>NC_134406.1:151157684-151525184 GCF_038048845.1 Mixophyes fleayi | reverse complement strand
ATGACTAGGTTGAAGTTGGGACTACATTATGATAGAAAGATTGATCCCACACTGCGGGTCTCTCTGTTATAGTGTGATTAGTCCAGTCTGGCAAAGCCTAACTGGATTTATAGCACCACACTGGTGTAGGTTACTATTTTGTTTTTATCATCATATTTATTTTATTTTTAACAATTAAAGGTACATGATCTCCTACTATAATATACTTGTGGTATACTTGCCTCGAAGGGAAAGATATTCTATTGCACTAGTTCATCATCTGAAACTGTAACCCCAATGAATACGTTATCATATATATATCAACCTGGGGGTGCCACCTTAACTTTATATACTAATATTTTAGAAAAGGAAAGAGAAAGAAGTTATATTGTAGGTGCACTGACACTTTCTGATGATCGCATTAGATTGTAAATATAAGATATAACTTTTATTAAGTATTGGTTAAAATTAAGTGAAATATAGGTTAAAATAGATAAAAATACTCGCTATCTGTATATGTAATCTCTTATAATATTAGGACTTATGCTGGTAAGGAATTATAGTAGCGCTGTGGTAATGATTATATCAGATATTCCTATTGTTGGTAACCACATCAAGCTAACATTGAAACCTCCCCTTGTATTGAATTAGGCTATGGTATTACTGATCAGTACCGAGGTTCGTGGTTAAGAAGGTATAACCTATTAGCCTGTAAAGTTGTAAAGTTTCTAAGTAATATGGGGAGTGAATTGCTATCTACCTAAAAAATACCACCGAACTGACTCTGGGTATATCGGGGTATTATAACAGCTGCCAAAGTGAGAGATATCAAGTAAACAGACAGCGAGGACGCCGACGCGCGTTTCACTAAGGTCTGCTTTTTCCAAGGGCCAATCATTTTGGTACATTTACACTTTTTTCAAATAGCTCATCATTTCCTAAAAATATAAGGTGAAATTAGCAATAGTATTTGGCCTTCACAATTCTTTCTTTGTTAATATACAGATTCTTTGTTTTTCCTGTTCAGTTCAATACAGTTTTGATTTATTATGGAAAGTAAAGCAAAAAGAGGAGTAAGTTTGCACCTTGGCACAACTATGTTGCATTGGAGGGGATCTAAATTTGAAATGTGATTGCAGGTTTATAGTTGGGGCAGGTAATGTCCTAGATCAACTTTAAATTTCAGTCTATACATAAAGCTCTCAATTATTTGTGTGCTACATGAAAAAACAGGCAGTATTTAGTGTATGTGCAAAACAATAAACTAAGTTGCATCCGTTGCATTTTAACATGGTTTGTCCAAGAGATAACAAACTAATTTTCTTGCTTTACTTTCCTTAATGAATCAGGCCCTGTGTGTCTATTTAAATCAGAAAATGAAAAAATGGCATTCACAATATTATTGACACCCTAGACTAAATAATCGGTAGCACAACATTTGGTCAAAATAACAATCAACCACTTCCTATAGCCAAGGATGAACTTATGGCACTTTGGTCCATTCTTCTTGTGCAAAATGGTCCAGTACTCCCAGATTTGCTGTTTGCAGATCTCTCCACAGGTGTTTGATGAAATTTAGAACTCTTCGCAGTATTCCAGTGTGCTTTTAGAAGTGTGTTTTGGAAACTTTGTCCTGCTGGAAGACTCCTGACCTTGACAGACACCCAGCTTTCTGACGCTGGGTTCAACATTGTACACCAAAATGTTCTGGTAACCTTCAGAATTCATGATGCGCACACTCAAGTCACCCAGTGCCAGACACATCACAGCAACTCCAAAACATCATTGTACCTCCTACATGTTTGACTGTAAGGAAGGAGTTATTTTAATTTTGTTCTCTGCAAACATAGTAATGCTTTACTAAAAACCTTTAATTTGATCTTGTCTGTCTACAGGATATATTGTCCCAGAAGGAATTTTGTTTATTCAAGTGTGTTTTGGCAATCTCCAGCCAGATTTTCTTATGTCTTTTTCAGCGGTGTGGCCATCCTGGACCTCCTACCATATAACTCCTTTTCACTTAGTTAGCAATGCATGGTTCAAGTTGAGACAGTGGCTTGTGTTTAAGGGTCAGAAAAAATCTGTTTGGTAGTTAATTGAGGTGCTTTCTCCACCATTTGTACAATGCTGCTCTGCAATCTTAAATCAAGCTTTTTCTTGCGTCCACGCTACAAAACGAAAGTAATACATATGCAGTGGCGCTATAAATGGTGGTGATGATGATATGCTAATACAAAAATATTTGTTAATTTCAACAATTTCCTGTAAGAAATTGTGCATTTTTAGAAACAACTTCAAGAGTGACAATATTTTTGACCATGCTTTATTGAGAATTAGAGTTTTATAACATAACACTATTATACAGTATTTGACATATCACTGTTATATTTTTTATTTATTGTAACTATATGATTATACCACTTGGCTACTTTTGTATGTAGTGACTGTTCTAGTGTCCTCTACACAAAACATAGAACATTCTAGGAACTTTTATACAGTATAGAGAACATTCAAGAGACCTATTGTAGAGACACATGTCTGGAATGTCCCCCAGTGTTCTATGTGGGTGTTATGCCAATATCTTAAATATGATAATTTTATCAGCAATTAAATATTTTTTACATAATTGTGCAATACTTGTGTAAATTTTGTGGAAAATACATTAAATATCTGTTGTGCATGAAGCACTTCATCTTTTGCCCAAACCTTTTAATAATGCTTAATACAACATAAAATAAGTAGTTGTTGGTACATCATTTTAGTCCTTTGGCTGCCAAAGGTTCATGTCAAGTTTACTCTTCAGTAGGCCCCACAATTTTGGGCATTTTCTGCTGTGCCAGTTTCAGTGAGTCTATATATTTTTATTTTCACTCTGTCACAAAAAATGCAATATTTATTTTTAATGGTAGATGGGGATTCATTCTAAAGCCCTAGATAATTACATAAATTGGTAATTTATGAACATTGCATAGGAGCATAACTTCCCATAAAATGTGGTTGTGTGCCTGTTTCTTTCACTTTTTTCATTTCATTTTTTTTTAAACAGTTTCAACTTTTTTTTGTATAGCATATGTTTGCATGCAATACAACAGACTTTGATGTCACAGACATCAAATATATGATAAATCGTCTCAGTAAGTGCTTTTACACTATGGTCATGGCGAACATTGAGGGCATACTAGATTGAAATGACCTTTTCATGCATGAAACAATATCGTTATTGGTGTTTGCTGCAAATCATTAGCACCATACTGATGCATGTGACTAGTTATCTCTTTGAGATTGCTTTCCTCATGTATCTACATTTTAACCAGGTGCCTCCCAGCTCATTGGAATTCTGGGAATCCTATGGGAGCTAGTGATAGCTGACATAAGATTTCAGTGATCAAGCAGCCAAAGCATAAATCCTACATCAATTACACTGAAAGGAATAATCATATGTAAAGCCATAAACTGCATATTATTTCTGACAGCTATTGAGATGTTAACCAAAATAATGTTGTTTTAGTTCTCTAGGTTTCATTTTTCAACATTATGTATTATGGCTAGGCCTATGACACCATTGCAATCCCTTGTTTCTACATGGTAACTGTATAGCCTGTGTAATGTTGATTCCTTGCATTATGCATATGCAGATACAATTAAAAATATTAAAAAGAGAAAAAAATGCATTTTTCTCCTAAGAAATGAATGTATCATATAACTGCTCTTTCAGCGGTATTAAATTCAATCTTATGCAGACAGCATTACTTAGTGATATACAGGTCTTTGGAGCTGAAATTTTAGTCCATTAGGCCAATCCACATTGGATTAATTACATTCTGCTACTCCCCTTAAAATAGCCCATTGATTCAAATGTTAATGATTCAAATGTTAAATAAAACTGTACACAAGTAAATTAGATTTTTAAATATATTTTGTGGCTGGGGCAAACTTAGTATCTCGTTGCAGATCTCAGATCAGCAGCTCCTGAATATTTGGATCCCCTGAGAAAGTCTGTATTAGATGAAATTCAGTAAAAATGGTTTTGTTCTGCACATGCACAGAAGACCAAGAATCAAAAGAAGGCACAAAATCAGCAAATTTATGCTTCCTGGTGTTGGGCCTTGATGGAGACATGCAGTCTAATCAATGAGCACCTGAGGTCTGCAAGAAACTGATAAGTTCACACCCCAGCAGCAAACTACTAGATATGTTTAAATATCCCATTTACTTTTGTATGTTTCTATTTGGCATGCTTTTACTTGACAGTTCAATTACTTTTAATAAAATGTATTACATTATTTTGTTCCCCTCTATATTTTAAAGAGACGTTCACTTCTGCATTAACTGTAAATGTTAACACTATTTAATAAGTTGCTTTTAGATACAGTGTTATGCTGCATAAAGAGTTCAGAGTCGCAGAGCCTGCTTCTGACCACCTATATACTCTGTTAATTTTGCAGCACATCTCCTATGTCATTATTCGGGGTCTTAGCCCTGTTTACGTCACTCGGTGGTATTATATCACTGTGCACCTTCCTCCTTTCAGAATGCAGCATTTTAAATCCTGGGACAATGCATGATTTCTCTCAGCTGCACTGGAGGCTGCCATCTTGGGTGAAACATTTTGCTACATCCTGCCTATTCTGAGCACCTGACTTCATCCACCAATTTATTCCTTATGCAGACTATAAATAGTAACCTCCGACACTCAGCTACTTGCCAGTGCAACATTTTCCTAGTTCCAGCTTACCACTGTTGCTGTTTGTTTTCTGCTCATTCTGCCTGCTGTATAGACTTCAGCCATTAACCCTTCGTGTGAATGCAACTTCATTCTGCTTTCTGCTTTCAGGCATTAACCCTTTGTGTGAATTCAGCTTCATTCTGCCTGCTGTAGTACAGACTTCAGCCATTAACCCTTTGTGTGGATTCAGCTTAATTCTACCTGCTGCTCTACAGATTGCAGCTTTCACCCCTCATGTGGATCCAATTCTCTTCAACCTATTCCTCTGACTCACCTACTGGCTATTTGGTGTAGTAGGTTACTGCTCTGAGTCTTCCAACTTCTGGAGCCATCTCTGTGTCTCTGGGTACCGGCTTCCAGTTGCAAGCTTGATGCAGGTTCTAAGTTGCCTGGGGCCAATTCCAAGCTTATACAGTTCAGGAGGTAGTCGGCCCTGATAATCCGCTGCCTGAGTTCTGAGCCGTCCCAGTTTTGGTACTATAATTGTCTGAGGTTCTGGATCCTTGGGGGTACTGAGTCTCTGGCCGTGGGTTCAGTCCCTCTGTTCCTGTGTCCAGGTTCCACTCCATCAGGTCCAGATTCCAGTCATTTATTCCAGTACAGAGTCCAGTCCGATATTCCTCCTCCTGACATCTGGCATACAGGAATAGAGCACATCCTCTCTCTAACAGCAAGATCTTCATCCGGCCTGCTAGTTTCCACTTCATCCCTGCTACACCTAGTCCCAAGGGCCCCAAGATAGATCCCAGAAACTCTATTGCCGTGAAATCCTATAGGCATAAGTGTTTCTACTGATATAGCAGGAGTAGGCTATCTCCATGGTCGGCTCCGCATATTTGACACCCGTGTTCCCCTCTGTCATACAGTGCGATGTCCACCATCATTAGGCCGCTTAATAAGCTCCCTGTTGTATGACAACAGTGAGTGGAAGGCATTTGAAGACCCTGAATGCCGTGCACATCAGCTGCCATTTTAGAAATTCAAAATCCAATTATGTTCAGAGGGTTGGGGAACTCTGATATTTCCGTTCCTGAGTAAGAGGTGCAGAGCAGTGTGCAGAGGATGACAAAAGAAAGTGGGCAGCTAGTCCACTAAGGCAGTGTTTCCCAAACCCAGTCCTCACGTACCCCTAACAGTGCTTGTTTTCCATATCTCTTTGCTGGAGTACAGGTGTATTCATTAAAGACTGACACAGGTGGTACTAATTATTTCACACCTGACCTGGAAAACCTGCACTGTTAGGTGCCCCTGAGGACTGGGTTTGGGAAACACTTCACAAAGGTAAGTGATGGAAAGGAAATTTAAAGTTATAATCATCACGTCTATATGTTCTTACTATTGGACGGTAATGTGTTGGTGTGTTTGTGAGATGAACTTGGGCTGAAATATGAAAGAGTGACTGGTGATATTATGTGCTAACATATTGGCCATATAGCTACTTGGATATCAATATAAAACAATATAGTTTGAAAAAAATTCAAAATATGGATCTTCTGCTTGAACAAAAGACAGATGTCACAATTATATGCGTACCTGCTATTGTTGGCGCAACTCGGAGGAAGGTGCGGAGTCTAACGTGCCCCTGGTATTCACCAGGAACCCCCGCAAGGAAGTATGGACTTCGCTGCAGGGATACGCAGGTCGCGGTCCTTCCACGAGTCAACAGCGAGATACAAGGAGGTGTCAGACAGGCCGGGTCAGTAACGTTCTGGTAGTTCACGGTACACAAGAATGTCCAGGAGAATGGTGAGACAAGCCGGGTCGGAAACATTGAGGTAGCGCAGTACAGAGGGAGAATCCAAAAGGGGTGGTCAAAACGGTCCGGGTCAAAGGGTCACAGGCAGCACTGGAATAGTCAGGAACAAAGTAGGATACTGGTACACACACAATATGCTGGAGGCAGGAAGACCTGATACTCTGGCACAGGAGTCAGGGCAGGAAGTGCTTATAAAGCCCAGGGGACCAATAGCAGAGATGGGCGGCAACTAATTAGTGCTATAGCGCTATCCAATAGTGTCCTGTAAAGGCAGCAGCATAATTAGCACTGCTGTGCTAAACCAATAGCGTCCTGTTGCCTAGCAATGGGATGCGCATGCTCGGATGGCCGCGCCGGGCGGTGGGGACTTCTGCGTCTGGTTGCTAAGCAACCAGACGCACCGGATGATGACGCAGGCGGCCGCCCTGAGGAGGTAGCGAACGGCGCCTGACAACAGGCCTCTGAAGTTGGGTGTTTGGGATAAGCACCATTTGAGCCCTGTCATAAAACACGCTCCATGTAGGTGCACTATATCATTATTGCACAGTTTTGTTGCTAGAGTTTATACAATGCACACTATAAGTTCTTTTGTTATATGTATTGCTTGGTTCCTTCTTGTATAACCTGGTAATCTAAATGCCAGCAATAAAAGGCAGAGTATAATAAATTCCCTGACTGTACAGAAATTTTAATTATAACCTTGTTATAACCTTATGCTTATACTCAATATTAAAAACTAAAAATAAGTCTGAAATTGTACTATAATTCATATTATGTAATTTTGTGGCCTGGAGAAGATACTGCATTTATTTATGTATCAGAGAAGTTTATATATCAGCAGTTGCCCGAGGAGTCAAAGATCATACATTAATGAAACATATAGATCATTTGTGATAGGAAGAGAAATCACTGAGTTCAAAAGCTCAAATTACCTTATTTTAGAAGCTATTGTTGGCAAGCATTGCACATTCTAACCTTTTTCCTTATTACAACAAGAGAGAAAATGAATACATCCCACCGACAATAATCTTGAAAACCTAATTTAATCTTCTAAAGAACTTTATATTAAACTATCTTCACTTGTATTTCCTTTGAAAAAAAAATTAAGTTGGATTAAAGAAAACGTAGTGAAGCTTTAAACAAAATGTGAATCTAGTTGGACAATGTGAACATATAAATGTGTCGCATGTCTCATGCATTTCCTTTACCAATATTATTTTTACAGGAATGCTAAACATAACATATATTTGGAGAACGTAAAATGTAATTTAGAAAAAAACTCTTAGGTAAACACGTAACATTATTATTTAAATTAATTCACCTTCACCTACCATCTGTTATTGATTATTTGTTTTTACACAGGGAAATGAAAGATTAAAATGTTATTGTTTATTATAAACCTAAAGCCCTAAAGTAAAGTTATTATTTGCTCTACAGATCATCTCTCCATCTGTCTGTTACGAAAAAAACACTTAACCTATAGCATTACTCACTAACAATCAGCATTGTTTATGTTACTGTACACAAGCAGGTAAAACAAGACATGATTTCCCAAGAAGCTTGTTCATTTATAACTAAAATGTTTACAACTAAAAGTTTCTTCAGATATCATTTTTATCAATAAGTAATTTATGTGTTCACATTTTTATGAACTGGATTTTCTTGTTATGTGAATACAGTGAGTCAGATTCATCAAGGCACACATTCTGAGTGCAACTCCCGTGTACAATTATACATGCGTATTTGGGCTTTGCATACCGCATTCATCAAGGCATGGATCTCAACATAGCCCTGTTTCATATTTTGAAATCTGGAGCAGGTCTGCTGTGCTCTACTAAAACAAGATGCTGCAGGATACGTCCAATACCTATGTGGATCATAACTTTGCAAAAGAATGCACAGGAATTTTATTCTTAATTAATGTCACATGGCAATACTATAGGCATTAATTATAAAACAATTTAAAAAAGTGTTTAAAAACAAATTCCATTAAATACATTTATTAGGATGATCTTAATGTCTACTGAGCATAAAATAAATTTTCAACAAGAGAGTTGCACATGATTGCAAACACATGTTATAGCATGCATGCAAGATTGTCAACACTATTGATTATGTCTTAGACTAGCCCTTTAGCTGGAGCAAGAGATTCAGCAGAAAAACAAGTAATTTTCAGATGATCAGAGCTTGATTTGGACGACGGGTGTAGGTTTACTCTGCTCTACTAGACCCGACACAGCAGGATACATACAATATGTGCGTTCTGTTGCGAATCGTCCCAGTTTGGAGTATGTGCAGCATGATTTTTGGAAGCAAAACTCACAAAATTATCTCTATACATCATAGATACCTTTTTAGAGACCTCTGTACAAAACAGAGAGTATTCTCATTACCATTAGTCAAAACACGATATATACTAGTGACTACCAACCAATGTCAACCTTGTTACAGAGACCACTACAAAATGCAGACCTCCAAATTTATGGTGGTTTAACAATGAAAATTCCTAAAGTCTCTGCTGGTTTTAAGATGCAGACTTCTCCCCAACCCCTGAAAACAAACAGCATATCTGTATTTATATAACATTTTGCATACTGTATATATTTCCTGCCATTTTAATTTAATTTCCTTATAGAAATAAAATTTCTCACTGCTTTGTCCCATAAAAACCGTCAGTTGAAAAAGAAGAAAAACAACTATTTTTAAACTATGCTCTGAACAATACAATAGCATTTTTAACAGGTGTTATGGCACACCACAGCACAATCTGTTGTTTTTGGTAAGAAAAATCAGATGACAGATCTCTAGTAGTGGACAAATTAAATTACTTACCCCTCCTGCAGTCTAACACTGTTCCCATTGCACTGCAGAACACCTTTGGTTGCTGGGATGCAATCATGCCCAGAAAGTACACTCATTGGTGGATAATTCTAACTCCCATACTATTTTCAGGCATCATCATCATCACCATTTATTTATATAGCACCACTGATTCCGCAGCGCTGTACAGAGAACTCATTCATGTCAGTCCCTGCCCCATTGGAGCTTACAATCTAAATCCCCTAACATGCACACAAAGACAGACAGACAGACAGAGAGACTAGGGACAATTTTGATAGCAGCCAATTAACCTACCAGTATTTTTTTGGCGTGTGGGAGGAAACTGGAGCACCTGGAGGAAACCCACGCAAACACGGGGAGAACATACAAACTCCACACAGATAAGGTCATGGTTGGGAATTGAACTCATGACCCCAGCGCTGTGAGGCAGAAGTGCTAACCACTTAGCCACCGTGCTGCCCCCAGGCATTTGATTTGTATGACAGAATACCCAGTAACTATATGAGCAAGAAATTGGTAAAAGAGGAGTCTTATTTTTTACGAACTTACTTTGCCACAGTGTGTTTGCATTTACTTCAGTGTTTTTTGTTTGTTTTTTACAGGTGCCCAACAGGTTCCAGCAGGCCCTGGGTGCTAAAGCATGTTGGGCTTTGCAATTCTACAAGTGCCAGCATGACCTAGAAGCCATGAATATGCTAACACTTGTAGTTCTAAGGGTGTGGGAAGGTTCCTAGTGCTTTCAGCACTGGGAAGTGTCACTTGGGGAGTGAATACATATTTTTTGCAAGCCTGATTCTTCTAGGGAAATCAGTGCACCCACATTCTCCCTGTGTTGAACCATATAGGGTTGGATGACATTATAACAGGGGGACACCATTGGGTTTTCCTGTTTTAATATCAAACTATGCAATACTCTTACTCTCGTTTACAAATGCAGTGTTATGGTTACTAAATGTCCTGATTTTAACCTTGTATCTCTGTTACCCCTGCATGATGCTCAGGTTACTAAGCTATGTACTCTTTTACACAATCCATATTGATGTTTTATGTTGATGATTCTTGTCCCAGAAATAAGAAAGGTAATTTAGTATCAGGATATGTAAAATATTTTCAACAGAACATCATTGTAAGTAAGTGCTTGCCAGATTATTAAGCACAGATTATTGCTGGGATCATCCCTACTTGCGCAAAGACCATGACAGAAGGAGAATCTGTCAATACGTTTTTTTATACTGATTCTCATTATTAACGCAACATGGCATATTATAATTGTCAATTGGCACAGTTCAAAAATGGTCCTTATGTTGTTTAACTACTTGATGCTAATGTAACATTTTGTCACTTTTATTAAATGCACTGCACAACTAAAACCTCATGATGACATTATAAGAGGAAATGCTGTAGCTGACACTACATCTAAGTAAATGGGCTATTACTCACCACAGGCTGACAATGTGTTACATTCAGTTTCAACTGATCAGTTTCCTATCACTAGACATTTAAAGGACTCCCGCATCGACTATTGCAATTTCCTCTTACTGGCCTATCCAAAATCAGACTTGAACCCCTACAATCTATTTTGCACGCAGTAGCTAGATTGATTTTCCTTACAAAGCGTTCTTCCTCTACTGAACCATTCTGTCCGTCTCTACATTGGTTGCCTGTATTTCAACGACTCCAATATAAATTTTTTCTACTAACATACAAGGCCTGACATACATCTCCTCACTTGTCTCAAATTATCTCCCAACTTGACACCTCCATTCTGCACAAGATCTGCGTCTCTCTTCCACTCTCATCAGATCCTCCCATTCCCGGTTACAGGACTTTTTTCAGGCTGCACCCACTTTGTGGAATTCCCTCCCTCGCAAAGTAAGACTTTCCTCTAGTCTTCAAACCTTCAAGCATTCTCCGAAAACCCACTTCTTCAGACAAGCTTATAATATTCCTCAACCAGCATCTTAATATTCCTAGGTTACCCTATTACCACCTTCTACACAGCTAACACAAGACAACAACCCTCTAACCAACATTGATGTGTGACTGATCACAGAGCCCACTGAATAATTGCAATATGATGTGATGTAGCACATGTCCCTGTGTTTAAAACTTCCATTGTCCCATAGATTGTAAGCTTGCGAGCAAGACCCTCTTACCTCTGTCTGTATGCATTACCCAGTATTGTCTTATAAATGTTTGTTCACAATTGTAAAGCGCTATGGAGTTTGCTGGCGCTATATAAATAAATGATGATGATGATTCAAACATCCCAAGCTATAAACATTAGAGCTACCTCTTATTAGACCAAATCAACACACTTATTTACTAAGCTTTGATGAGTCATAATGAGAATGGGCATCATAGCTCTTCATTTAATGTATCAAGGGGTTAAAATAGGGGAAATCAAAGATTTCTCCTCCCTTAACCTGTATAACGCTGTTCAATGCAATCTCCATGGGCTTCTATGGGAACTGCTATGTGACCTAATTTACAAGTTGTGAAAAGAATTGACAACCTTAAATGTTAGCATACCTTTTCAATAAAGCTCATAGGACTCCTTCACCACTGAAGAAGATGCTGCTCATCCCTTGTCAGCTTGTCGCTATGCACGACCATAGCTACGTATGTGCAATTGCCATACAGGTGTCAGGGCCTCTATTCACCGGCAGCATAAGAGTGGTGAGGGGGGAGTTTGTCACGGCTCATCAATGAGCCCTAACTTTATCAATTCAAGCAGTAAAACATTTTGTAATGCTGCGGTATGCACAGCAAGAGAGATTTGTTTGATACCTTCTCCCCAGTGAGTCCTTCAGTTATTCTTCCTGCACCGCACACTGATACAATCCAGAATCTACTTGCTTGCTGCTCCTTGCACCTGTGAAAAGTTGTAGGCAGCAGGCAAAACCCTTCCTATATCTAGAGCAAATGTATAGCCTTTCTGCTGGCTATGGATTCTCGAGTGGCAATCTCGCTTCCATTGACCTCTCCTCTTTATTCTGGCTGCTACACTAGGCCAGAGGATTCTCTCACTTCCTACCATCTTGAGTATCTTTTGTGTAGCATTGCTGAAGGTGATGGGAAATAGCAACAGCTTATAGAGAACTCCCTCTTCTCCTTTCCATCTGCACTGTTCATTGTCCTTCAGAGGCACTGGATTACAGTCTCCAAGTCCAGGTATTCACCTCCCTACTTCCTGTTGGCTATCTTGGAGTCAATACACACACATATAATATATATATAGTGGCGTGTGTTAGTCTGTGTGTGTGGGAAAAAAACCAAGCTGCAGCGCCACCTGCTGGGCGAAGTTATACACTGACATACTAAATTCTTAGTTTGTGTGGGGGAAAAAACTCAGAAAGGGCTGAAATTTGGTATACTAAGATGTTTTTAATTTGTTAATTTAATTTGTTAATTCTTAAAAGTGTTTATAAAGATTTAAAAAAAATATATATATATTTCTTGAAGGAGAAGGGACAGTTGGGAGTGATTGGTGGTTGCCGGGGGTGACAGTGGGGAGTGGTTGGTGGTTGACGGGGGTGACAGAGCGAGAGGAGTGTGATACTCAGGACCGCTGAGAGAGATCCCTGTGTCTGGATAGACATCTGGATAGATGTGGCGATAAAGATAAAGGATGAAATGATGGAGAAAAATGATGAGGTGGTGACACGTGGACAAAACCACGTTAAAAAAGGGTGCTTGCATCGGGAAGTAACGCTCTTCCCCTGAGGAGGCCTGGCCTAGCCCCCAAATGCATGACAAGAACCTTTTTTAACACCTTAAGTAGCTTGATTTGACTAGAATGCATGAGTATCATGCATGGGTTAACTTGTGTATATATATTCATATATATATATATATATATATATATATATATATATATATATATATATATAAACAAATACAATAGATAGTACAGCGCGTAACTCTGAGAAGATAAATAAGTTCCAATTCAAATATTGTCCTTTGGAAGAAGTGGATATCCTATGTTCAGGAGGCTGCCAAAGTTCCCACAGAGCCAGTTGGTGGACTGGAATAATCTAAAACAAAATAAGTAGGAGGGGGCGCCACATAGTATAATACTGTATTCAACAATACAGATAGGTGTACCACAAGCCAGAATTTAAATCACCAAGTGGACATAGGCACTCAGGTATTAGAAGTGAATCAGTCAGGATAAAAACACACAGAGAAGGAAATATTTCCAAGACCACCAACACCATACCAATATGCGTACCAGATAGAAAAACTTTAAAGCTTATCTGTAGGTATAGTTGGTCCCTTCATAAATTAGAGTAGCTTTGGTTCCCCTTCAGGTTGGTGGAGTGTTATTCTCAACACTTACAGGATCATAAACAGGCACTTCATATATCCTCAGTGGTAACCACGTTTATATAGAGAAAAAAGGGGGAGGACTCTCATAGTGTAATACCATATGGTTACACATTTATTGCAGAGTAAAATACAGATGTACACTTACATTAAAAAATAAAGATATATGCTTATCTGGGTATCTTTGAGCTGGAACAGGACAGCAGGATTCAGTAACTATCACGCTACCACGTTGCCAAAGATACAGATCACTGAGTCCTTAAGAATAAATCTCTAGCAAGGTTCAACACAGAATTGATTGATTTCCAAAGAGCCTGCTGATTTATACCTAACAGCGTGGCAGCGTATTCTGTGTTGAACCTTGCTGGAGATTTATTCTTAAGGACTCAGTGATCTGTATCTTTGGCAACGTGGTAGCGTGATAGTTACTGAATCCTGCTGTCCTGTTCCAGCTCAAAGATACCCAGATAAGCATATATCTTTATTTTTTAATGTAAGTGTACATCTGTATTTTACTCTGCAATAAATGTGTAACCATATGGTATTACACTATGAGAGTCCTCCCCCTTTTTTCTCTATATAAACGTGGTTACCACTGAGGATATATGAAGTGCCTGTTTATGATCCTGTAAGTGTTGAGAATAACACTCCACCAACCTGAAGGGGAACCAAAGCTACTCTAATTTATGAAGGGACCAACTATACCTACAGATAAGCTTTAAAGTTTTTCTATCTGGTACGCATATTGGTATGGTGTTGGTGGTCTTGGAAATATTTCCTTCTCTGTGTGTTTTTATCCTGACTGATTCACTTCTAATACCTGAGTGCCTATGTCCACTTGGTGATTTAAATTCTGGCTTGTGGTACACCTATCTGTATTGTTGAATACAGTATTATACTATGTGGCGCCCCCTCCTACTTATTTTGTTTTATATATATATATATATATATATATATATTTATTTTATATATCAGCACTAGGGTCATGAGTTCAATTCCGGACCATGACCTTATCTGTGTGGAGTTTGTATGTTCTCCCTGTGTTTACGTGGGTTTCCTCAGGGTGCACCGGTTTCCTCCCACACTCCAAAAAAATACTGGTAGGTTAATTGGCTGTTATCAAAATTTTTTACCTTAGTCTATCCCTCTATGTCTGTCTCCTTCTCTGTCTGTCTGTCTGTGTCTGTGTGTGTGTGTCAATAATAGGGAATTTAGACTGTAAGCTCCAATAGGGCAGGGACTGATGTGAATGAGGGACAGCCTGATCAGTCGCTTGTTGAAGGGTGAGTGTGCTAGAGTGGCAGGCAAGGGTGGACAGTGACCTGAAAAATGTGACCAGAGGGGAGATGTCTCTCAATGGATGAGGGAGAAGGGTGGAGAGAGAGATTCTGTCCTGAACTTTGTGTGCACAGACTTGGGTCCTGAAAGTAAAGTAGATGTAGTTAGGGGTATGCTGAGACTTTATACAGATTGAGAGCTGAATGATGAGATCTGATGAAGGGCAGACTGGGGTCCGGGGAATAAAAAAATAATATGGAGGACAATGTAATGAGGTACTCAGTATTTACAGGAGACAAGAGAATTGCATTGGAAAGCATGTGAGAGAAAAGCTTGTGCTCAGGAGGCGACGTGTGAGAAAATCTGGTGGTCAAGTAGGAAATTTGATAGTAAAGCTTGTGCGCAGGAGGTGGCATGAGTAAGAAAAGATAGTGGCAAGGAGGAAACGTGTGTGAAAAGTTGGAGCTCAGAGGTCCCATGTCTGAAAAAGCTTCTGCACAGGGGGTGATATGTGAATGGTGGACATAGAGTGACATGGGAGAGAAAATCTGGTGCGCAGGTTTGACATATGAAAGAAAAGCTGATGTGCAGGGCATGGAATGTGAGAGGAAAGCTGGTGTGCAGGATGTGATATGTGTTAGAAAATCTGGTGTGGAAAGAGTGTCATGTCCAATGAAAGCTGGTGTGCAGCATTAAAGTATTTATAAGATTGGAAAAAAATATATATCTGGAGCTAATAACTAACAATATAATAAGTCTGTTTTTGCATAGCTATTAAATTAGATACAATATATAAGAATGCATTTGTATTAGATATTACTATATATGAACATGTATCAAAGTGCATTATAATTAAGGATGACATTCACAGCTTTAACCAACAACTTGTTATCAAGATTTTATGTTCTAACGATTGTGCGGATTTGTAATCCTATAGCAACCAGAGGGACTGCCTTAAGTATAAGTCTGATCTATATGGACATTTCAATTTGGACAAGGGCTGATACAATGAAAATAGATTTCAGTATGCAAATACTCAAATGATGCCAGACGAGTTATTTGAATTTGAAATGGACTCAACCAATGAAGATCAAGCACCAGGGTGTAACTGATGCATCTGGACTATGAGAATACAAGGATTCTCCTTTAAGAGATTATATCTTGTGTTTTCTTAGAAATAGGAATGCACGTGTTACAATATCATGAATATGTAATTAGTTGTGTAACTTGAAACCAATAAATATCAAGTGTGAAGAATGGAGTTGGAGGCTTTTAGATTGAAGCCAACAAGAGATATATACTTTCATTTTGTAAGATGGATGTTTTACTTAAAGTAAACATTCATTACTTTTCTGGACATTCAGTTATTTCAACCTTATTAGCAGAGGGTGATGTTAGAAAAAAACTTGTACACTTGGCAGTGGCATGTGTGGGAAAAGCTTGTTGGCTACGGGCTTGTGTGAAAGAAGCTTGTGTAGAGGTGGTGGCATGTGAAAGAAAATCTGCTGTGTAGAGGAGATGACATGTGACAAAATCTGGTGCACAGGGGTTGATATGTGAGAGGAAAGCTGGTGCATATGGGTGTGAGATATGGTGTGAGATAATCTGGTGTGCAAGCAGTGACATGAGAGAAGTTAGTGTGCAGTGGGTGTGTAAGAAAAGCTAGTGTATATGGGGTGGTATATGTGAGTAAAGGTAATGTGCAGGGGTAATATGTTTGTCACTCACCGGACTGTGAGTGCTTCTTCCCGGACATTTAGGAACCGTGGCCGTCCTCCATCCTGAGGGACTGCGCATGCGCAGCCCTTTCTAAACCTTCAGTGTATGTTCCTTTAACTTAATTGGCAGATCAGGCAACCTCCCTATATTAAGCACCTGTGGTCAACACCACGTTGCCTGATCTTGGAGTCTCATTCCCCATGAGTCTCTGAAGGTGTTCCTGTGTTTCCTAGTTTATTCAGCCCAGCTGATTCCTGTGGTTTCCAAACCACTTCTACCTCTGTGGTTTCCAAACCACTTCTACTACTGTGGTTCCCATACCACTCCTACCATCTACTGTATCATCGTGACTGTGAGCTGATTCCTATCCGCTGCCTCCGTGCACTACAGTCTTCTAACCACTTCAACTCTACCATGTATTATTGGGACTGTTAGCTGATGCCTATCCGCTGCCTCCGTGCACTACAGTCTTTCATTCACATCCACTCACCTGTTCATGATTGTGACTGCCAGCTGATTCCTATCCGCTGCCTCCGTGCACTACAGTCTTCAACCTGCAACTCGTCTGTGTTTCATCATCGTGACTGCTAGCTGATTCCTATCCGCTGCCTCCGTGCACTACAGTCTTCAACCTGCAACTCGTCTGTGTTTCATCATCGTGACTGCTAGCTGATTCCTATCCGCTGCCTCCGTGCTCTACAGTCTTCAACCTGCAACCCGTCTGTGTTTCATCGTGACTGTTTGGCTGATTCCTATCCGCTGCCTCTGTGTGCTTCAGTCTTCAGGCCTTGACAACTCTCCCGTGTTTCCTTGAGCCTGCTGCCACTATTGCTACCCGCTATTCTCCGTGATCAACAGTTCCAGTTCAACTCTGCTCTCCCGTGTCCCATCGTTACTGCACCTGCTGGTTGCTATTGGCTACCTCCGTGTTCTCGCAGAGACCCGCTGCTGTTACTCCTCAGCGCTACTCATCCATCTACTGCTGATCCGCTCTCCACGCCTTCCTGTGTTCCCTGCTGGTCTACCTACCTGTGCGCTGCACCTGCTAGACCACCGCTTCACCCATCCAGGGACTTTGCATCCTGCCGGCCTCCTGCCGTTCAGGTATCTCTGCACTCCTGTCTGACTGCCTTCTCCTGAACCACGGTATGCATACTTCCCATTGACTGTGCTGTGTATTGCATACCTTGCTGGACTGTGTTGGTTCTTCTCTGGAGTGTGCTATCCGCTGAGTCTATTGCCATCATTGACTGTGTTATCTCGTGCTGGATTCCTTCTAGAGACTTTCTATATTGGCAGTGTTGTTCAGTCATCTATACATTTATATTGTGCATATTACTGTGGATCAAAGTCAAGGTGCCCGTGTATATCTTGTGTTGCAGTCTCTCCCCGTGCACCTCCTCACATATATATTCAGTGGTACAACTTGCTGGTGGCAGACCACTGACCCCTGTTTCCAGTTTCACCTATTCCAGTATCCTCTCACATAGCAGTGGTACAACTTGCTAACGCAGACCACTGACTCCCCGGATACCTCCACTTGGATTCTATTCCTTCACTCAGACAGCGGTACAACTTGCTATCCGCAGACCGCTGACTCTCATCACCCCCTCGTTTCTGTTGGACATTCCTCCTCACTATAGCAGTGGTACAACTTGCTACCGCAGACCACTGACTACCTTCACGTGTCCTTTGTCCATACAGTTCCTCGTGTATTACTACCTCCATATTGCCAGTGCTGCTAGTCCTAGACTTTCCTGAGCATCTCATCATCTGCTATTTCCTGTTCCGTGATCACCCTGCTACCAGAGTACCATATTACCACCTATACTGCTCTGGTAAGCCTATCACCTGGTGATCCCTGGGTAAAGACTCCTAGTGCCCGTGACAGTAAGATCAGGCCATGACAGACCCAGATACGGAACCTACAGCCAAGGAGATGCTGCAGCATCTGGTCAACCGTGTGGAGCAACAGGATGCTCGCCAACAGCTGTTACTTCAATGTTACCAATCGTTAACCTCCCAAGGTACATCTGGACAGACTGTTACAGCTAATATTGAAGCTTCTGTGCTTTCCTCCGTTTCCCCAGTGCCATCCCAGGTGTCTACAGTTCCTACGCTTCACCTGCCTACTCCGTCAAAATACGACGGGGACCCCAAAACTTGTAGAGGTTTCCTTAACCAATGTTCAGTCCATTTTGAACTCCAACCTCAAAATTTTTCTACCCATCGTTCCAGAGTGGCCTATCTTATCTCATTGTTTTCTGGACAAGCCCTGGCTTGGGCCTCCCCTCTGTGGGAAAGAAACGATCCAATTCTACAAGATAGTGCCAAATTCATTTCCACGTTCCGAAGTGTGTTCGATGAACCAGGTCGTGTGACCTCCGCTGCTTCCAGCATCCTTCGTTTGCGACAAGGCTCCCATACAGTAGGACAGTATGTCATTCAATTTAGGATCTTAGCCTCTGAACTTCAGTGGAACACTGAAGCATTAGTTGCCGCCTTCTGGCAGGGGCTCTCCGATAAAATTAAAGATGCACTGACTACTCAAGAGCTTCCTTCGTCACTAGAAGATTTGATCTCTCTTTGCCATCGTGTAGATATGAGATTTCGTGAAAGAGAGTCTGAGAAAACAACGGCTGTCAAAGCACCTCTTCGTTTAAACCCTCAATTTCGTCCAGCTCCATCCTCTGTGATTCCCATGGAGATAGGACGTTCCAAATTATCTTCAGAGGAGAGGAAACGAAGAGTAAAGAATAGACTCTGTATCTATTGTGCTGATTCCACGCATATGCTCAGCTCTTGCCCTAAGAGATCGGGAAATGCCAGGCCCTAACTAGTTCTGGAGAGGTGAAGTTAGGGTCCCTGGAGTCCTCTCCATTGTCTATGAAATCTAAAGTCTGCGCTTTTGATGTTACGATCTCCTTTGCTACCAAATCCTTTGAGTCACAGGCATTGATTGATTCCGGAGCAGCAGGAAATTTCATTTCTAAATCACTAGTGAATCAATGGTCCCTACCAGTGATCACTTTAAAAACACCCATTACTGTGACGGCTATAGATGGATCACGTCTCATCAATGGTCTCATCACCCAGAGTACGTCTCCAGTAACCCTTCAGATTGGTGTACTACACCATGAAGAAATTTCGTTTTTAATTCTTCCAGTTACGACAAGTCCGATTGTCTTAGGCCTTCCATGGCTTCAGTGTCACTCTCCCCAGATTGACTGGCGCACCCCTCAAGTTACGTCTTGGGGGTCTGAATGTCACCATCGTTGTCTTTCTCAAGTTATTCCTCTTAAAGTACAGCAATCTTCCATCTCATCTTCCTCCCCGGGACTCCCTCCTCAGTATGCTTCATTTGCCGATGTGTTTGATAAAGCTCAGTCTCAATGTCTTCCTCCTCATCGTTCTTGGGATTGTCCGATCGACCTTCTACCTGGCAAGACTCCTCCCAGGGGTCGGGTCTATCCTCTCTCGTTACCTGAAACTCAAGCCACATCTGAGTACATACAGGAGAATCTCCAGCGTGGGTTCATTCGACCTTCCACCTCGCCCGCTGGAGCTGAGTTCTTCTTCGTCAAAAAGAAGGATGGATCATTACGCCCTTGTATAGATTTTCGTGGACTCAACGCCATTACTATCAAGAATCGGTATCCCATTCCGCTGATCACTGAGCTATTTGATCGCATTAAGGGAGCTCGGATATTTACTAAGTTGGATCTTCGTGGTGCCTACAATTTAATTAGAATCCGTTCCGGTGACGAATGGAAGACCGCGTTCAACACCAGAGATGGGCATTACGAATATTTAGTAATGCCCTTCGGGCTGTGTAATGCCCCCGCTGTTTTCCAGGGTTTCATCAATGAGATCTTTCGGGACTTATTATATGTATGTGTCGTTGTCTACCTGGACGACATATTGATCTTCTCACAGGACCTGCCTTCTCATCACCAACATGTGGCAGAGGTCCTCTCCAGACTACGGAAAAACTCATTGTTCTGTAAATTGGAAAAATGTTCATTCGAGTTACCCCAGATTCCATTCTTGGGGTATATAGTTTCCGGAGTTGGCCTGAAGATGGATCCAGACAAAGTAAATGCTGTACTACATTGGCCTCAGCCAACTACTCTTCGTGCCATCCAGCGTTTTTTAGGTTTTGCCAATTACTATAGACGCTTCATTCAAGACTTTTCATCCATTGCATCTCCTATTGTGGCCCTAACTCGGAAAGGGGCTAATACTAAGCAATGGTCATCTGAGGCTCTCCAAGCCTTTCAAATTCTCAAAGAGTCCTTCTCGTCTGCTCCCATTCTTCGACAGCCTGATGTGACACTCCCCTTCTTCCTAGAAGTAGATGCCTCTAATGTGGGCTTAGGAGCTATTCTCTCCCAACGCTCGGAGCAACAAAAATTACATCCTTGTGCCTTCTACTCTCGGGGTCTTCTGCCCGCAGAGAAAAATTATACTATCGGGGACAAGGAGTTGCTGGCCATCAAAGCTGCATTAGAGGAATGGAGATACTTGCTGGAAGGAGCTCGCCATCCGGTGACGATCTTCACGGATCATAAGAACTTGTCATATTTGCAATCTGCCCAATGCTTGAACCCTCGTCAAGCAAGATGGTCTCTTTTCTTTTCCCGTTTTGAATTAATTATAACCTTCAAACCAGCCGCTAAGAACAAGAAAGCTGACGCTCTATCTCGAGCTTTTGTGACGTCCTCTGATGTAGAAGAGGTTCCCAACCATGCTATTCTAGACCCCAAATGTATTTCTCTGGCTGCTTCATCCACCAAAATGCTACCATTTGGGAAGACCCTCGTGCCTCCTACTCTGAGGAGGAAAATCCTTTCGTGGTTCCATGCCTCTCGTTTTTCTGGACACGCCGGTGAACACAAGACCTTTGAGATTCTCTCTCGAAGTTACTGGTGGCCTTCAATGAGGAGAGACGTCAAAGAGTTTATTGCTTCCTGTGATTTATGTTCTCAGTTCAAATCCTCCCGCAGAACTCCAGCAGGGTTGCTGCGACCACTACCCATTCCGTCCAAGCCTTGGACCCATATTAGTATGGATTTCGTTACTGATTTGCCACCAAGTAAGAATCACAATACTATTTGGGTAGTGGTAGACAGATTTTCGAAGATGGCTCATTTCGTCCCTCTGTCCGGTTTACCTTCCTCGTCTACTCTGGCTGAACATTTCATTAAAGAAATCTTCCGCATCCATGGATGTCCGTCTGAGATTGTGTCAGATAGAGGAGTACAATTCGTTTCCAGATTCTGGCGGGCCCTTTGTAAAACTTTGGGCATACGATTAGCACTCTCATCGTCTTACCATCCGCAATCTAACGGACAAACGGAACGAGTCAATCAAGATCTTGAGACTTTTATTAGGATGTTCTCTTCAGCCAACCAGGACAACTGGGTAGAATTGCTCCCTTGGGCTGAATTCGCCCATAACAACATGTACCATGAGTCATCATCCAAAACTCCATTTTTTGTGGTCTACGGTCACCATCCGTCTTTTCCGGAATTTCCTGCCCTCCCGCCCACCCAAGTCCCTGCTGTGGAAACTGCTTGTCAGACCTTCAAAAATATCTGGTCTCAGGTCAAAACCTGTTTAAAGAAGACATCTAACAAATATAAGTCTTTCGCAGATAAGAAGAGGCGGGCTATTCCACCACTAAAAATTGGAGATCGTGTCTGGTTATCTACCAAAAATATTCGTTTGAAGGTTCCATCTATGAAATTCGCCCCTCGTTTTATTGGTCCATATAGGATCATTCAAGTTATCAATCCAGTATGTGTTAAACTTCTTCTTCCTAAGAATCTTCGGATTTCCAATGCCTTCCATGTGTCCTTGCTCAAACCTCTCATTATCAACCGTTTCTCGGCTCCTCCCTCAGCACCGCAGCCAGTTCAAGTTCATCAGGAGGAGGATTTCGAGATTACTGAGGTATTGGATGCAAAAATTTCGCGAGGAGTCCTCCGTTTCCTCGTTCATTGGAAGGGCTTTGGTCCTGAGGAGCGTTCATGGATCAAAGCTGAAGATCTTAATGCTCCTGCCCTTCTGAAGAAGTTTTATTCCAAAAATCCGGACAAGCCCGGTTCCAGGCGTTCTGTGCCCACCTTTAAAAGGGGGGGTACTGTCACTCACCGGACTGTGAGTGCTTCTTCCCGGACATTTAGGAACCGTGGCCGTCCTCCATCCTGAGGGACTGCGCATGCGCAGCCCTTTCTAAACCTTCAGTGTATGTTCCTTTAACTTAATTGGCAGATCAGGCAACCTCCCTATATTAAGCACCTGTGGTCAACACCACGTTGCCTGATCTTGGAGTCTCATTCCCCATGAGTCTCTGAAGGTGTTCCTGTGTTTCCTAGTTTATTCAGCCCAGCTGATTCCTGTGGTTTCCAAACCACTTCTACCTCTGTGGTTTCCAAACCACTTCTACTACTGTGGTTCCCATACCACTCCTACCATCTACTGTATCATCGTGACTGTGAGCTGATTCCTATCCGCTGCCTCCGTGCACTACAGTCTTCTAACCACTTCAACTCTACCATGTATTATTGGGACTGTTAGCTGATGCCTATCCGCTGCCTCCGTGCACTACAGTCTTTCATTCACATCCACTCACCTGTTCATGATTGTGACTGCCAGCTGATTCCTATCCGCTGCCTCCGTGCACTACAGTCTTCAACCTGCAACTCGTCTGTGTTTCATCATCGTGACTGCTAGCTGATTCCTATCCGCTGCCTCCGTGCACTACAGTCTTCAACCTGCAACTCGTCTGTGTTTCATCATCGTGACTGCTAGCTGATTCCTATCCGCTGCCTCCGTGCTCTACAGTCTTCAACCTGCAACCCGTCTGTGTTTCATCGTGACTGTTTGGCTGATTCCTATCCGCTGCCTCTGTGTGCTTCAGTCTTCAGTCCTTGTCAACTCTCCCGTGTTTCCTTGAGCCTGCTGCCACTATTGCTACCCGCTATTCTCCGTGATCAACAGTTCCAGTTCAACTCTGCTCTCCCGTGTCCCATCGTTACTGCACCTGCTGGTTGCTATTGGCTACCTCCGTGTTCTCGCAGAGACCCGCTGCTGTTACTCCTCAGCGCTACTCATCCATCTACTGCTGATCCGCTCTCCACGCCTTCCTGTGTTCCCTGCTGGTCTACCTACCTGTGCGCTGCACCTGCTAGACCACCGCTTCACCCATCCAGGGACTTTGCATCCTGCCGGCCTCCTGCCGTTCAGGTATCTCTGCACTCCTGTCTGACTGCCTTCTCCTGAACCACGGTATGCATACTTCCCATTGACTGTGCTGTGTATTGCATACCTTGCTGGACTGTGTTGGTTCTTCTCTGGAGTGTGCTATCCGCTGAGTCTATTGCCATCATTGACTGTGTTATCTCGTGCTGGATTCCTTCTAGAGACTTTCTATATTGGCAGTGTTGTTCAGTCATCTATACATTTATATTGTGCATATTACTGTGGATCAAAGTCAAGGTGCCCGTGTATATCTTGTGTTGCAGTCTCTCCCCGTGCACCTCCTCACATATATATTCAGTGGTACAACTTGCTGGTGGCAGACCACTGACCCCTGTTTCCAGTTTCACCTATTCCAGTATCCTCTCACATAGCAGTGGTACAACTTGCTAACGCAGACCACTGACTCCCCGGATACCTCCACTTGGATTCTATTCCTTCACTCAGACACCGGTACAACTTGCTATCCGCAGACCGCTGACTCTCATCACCCCCTCGTTTCTGTTGGACATTCCTCCTCACTATAGCAGTGGTACAACTTGCTACCGCAGACCACTGACTACCTTCACGTGTCCTTTGTCCATACAGTTCCTCGTGTATTACTACCTCCATATTGCCAGTGCTGCTAGTCATAGACTTTCCTGAGCATCTCATCATCTGCTATTTCCTGTTCCGTGATCACCCTGCTACCAGAGTACCATATTACCACCTATACTGCTCTGGTAAGCCTATCACCTGGTGATCCCTGGGTAAAGACTCCTAGTGCCCGTGACAGTAAGATCAGGCCATGACAGACCCAGATACGGAACCTACAGCCAAGGAGATGCTGCAGCATCTGGTCAACCGTGTGGAGCAACAGGATGCTCGCCAACAGCTGTTACTTCAATGTTACCAATCGTTAACCTCCCAAGGTACATCTGGACAGACTGTTACAGCTAATATTGAAGCTTCTGTGCTTTCCTCCGTTTCCCCAGTGCCATCCCAGGTGTCTACAGTTCCTACGCTTCACCTGCCTACTCCGTCAAAATACGACGGGGACCCCAAAACTTGTAGAGGTTTCCTTAACCAATGTTCAGTCCATTTTGAACTCCAACCTCAAAATTTTTCTACCCATCGTTCCAGAGTGGCCTATCTTATCTCATTGTTTTCTGGACAAGCCCTGGCTTGGGCCTCCCCTCTGTGGGAAAGAAACGATCCAATTCTACAAGATAGTGCCAAATTCATTTCCACGTTCCGAAGTGTGTTCGATGAACCAGGTCGTGTGACCTCCGCTGCTTCCAGCATCCTTCGTTTGCGACAAGGCTCCCATACAGTAGGACAGTATGTCATTCAATTTAGGATCTTAGCCTCTGAACTTCAGTGGAACACTGAAGCATTAGTTGCCGCCTTCTGGCAGGGGCTCTCCGATAAAATTAAAGATGCACTGACTACTCAAGAGCTTCCTTCGTCACTAGAAGATTTGATCTCTCTTTGCCATCGTGTAGATATGAGATTTCGTGAAAGAGAGTCTGAGAAAACAACGGCTGTCAAAGCACCTCTTCGTTTAAACCCTCAATTTCGTCCAGCTCCATCCTCTGTGATTCCCATGGAGATAGGACGTTCCAAATTATCTTCAGAGGAGAGGAAACGAAGAGTAAAGAATAGACTCTGTATCTATTGTGCTGATTCCACGCATATGCTCAGCTCTTGCCCTAAGAGATCGGGAAATGCCAGGCCCTAACTAGTTCTGGAGAGGTGAAGTTAGGGTCCCTGGAGTCCTCTCCATTGTCTATGAAATCTAAAGTCTGCGCTTTTGATGTTACGATCTCCTTTGCTACCAAATCCTTTGAGTCACAGGCATTGATTGATTCCGGAGCAGCAGGAAATTTCATTTCTAAATCACTAGTGAATCAATGGTCCCTACCAGTGATCACTTTAAAAACACCCATTACTGTGACGGCTATAGATGGATCACGTCTCATCAATGGTCTCATCACCCAGAGTACGTCTCCAGTAACCCTTCAGATTGGTGTACTACACCATGAAGAAATTTCGTTTTTAATTCTTCCAGTTACGACAAGTCCGATTGTCTTAGGCCTTCCATGGCTTCAGTGTCACTCTCCCCAGATTGACTGGCGCACCCCTCAAGTTACGTCTTGGGGGTCTGAATGTCACCATCGTTGTCTTTCTCAAGTTATTCCTCTTAAAGTACAGCAATCTTCCATCTCATCTTCCTCCCCGGGACTCCCTCCTCAGTATGCTTCATTTGCCGATGTGTTTGATAAAGCTCAGTCTGAACGTCTTCCTCCTCATCGTTCTTGGGATTGTCCGATCGACCTTCTACCTGGCAAGACTCCTCCCAGGGGTCGGGTCTATCCTCTCTCGTTACCTGAAACTCAAGCCACATCTGAGTACATACAGGAGAATCTCCAGCGTGGGTTCATTCGACCTTCCACCTCGCCCGCTGGAGCTGAGTTCTTCTTCGTCAAAAAGAAGGATGGATCATTACGCCCTTGTATAGATTTTCGTGGACTCAACGCCATTACTATCAAGAATCGGTATCCCATTCCGCTGATCACTGAGCTATTTGATCGCATTAAGGGAGCTCGGATATTTACTAAGTTGGATCTTCGTGGTGCCTACAATTTAATTAGAATCCGTTCCGGTGACGAATGGAAGACCGCGTTCAACACCAGAGATGGGCATTACGAATATTTAGTAATGCCCTTCGGGCTGTGTAATGCCCCCGCTGTTTTCCAGGGTTTCATCAATGAGATCTTTCGGGACTTATTATATGTATGTGTCGTTGTCTACCTGGACGACATATTGATCTTCTCACAGGACCTGCCTTCTCATCACCAACATGTGGCAGAGGTCCTCTCCAGACTACGGAAAAACTCATTGTTCTGTAAATTGGAAAAATGTTCATTCGAGTTACCCCAGATTCCATTCTTGGGGTATATAGTTTCCGGAGTTGGCCTGAAGATGGATCCAGACAAAGTAAATGCTGTACTACATTGGCCTCAGCCAACTACTCTTCGTGCCATCCAGCGTTTTTTAGGTTTTGCCAATTACTATAGACGCTTCATTCAAGACTTTTCATCCATTGCATCTCCTATTGTGGCCCTAACTCGGAAAGGGGCCAATACTAAGCAATGGTCATCTGAGGCTCTCCAAGCCTTTCAAATTCTCAAAGAGTCCTTCTCGTCTGCTCCCATTCTTCGACAGCCTGATGTGACACTCCCCTTCTTCCTAGAAGTAGATGCCTCTAATGTGGGCTTAGGAGCTATTCTCTCCCAACGCTCGGAGCAACAAAAATTACATCCTTGTGCCTTCTACTCTCGGGGTCTTCTGCCCGCAGAGAAAAATTATACTATCGGGGACAAGGAGTTGCTGGCCATCAAAGCTGCATTAGAGGAATGGAGATACTTGTTGGAAGGAGCTCGCCATCCGGTGACGATCTTCACGGATCATAAGAACTTGTCATATTTGCAATCTGCCCAATGCTTGAACCCTCGTCAAGCAAGATGGTCTCTTTTCTTTTCCCGTTTTGAATTAATTATAACCTTCAAACCAGCCGCTAAGAACAAGAAAGCTGACGCTCTATCTCGAGCTTTTGTGACGTCCTCTGATGTAGAAGAGGTTCCCAACCATGCTATTCTAGACCCCAAATGTATTTCTCTGGCTGCTTCATCCACCAAAATGCTACCATTTGGGAAGACCCTCGTGCCTCCTACTCTGAGGAGGAAAATCCTTTCGTGGTTCCATGCCTCTCGTTTTTCTGGACACGCCGGTGAACACAAGACCTTTGAGATTCTCTCTCGAAGTTACTGGTGGCCTTCAATGAGGAGAGACGTCAAAGAGTTTATTGCTTCCTGTGATTTATGTTCTCAGTTCAAATCCTCCCGCAGAACTCCAGCAGGGTTGCTGCGACCACTACCCATTCCGTCCAAGCCTTGGACCCATATTAGTATGGATTTCGTTACTGATTTGCCACCAAGTAAGAATCACAATACTATTTGGGTAGTGGTAGACAGATTTTCGAAGATGGCTCATTTCGTCCCTCTGTCCGGTTTACCTTCCTCGTCTACTCTGGCTGAACATTTCATTAAAGAAATCTTCCGCATCCATGGATGTCCGTCTGAGATTGTGTCAGATAGAGGAGTACAATTCGTTTCCAGATTCTGGCGGGCCCTTTGTAAAACTTTGGGCATACGATTAGCACTCTCATCGTCTTACCATCCGCAATCTAACGGACAAACGGAACGAGTCAATCAAGATCTTGAGACTTTTATTAGGATGTTCTCTTCAGCCAACCAGGACAACTGGGTAGAATTGCTCCCTTGGGCTGAATTCGCCCATAACAACATGTACCATGAGTCATCATCCAAAACTCCATTTTTTGTGGTCTACGGTCACCATCCGTCTTTTCCGGAATTTCCTGCCCTCCCGCCCACCCAAGTCCCTGCTGTGGAAACTGCTTGTCAGACCTTCAAATATATCTGGTCTCAGGTCAAAACCTGTTTAAAGAAGACATCTAACAAATATAAGTCTTTCGCAGATAAGAAGAGGCGGGCTATTCCACCACTAAAAATTGGAGATCGTGTCTGGTTATCTACCAAAAATATTCGTTTGAAGGTTCCATCTATGAAATTCGCCCCTCGTTTTATTGGTCCATATAGGATCATTCAAGTTATCAATCCAGTATGTGTTAAACTTCTTCTTCCTAAGAATCTTCGGATTTCCAATGCCTTCCATGTGTCCTTGCTCAAACCTCTCATTATCAACCGTTTCTCGGCTCCTCCCTCAGCACCGCAGCCAGTTCAAGTTCATCAGGAGGAGGATTTCGAGATTACTGAGGTATTGGATGCAAAAATTTCGCGAGGAGTCCTCCGTTTCCTCGTTCATTGGAAGGGCTTTGGTCCTGAGGAGCGTTCATGGATCAAAGCTGAAGATCTTAATGCTCCTGCCCTTCTGAAGAAGTTTTATTCCAAAAATCCGGACAAGCCCGGTTCCAGGCGTTCTGTGCCCACCTTTAAAAGGGGGGGTACTGTCACTCACCGGACTGTGAGTGCTTCTTCCCGGACATTTAGGAACCGTGGCCGTCCTCCATCCTGAGGGACTGCGCATGCGCAGCCCTTTCTAAACCTTCAGTGTATGTTCCTTTAACTTAATTGGCAGATCAGGCAACCTCCCTATATTAAGCACCTGTGGTCAACACCACGTTGCCTGATCTTGGAGTCTCATTCCCCATGAGTCTCTGAAGGTGTTCCTGTGTTTCCTAGTTTATTCAGCCCAGCTGATTCCTGTGGTTTCCAAACCACTTCTACCTCTGTGGTTTCCAAACCACTTCTACTACTGTGGTTCCCATACCACTTCTACCATCTACTGTATCATCGTGACTGTGAGCTGATTCCTATCCGCTGCCTCCGTGCACTACAGTCTTCTAACCACTTCAACTCTACCATGTATTATTGGGACTGTTAGCTGATGCCTATCCGCTGCCTCCGTGCACTACAGTCTTTCATTCACATCCACTCACCTGTTCATGATTGTGACTGCCAGCTGATTCCTATCCGCTGCCTCCGTGCACTACAGTCTTCAACCTGCAACTCGTCTGTGTTTCATCATCGTGACTGCTAGCTGATTCCTATCCGCTGCCTCCGTGCACTACAGTCTTCAACCTGCAACTCGTCTGTGTTTCATCATCGTGACTGCTAGCTGATTCCTATCCGCTGCCTCCGTGCTCTACAGTCTTCAACCTGCAACCCGTCTGTGTTTCATCGTGACTGTTTGGCTGATTCCTATCCGCTGCCTCTGTGCGCTTCAGCCTTCAGTCCTTGCCAACTCTCCCGTGTTTCCTTGAGCCTGCTGCCACTATTGCTACCCGCTATTCTCCGTGATCAACAGTTCCAGTTCAACTCTGCTCTCCCGTGTCCCATCGTTACTGCACCTGCTGGTTGCTATTGGCTACCTCCGTGTTCTCGCAGAGACCCGCTGCTGTTACTCCTCAGCGCTACTCATCCATCTACTGCTGATCCGCTCTCCACGCCTTCCTGTGTTCCCTGCTGGTCTACCTACCTGTGCGCTGCACCTGCTAGACCACCGCTTCACCCATCCAGGGACTTTGCATCCTGCCGGCCTCCTGCCGTTCAGGTATCTCTGCACTCCTGTCTGACTGCCTTCTCCTGAACCACGGTATGCATACTTCCCATTGACTGTGCTGTGTATTGCATACCTTGCTGGACTGTGTTGGTTCTTCTCTGGAGTGTGCTATCCGCTGAGTCTATTGCCATCATTGACTGTGTTATCTCGTGCTGGATTCCTTCTAGAGACTTTCTATATTGGCAGTGTTGTTCAGTCATCTATACATTTATATTGTGCATATTACTGTGGATCAAAGTCAAGGTGCCCGTGTATATCTTGTGTTGCAGTCTCTCCCCGTGCACCTCCTCACATATATATTCAGTGGTACAACTTGCTGGTGGCAGACCACTGACCCCTGTTTCCAGTTTCACCTATTCCAGTATCCTCTCACATAGCAGTGGTACAACTTGCTAACGCAGACCACTGACTCCCCGGATACCTCCACTTGGATTCTATTCCTTCACTCAGACAGCGGTACAACTTGCTATCCGCAGACCGCTGACTCTCATCACCCCCTCGTTTCTGTTGGACATTCCTCCTCACTATAGCAGTGGTACAACTTGCTACCGCAGACCACTGACTACCTTCACGTGTCCTTTGTCCATACAGTTCCTCGTGTATTACTACCTCCATATTGCCAGTGCTGCTAGTCATAGACTTTCCTGAGCATCTCATCATCTGCTATTTCCTGTTCCGTGATCACCCTGCTACCAGAGTACCATATTACCACCTATACTGCTCTGGTAAGCCTATCACCTGGTGATCCCTGGGTAAAGACTCCTAGTGCCCGTGACAATGTTTTAGAAAAGCTGGTGCACAAAGTTTGACATGAGAAAAAAGCTGGTGCACATGAGGGTGGAATGTGTGAGAAAATCTGGTGCACAAGGTGGACATGTGAGAGAGAAGAGTAGCAGGTAATGTAACATAGTAACTTAGTAATATAGTTGATGAGGTTGAAAAAAAAGACACCAGTAAATCAAGATTTATGGATCTCCTGTGATCCCTCTCTTATATTCGAAATTGATCCAGATGAAGCAACCGCCAATCTATTTCAGTTGAGAAAAACCTTCCTGACTCAATATTACAGTCCTATTTCTCCCTGAATCCACTACTATTCTTCATTATAATTAATTGTCATAACCCTGGATATGCTTTTCCGCTAAAAATTTGTCTAACTCATTCTTAACCACATCAGTTGAATCTGCCATTAGAACCTTCCATATCTTGACATGAGGCAAAAGTTTGTGAACAGTGGGTGACGTGTTTAAGACAAGCTGATGTGCAGGGGTTGTCATGTCTGAGAAAAGCTTATAAATAGGGTTTCCATGTATGAAAAAGGCTGGTGGGCTAGGGGCATCTGTGAGAAAAGTTGGTGTACAGGGGGTGGCATGTATAAGATAAGCTGTTGGGCTGGGGGTATGTGAAAGAGAAGCTGGTCTGCAGCTTGAGAAAATCTGGTTTTCAGTGGGTTACATGTGTGATAAAATATGATGCAGAAGGGGTGGCATGTGTGAGCAAAGCTGTAATGGTCTGGAGACTAAATAGAAGTCCAGTAGCAGTAAGGAAGGCAGGCCACAAAAAGATAAGGAATGGTCAATAATAGTCGGGTTTTGTACACACAAAGGCAATAAGCAAAGCATCGGAATTCAGCAGTCTACTCAGCCACAGAGCACCTTCCCTTTCGCAGTCTTTGGAGTTTAAGCTTCAGCTGTGGCACATCAATTAGGATCATCAAAAACTTGCCCCATAGCAGCGGTAAAAATGTACAGATCTTTCAGGATAACACTGTCTTGCTAATCATAAGGAGAGACCCAGGCTAGGTCTTCCCCATTCAGGATATTAATTATAAAGAAGATGTTAATCTTATCATTATTAAACTGTGTAGGTTGCATGTGAAAATAAATGCTGCACTGGTTTAGGAAGCCTCTGTATAAGTGACAATCACCACTAAATTTTGCAGGCAGTGGTGGACGCGAAAGTTGTGCAACAGCAGTGTCTATATTTTTAAAATCTTCCTGCAATTAAGCTATTTGTTCTTGCTGAGTTTTAACAATGGTTTCTAGTTCTCTGATCTTGCTCTGAGAAAAGCAGGCAAACTCTTGGAACTCATTTATTTGGTTCTTCAGCGTTTATAGCACAGCTTCCACCGCGGTCTCCATTTTTGGGCCAGATTATTATAAAACAGTCCGGAGACTGAATAAGAATCCAGTAGCAGTAAGGAAGGCTGGTCACAAGAAGTTAATATGGAATGGTCAACAATAGCCGGGTTCAATACGCAGTAAGGCAATAAGTAAAGGATTCAGAAAGAGGCGTAGTTGAGGGCAAGCAAAGGTCGGTATACGAGTAGTCGATAACTGAATGCAGAAAACAGGAACATGAACAAGAACTAGATTACAGACAGAAGCACAGTAATCTGGCAAGGAAGACAGGAACAGACCAGCCTTTTATAGGAAGTTAAGTGGAGGAGCCATAACATGCTTGAACATCAGGAGATCAATGAAACTAAGCTAGAACACAGAGTAAAGGCAAAGGAGCTGTCCAGTATCCAGAACAGCTCAGTCAGCAGAGCAGCAGTCAACAGAAGCAGAAGCCCTGGATTTGAATCCTGACAGTACTCCCTTCCTGACAGTACATCCTCTGGACATTTCAGGAGCTGGCTTGTTAGAGAAAGTTTTAAGCGGAAAGCAACTTGATTAATTTGGGATAGGATCTTAAAGGGTCCAATAAACTTTTGACCCAATTTTGGTTAAGGTATTCTTTGAAGGGGGTTTTAGTGGATAGCCAAACTTTGTCTCCAACCTGAAAATTTGGTACCGCTCTACAGTGTCTCTACAGTGTCTGTTGGCAGCTTGTTTGTAATGTTCCTGAGCTTCTCTCAAATTTTCAATAAGCCTCTTTAGAGCTTCTTGTAAACTTAAAATTCTATCAGTCACGCTTGGAATTGGTGTGGATATTCTGAAAAAATGTTGGATGGAATCCAAAGTTGGCAACAAAAGGCGTTTGGGAAATAGAATTTTGTTCAGACTTATTGTAAGAAAATTCAGCAGTGGGCAGAAAATCCATCCAATCATCTTGAAAGTAACTAAAAAAACATTGCAAATATTATTCAAGCGTCTGATTAGTCTTTTCCGTTTCTCCATTAGACTCTGGGTGGAAAACAGAGGACAGATTAACCTTGGAGGCAGTGCAAAAACTCTTCCAAAATTTAGAAGTGAACTGAACACCTCGATCAGAGACTATATCATCAGGAATGCCATGAAGCCAGAATATTTTCTGAATTAAAAGCTCTGCAGTCTGTTCAGCAGTAGGTACTCCTTTAACAGAGAAAAAATTAGCCATTTTAGTTAAACGGAATACTACAACAAGGATTGTTGTCATCCTTTTCGCAGGAGGTAGATCAATTATGAAATCCATAGAGATAGAACGCCAGGGATGGAATGGGATAGGAAAAGTTTGTAGTAAACCCAGTCTGCTGCTGGGTTTACTGCAAAGGTGCATGCTGAACAAGACCACATGACAAGGCTTGGTATAATTACCCCAATAGAGGAAGCAACACAGTGAGTCTCAACCATGGTAGTTGCAGTGAAAAAAGACGTACCAGTCAGACAATGCATAGTCCCTATGCACCGAAGCAAGGCACTGCTTAAGCCTCCACACCCATTGAGATTGGTTAAACAAGTAATTACTGACATGCCTGAGGCAAAAATATATAGTCCCCTTGATGCTAAATGTGGACTTTGACAGATACAGCTGGAAATAGATTTGTCCACGCTCACCACATTCATGACAACTGATGGATGATATGCTTTTTTGCATATGCCTTATGGCCTGACCACCAGCAGCAAAGTTTTCCAACTATGCATGGAAGATCTGGGACTGCAACATGTAAAAACATGATAAGCACCTCCATCAGGTGTTGGAAAAGATCCATGCCATAGCCCTAAAGCTCAACACAGACAAAGGAAAGTTCCAGGGGATAAATGTATCAAGGTCCGATTTTGCAAATCCAGCGATTTTCTCGAGAGAGTTGAAACTCGCAGATGTATAAAGCTGAGATTTCATGTAAAATTGCCAGAGTGTGTTTCTGTCAAAATTGCTATTTCCAAAATCGATAGAGATAAAAATCCCGACTGTTTGCCACTCTAGCTATCCCACCCCTAATACTATAAATAGACCCCTAATACTATAAACCCCTAATACTATAAAAAGACCTAGCGCAATGAGCTAAGCTCATTGCATATCAAAGCTTCTACACAGAAGTTTGTTTACGGCGGCTCTGCTCTTTTTTTTTTTTTTTCAAGCAAGAATGAAGAAGCGTGGATCTTACAAATATGTATCCTGGCTGAAGACAAGAAGACTTCAAGCAACAAGGCCCCCTTCCCCCCTGGCCAAGAAGATAAGAAGACTGCAGGCAACACTTTTTGCCCAAAAAGAAAATAAGACATTACAAGCAAGTACTTTGGATCTACAAATTTATTTTGGACATTATCAAGCCTGACTTTGGATACAAATTTAATTGTGACTTGGTTTACAGCCATGTTAGGATTAAAAGCTGCTAACGGCAGATGAAAACATCAGGGGTGAGTATTCTGGGCATTTATTATTATTAATAAAAATATATGGTATAAATGAGGGTGTTTACTGTCTTTATTGTGGGTTTATTATTTTTATCAAATGTATGTGGTGTTAACAAGGGTGTGGTGGTTTCTTTAACATTTTCTTTTGTGTAACTACAGGTCCCAACCAGCCCTGGGTGTCAGGGCATGTTGGCATTTGTGGTTCTCCAAATGTTAACATGCCCTGGCTGCCATGGGTATGCTGGTGCTTGTAGTTATACAAGTAGCAGCATGCCCACACTATTTATTGGCACCCTGGCTGGCTGGGACTTGCAGTTCCACAAAGCAAAATGGCGCACGTTGTTTTTTTTTATACTTTAATTGCCATTATTACCCTACACCCACTGCCCAGGGGTGTAGGAAGAGCCCTAGTGCTTTCAGCACTGGGCTGGGTGTCCCTAGAGGGGGGGGCACTCTTTTTTTGGAGGACCCCACTCCTGAGGGAATCCAGCCCAACGCTGAACAGCCTGGAGTTGATTTTCATTATGGCAGGGGGACCCCTACTGCGTGTCCACCTGCTATAGTGCCACCAACCCTGGCTGGTTTGCCTAGTGCTGGTTCCGTGAAAATCGGGGGGACCCAAGGCAAATTTTTTCACCGATTTTCAGGGAACCAGCAGTAGTCTGGCAGCACTAGGGTTAATAGTGAATAGATGGGGGACCCCACGCTTTTTTTTTTTTTTTAAAACTTTCATCTATTGTACAGTTTTGACAGCTGCTGGAGCTCCGGCTGTATGACAGGACAGTGTAACAGTGATGTTTTTATAGAACACGCTGTTACAACACAGGAGAGTTAGCTAACATGGGAGTGTTTTACATTGCAGCAAAGCACCAGAGATGACCAGCGATTTTAAAGCTCAGGGTAAAAATCGCAGCTTGATACATTTGAGAAATTTTGGACTAAAATTTGCCGTTATTTTAACACACTAAAAAAAATCGGACCTTGATACATTTACCCGCAGGTATCAGATGGTCCATATAAGGGTCACCTTCTCACTGAAAAGGGGTTCAAACAAGACACTGAATAAACGGCAGCCAGTCAGCAACTGGCGTTCTCTGAGGACAAACTCAGTATTCAGAAATTCCTTGGAATGACAAACTACGCTTATACAACACTAAGACAGCTCTTACACCAAGATACAGAATCGTGCTGGCAGGTGCCACAGCAGGCTGCAGTTACAAAATTAAAATCCATGTTAACAAGCCCTCCAGTACTTTAGTACTTTAATGTGCATTTACCAGTGGTGATCTCTGCATATACCTCACAACACAGACTGGGTGCTGTTTGCCTCCAAAATAACAGGCCCATAGCCTTGCCCCCCCCCCCCCCCCCCCGGCACTGACTGAGACTGAATCACGATATGTACAGATTGAAAAAGTACTTTGGGCATTAGTATTTTCCTGTCACAGGTCCCATGACTTTACATATGGGTGTCCTGTCACTGTTGAGACAGACCATCATCCACTCATCACCATACTGAGGAAGCCTCTGCATTGTGCTTCTTCCCGCATACAAAGACTAATGCTCATGTTACAAAGATACTATCTGGATGTTATATATAAGTGTAGAAAAAAATTATTTATGGCTAATGCCCTCTCCCAGGTCTATTTACCTCACACTGAGTGCCCACAATTTGAAGATGAATATGATATTATATCCATGCAAATACTATCCTCCAATCAAATGGATGAGCATGAAACATTGGCAGGCAATCTGTGCCAAAAGTTGTCTCAAATCATATTGCAAGAGTGGACCCAGCCATCTGGGGAGATCTCACAAGATTTGTGCCCCTTTTTTGCCATGAGAGATGAGTTTACTCTGATGGAGTCATCCTGAGAGGTCAACATTTCATAATACTGAAAACCCTGCAGAAGTACTATGTAAAGCAGCTCCACCGGGGGCACATAGGAAGAGAAGCCATTATGCACAGGGATAGAGAGCCACTATATTGGTCCACCATGTTCAGAGACATTGAAAGAGAAGTCTTCATATGTAGCTCCTGCAATGCTCTCAAAGCACATTAACCAAAAGAAACTCTGCACAGTAGATTCATGACTTGCCCAGGTCTGTCACTGCTGCAGACGTCTTTGAAAGGAGAGGAAAACAACATTTAGTTTTGTAGACTCTAATTCAGAGTGGCTTGATATTGACTACGTACAGTCTCACCAGCACTACTTTTATTGCCACACTTTGCTACACACTGCATTCCACAACAACTCATCATAGATATTGCAATGCATTTCATGAGTAGAGAGTTCAAAGAAGTTATAACCAAGCATCACATCGTCTTCCACATCTTGTTCCAGGTCAAGTTGTCCGAATGCAAGCTACTTGTGGATATGATAGACTTGCCGCTGTGCTACGAGAATCTGCTCGTCCAAACAGTTCTGTGGTACAAGCTGAGAGTGCCTCCTATGTGCATAACTATTGCCACCTGCTGATGTGCCTGAGAGGGTTCCTCCAGCAGCCAATTCAACTATGGTTGACCCAGAACTCCTTCACAGGAGTCAAGATATGATGGGTCAATGACCATACTTTCAGACTCAAGACTGTCACTTGACCTTTGTGAATGCTCAGATGGACTTTTGGTACATCAATAACCAGTGACGCTTCTTAACATCACGAGGTCTGGTCGGGATTCCAAGCCCAACCTGAAATTCGTGAACTATGTAACTTAGTGGTAATTTTTCCATGTCCTTTGCTCCCAATAGCTTGCCACCCCATCCTACCCAACTGCCACTTTAAACCTAACCCATCATCTGTATCTTGAAGGGAAATATTTAAATGAATGATCTGCCAGAGCCTGGCAGGAAGTGAGGTAGTTGGCTATGCATGGGTAGTTCCTGCTTTCTATTTTGCATTCTAGTTATGTATGTCATGCTGAGTAAACACGTTATGTTTCAATTCTGAGAGTTATCACTCCAGTCTTTCTACCTCCACATTTACAGATAAAGATGTTGATCTCTCCTGAGGAGTAAAAAGAAGGATCTAAATTTTGATATAATTTAAATAATTTACCTTTCCGTTCTGTTGTTTATGTTTAAATAGTTAATTAGAATGTGAATGACAGAAGGTATACATATGCAGAGCATTTATAACACGAGCACCTCTGAAGAAATTATTTGTTGTGATGAAAAGTGATAGGTGAACAGTACTATGACAAGGGATCCTTGCTAACTTGCCATTAAGACCTTTATGGATCTACTGACAGGAAAGCAAATTATTCAGTTACATTACAAGGAACTTGCTAAGAAGCGGTGAGACATTAATGTGACCACTTGCTGTTTATTATATTAAGAGCTATTAAGACTGTAAGGAAAGCAAGGGATAAACAACATGTTAGTTAAAAGCATCTGTCTTGAACCTTAACCTATATGTGATTGGCATATTGTTAGTTGGTACCATGTGCCTGCTTATATTCCATGAGATACATTTAAAATATACAGTGTATAGTTTAAAAGAGTATGTTTAAATTATGCCAGGTGGGTTACATACCCAAAATGACAATTGAATATGCCATTTGTTAATACATTGTATCATTGAGAGTGGGGAGCTGGCCAGGAAAATGAGATTAGAGGATCAGTTCAACATACTCTTTTGAATAGGTCAGAGAACTAGCCATTTTTCAATGTGTAAGAATTTGGAAATCCTCCCCCCTACCATAAAACTAAGTGGGTCTCAGTGTACCTAGCAACATTCTGAGATAGTTTCACACACTGTAACTGTTGGCGGTTTAAGTAATTTTGCATTAGCAATGTGCTATCGTGCTTTGCGCCACAGGTCTTATATTATGAAAATTGTTATTGTGTTATTTAATACCAGCCATGCTATGTATATTGTATCAGACGGAACAAATGCTAGTCATCAGCTTTATATGTAAATCAGATATCAGTTCATAGACTGCTGTTAAATCTTGCATTGACTGTAAATAGCCAGAGCCTTTAGAGTTATTTTCATCACTCAGCCAACCCATTGTCTTGGTGTTCAATTCTATCCTCAGTGGCACCATTCTTGATTAAAGAGGGGGACTGCAGTAAGAGATATTGAATATCAGAAAGAGGATAAATAGACAGAGAAATCAGGGCTGAGTGTGCTGTTTTGTGAGAAAGATTGAAGTGTGACAAGTACTTGGAACTAGATTGGATAGATTTTGGGAATGGTTTGGACCTATCCAAGTCAGTTATTGTGTTAAAATCTCTTACCAGGACAACCCTACCCCTCCTGTTTTGTTTTAGGGTATTGTTGAGTGTATGAAAGAAATGGAATTGATATTGGTTTTGAGCAAACACATTAACTAAAGTGTAATTTATCACACCATGAGAATGATATATAGCTCTTATATTGGCTACACCTTTCTTTTTGTGGCTCGAATCCCATACATTATAGGTACTAAGAAGATATATATTTCTCAGTTCCGAATGGAGGAACACTATCTCTCCTTTTATTTAGTTTAGAGTTAAGAAAAATTTAGACCTTTAGAATAAGGATCAAGGATCAAGACTTTAATGGGCAGTTAAATACAATACAGATTTTAGACAAGGACATACAGGCCTGTAGTAGGCCAAGACCACCAGGGTCAAAAGATTCAGATAATGCAGAATTACCAACCTCTTGGTTGGGGAAGGGGGTATACAATGGAATTAGTGAGGGTAAAAACAGCAAACTACATAAAAAAGACCTGCTATTTGAATCAAACTTATAGACCAAGGATCTCCAATGCTAATCTTATAGACTGTGGTGTTGGGAGGTGTTCTGCCATTAGCACCAAAGAAAATTGGGAAGTCAAGAAATATGTGTCCTGAAGACATAGGGTGCCACCTAATTTAAGAATATTTAAAATTAAACTACTAGAATAGGGAGCTACTGAATTAGGAGAAAGATAGGTGAACTTGTAGATTTTTGCGTAAAGCAGAGACCAACTAAAATAATGATTATTGTAGTTTGTTCTTATACTGATGTAGACAGAGTATTCTTGTGACCATGGTCTAAGTTTGTGTCATTTGAGCAATCACACCATCTGAAATAATAGGGATTTAATATTGGCTGGGACTCCGTTACCCTGCTACCTTATTGGAAGATTATTCTGTCACTTGCTGCTCTTGGAGGATGTTTTGGTACCATTCTTTATTCATGGCTGTGTTCTTATGCAAAATTGTGAGTGAGCCCACTCCCTTGGTTGAGAAGCAACCCCACACATGAATGGTCTCAGGATCCTTTACTGTTGGCATGACACAGGACTGATGGTAGTGCGCACCTTTCCTTCTCTGGACAAGCGTTCTTCCAGATGCCCCAAACAATCTAAAAGGGGATTCATCAGAGAAAATGACTTTACCCCAGTCCTCAGCAGTGCAATCCCTGTACCTTTTGTAGAATATCAGTCTGTCCCTGATGTTTTTCCTGGAGAGAAGTGGCTTCTTTGCTGGCCTTCTTGGCACCCGGCCATCCTCCCAAAAATCTTCGCCTCACTGTGCGTGCAGATGCACTCACACTTGCCTGCTGCAATTGTTGAGCAAGCTCTGCACTGGTGGGAGTGGGATAACTCACAAATTCGCCTAAGAACACAGCCATGAATAAAGAATGGTACCAAAATATCCTCCAAGAGCAACTTCTCCCAACCATCCAAGAACAGTTTGTTAATGAACAATGCATTTTTCAGCATGATGGAGCACCTTGTAACATAGTAACATAGTTGATAAGGTTGAAAAAAGACACCAGTCCATCAAGTTCAACCTATTTTGGATCTCCTGCGATCCTGCACTTATATTTGAAATTAATCCAGAGTAAGCAACCGCCAATCTGTTTCAATTGTGAAAATTCCCCCAGACTCAATATTGCAGTCCTATTTTTACCCTATATCCACTACTATCCTTCATTTTAAATTAACGGTCGTATCCCTGGATATACCTTTCCGCTAAAAATTTGTCTAACCCTTTCTTAAACATATCTTTTGAATCTGCCATCACATCCTTCCCTGGTGTCACGGACTTACCTGATCCCCGCCGCTCCGTCCAGCCGCACTTCCGCATTCAGGACCATGTGACCGCACCCGGAGGCGGTCACATGACCACAACCCTAGAGGCGGGGATTTTGAATCCCCTTCAGTATAAAAACCTCACTCTGACACTCGCTGAGTGTCAGAGCAACACTTACCTGTTCCTGGCTCCTGCTCTTCGTGGATTGCAGTGTCTTCCTGTTTCCAGTGTCTCCTGTGTGCTGATCTCTGCCTGTTTGACTTCCCTGGCTCTCCAATCCCTGTGTACCGACCCGGCTTGCTGACCATTCTCCTATTCTTGTGACCCGTGTACCGAACCTGGCTTGTTGACTCCGAGTTGCCTTCTGATTCTGCCTGACTCCATTCCTGTGTACCGAACCGGCTTGTTGACTCCGCTACCACCGCTTCACTCCGCTGTACTACATCTTGAGGCGAACCTGGGGACCGCGACCTGCGACTCCTGGCAGCAAAGCCCACCCCGCCTTGCGGCGGTTCTTGGTGAACACCGGGGAGATCGTTAGACTCCGCACCTCAGGTAAGCCAGTGCTAATCAAGATTAGTAATATAGTATCCAGAATCTGTTACAGTTTGCTCTGACCATGGATACCACAGCTAAAGATCTGCTGGAGCATTTAGTAGGAAGGATGGATAAGCAAGAAGCTAACCAAGAGCAACTTTTAAAATTCCTCAATAGTCTATCCACTCGCTTGGATGTTGTCCAGAACACCCTAGTGGCTGGTGGATCACCTGGGCCGGCAGTGGCCCCTGTACCTCAGGCCGCAGCAGCAGCTTCTTCCTCGCAGCTACGGATACCTAACCCACCTAAGTTCGATGGAGACCCTAAAAATTGCAGAGGATTTTTAAATCAATGCTCCATACAATTCGAGCTTCTACCTGGGAACTTCCCCTCCGGGAAAACGAAAGTGGCCTATGTGATTTCGTTATTATCCGGTCAAGCTTTAGCATGGGCTTCCCCCTTATGGGAGAGGGACGACCCCATTCTACATAACTTCAACCTCTTCTTGTCCACCTTCAAGAAAATATTTGATGAGCCAGGAAGGGTGTCCAATGCCGCTTCCGGCTTACTACGTCTCCGCCAGGGAAACCAGTCTGTGGGGCAGTATGCGGTCCACTTCAGAACCATGGCCTCTGAACTTCGCTGGAACGATGAGGCTCTAGTAGCTACATTCTGGCAGGGCCTTTCAGACCGAATCAAAGACGAGTTGGTATCCCAGGAACTCCCTACGTCTTTGGACGACATTATCTCCCTCTGTGTCAAAGTTGATTTGCGTTTCAAGGAACGTAATTCCGAGAAGGAACAGTCGCGGCGTAGCATGATTCGCTTGGCCCCCAACTTCCAAACCCCTGTTCTTCCCCCTGAAGAGCCCATGCAACTTGGGAGGACCCGCCTATCAGCAGAAGAGAGGGAGAGGAGATTTCGGAACAAGTTGTGTTTATATTGTGGAGAGAGTGGCCATCTTGAGTTCTTGTCCCAAACGCTCGGGAAACGACAGGGCCTAACGAGTTCTGGAGCTGTGTCGTTGGGCCTCTTTTCTCAGTGTCAGTCAGTTCCCAATAGTAATGATTGCCTGTCTATTCCCATTTCCCTTCAGTTAGGACAAAAGACTTTCCCGCAGTCGGCTCTTCTAGATTCCGGAGCCGCAGGAAATTTCATTTCTGCCACAGTAGTTAAACAATTCGCTATTCCCACACAAGCCTTGGAACAACCCATCTCTCTGATGGCCATTGATGGGGGAAGAATCCCTGAGGGGTCCATCCTGGTACGCACTATTCCTCTTCTACTTCAGATAGGAGCACTTCATCGGGAGAAGATTTATTTTCTAGTAATACAGAGATCTACCAACCCAGTCATCCTAGGACTTCCTTGGCTTCGTGTCCACTCTCCCACCTTGGACTGGAAATCTGGTCACATATTGTCCTGGGGACAGTCCTGCTTCTCTCGCTGCCTACAGAGAGTGGTTCCCCCGAATAGTCCAAGACGTACCCAAGAATTTCCTGTGACTCTCCTGCCTGAGCCATACCAAACCTTCTCTGATGTTTTTTGTCAACAAGAGGCCACTAGACTTCCCCCTCACAGAATCTGGGACTGTGGCATTGATCTGATACCTGGTAAACCCATTCCAAGGGCCGTGTTTACCCCCTTTCCCTCCCGGAATCTAAGGCTATGGAGGAGTACATCCAAGAAAATCTAAACAGGGGCTTCATCCGCAAGTCTGCCTCCCCAGCTGGGGCTGGCTTCTTCTTCGTAAAAAAGAAAGATGGGGGCCTCCGCCCTTGCATTGATTACAGAGGCCTGAATGCCATTACCGTTAAAAATCGGTATCCACTGCCACTGATTTCTGAATTATTTGACTGGATCAAGGGTGCCACCATCTTTTCTAAACTTGACCTCAGAGGAGCGTATAACCTTATACGCATTAAGGAGGGGGATGAATGGAAGACGGCGTTTAACACCCGAGACGGTCACTTTGAATATCTGGTCATGCCTTTCGGGCTATGCAATGCCCCAGCCATATTTCAGAGCTTTATGAATGAGCTGTTTCAAGACCTCTTGTACCAATCTGTAGTCATCTACTTGGACGACATTCTCATCTTTTCTCAAGATCTAGCATCTCATCGTACTCATGTATTGGAGGTCCTCTCTCGTATCCGAAAAAATCAGTTATTTTGCAAATTGGAGAAATGCACCTTCGAGCAGAAACAAATTCCCTTCCTGGGATATATTATTTCGGGCACCGGTCTACAGATGGATCCCACAAAATTGAAAGCCATACTTGACTGGCCCCAACCTTCGGGCCTTAAGGCCACTCAACGCTTCCTAGGATTCTCCAACTATTATCGTCAATTTATCAAGGGGTACTCCTCTCTCGTGGCTCCCATCACAGTATTGACCCGCAAATCTGCTGATGCTGGTATTTGGTCCTCTGAGGCTATCCAAGCCTTTATATTATTAAAGTCTCTCTTTTCATCTGCACCCATTCTTCAACAGCCAGATTGTTCTCGTCCCTTTGTCCTGGAGGTAGATGCCTCTTCTGTTGGCACAGGAGCCGTACAATCACAGCGAGGTCCTTCTGGGAAACTTCATCCCTGCGGATTCTTTTCCCGTCGCTTTTTACCTGCTGAGAGGAATTATGGGATTGGCGACAAAGAGCTCCTGGCCATCAAATTGGCTCTCTCCGAATGGAGACATTTAATAGAAGGAGCGCAATTCCCTATCACCATATATACCGACCATAAGAATTTGCTTTACTTACGCACTGCTCGATGTCTAAACCCTCGACAAGCAAGGTGGTCCTTATTCTTCTCACGCTTTGATTTCAACATCACTTTTCACTCAGGATCTAAGAACACGAAGGCAGACGCCTTATCTCGCTCTTTTGATCCAGCTGACATGGAATCCTCGGAAGATAAGAAATTCATTGTAAATCCATGTCAAGTATTGGCAGCTACACACCTGAAAAAGGGTTGTCCTCCAGGCAAAACATTCATCTTGCCACATCTACGCACCCGGCTCCTTCACTGGGCTCATCACTCACTCTTCTCTGGGCATGCCGGCATTCGCAAGACCTGGGACTTATTGTCCCGAAGCTACTGGTGGCCTTCCTTGCTGGAGGATGTGAAGAGATTTGTTGCTGCTTGTTCCAAATGTGCTCAACACAAGACCTCTAGGAAGAAGCCTTATGGATGCTTGCTCCCATTACCCATTCCTGATTACCCTTGGTCACAGATCTCCATGGATTTTATCACGGACCTTCCCCCTTCCAAATCCTGTACTGTAGTGCTTGTGGTCACGGATCGCTTCTCTAAAACAGCCCACTTTATTGCTCTCAAAGGCCTTCCTTCTTCCTCCTCCTTAGCCGATATTTTTATTAAAGAAATATTTCGCCTCCATGGCTGTCCTCAACATATTGTCTCCGATAGGGGATCACAATTCATATCAAAATTTTGGCAGTCTTTTTGCAATAAATCCGGGATTAAGCTTGACTTCTCTTCCGCATATCATCCCCAGTCCAATGGGGCTACTGAGAGAACCAACCAAGAATTAGAGAAGTTTCTAAGAATATTTATCTCTAGTAACCAAGACAACTGGGTGGACCTTCTTCCTTGGGCCGAGTTCGCCCATAACAACCATTTTCATGAGGCCATCTCTAACTCCCCCTTTTTTGTTCTGTATGGCTGCCATCCTAGACTACCCACCTTCTCTCAAGTCTCATCTTCTGAAGTTCCAGCAGTTGACTCTCTGGTTCGTAACTTCTCTGATATTTGGGAACAAACCAAGACAAACTTAAAACAAGCAACTACTTGTTCCAAAAAATTCTACGATAAAAGGAGAAGAATGACTCCAAGTTTTGCAGTTGGTGACAGGGTATGGCTATCCACCCAGAACATTCGTTTAAAGGTTCCCAGTAAAAAATTTGCTCCCAAGTTTATTGGCCCATTTGCTATATCTGAGATTATTAATCCCGTAGCCTTTAGATTGAGTCTGCCTCCCTCCTTACGCATACCCAATGTCTTCCATGTCTCCTTGTTAAAACCGATGGTAACCAACAGATTCTCCACCTCATCCAGAACTCCTCCTCCTGCTGTGGATCGGGATCAAGTTGAATACGAGATTAAAACTATCCTAGATTCTCGTAAAGTTCAAGGTGCCATACAGTTCTTGGTGGATTGGAAGGGTTACGGCCCTGAGGAGCGCTCATGGGTAAGAGCCATTGACCTACATTCTCCCCGTCTACTTAAATCCTTCCATAAAAAATTTCCTTTGAAACCCTATTAGGTGTTCGGAGTCCACCTTTATGGCAGGGGGTACTGTCACGGACTTACCTGATCCCCGCCGCTCCGTCCAGCCGCACTTCCGCATTCAGGACCATGTGACCGCACCCGGAGGCGGTCACATGACCACAACCCTAGAGGCGGGGATTTTGAATCCCCTTCAGTATAAAAACCTCACTCTGACACTTGCTGAGTGTCAGAGCAACACTTACCTGTTCCTGGCTCCTGCTCTTCGTGAATTGCAGTGTCTTCCTGTTTCCAGTGTCTCCTGTGTGCTGATCTCTGCCTGTTTGACTTCCCTGGCTCTCCAATCCCTGTGTACCGACCCGGCTTGCTGGCCATTCTCCTATTCTTGTGACCCGTGTACCGAACCTGGCTTGTTGACTCCGAGTTGCCTTCTGATTCTGCCTGACTCCATTCCTGTGTACCGAACCGGCTTGTTGACTTCGCTACCACCGCTTCACTCCGCTGTACTACATCTTGAGGCGAACCTGGGGACCGCGACCTGCGACTCCTGGCAGCAAAGCCCACCCCGCCTTGCGGCGGTTCTTGGTGGGCACCGGGGAGATCGTTAGACTCCGCACCTCAGGTAAGCCAGTGCTAATCAAGATTAGTAATATAGTATCCAGAATCTGTTACACCTGGCAATGAATTCCATATCTTGACTGCCCTTACTGTAAAGAACCCCTTCCTTTGCTGGTTGTGAAATTTCCTCTCCTCTAACCTTAGGGGATGACCACGTGTCCTGTGTATGGTCCTTGGGGTAAAAAGTTCCCATGAAAGCTCTCTGTATTGACCCTTAATGTATTTGTACATAGTAATCATATCTTCCCTTAGACTCCTCTTTTCTAAAGTAAACATGCCTAAACTGGCTAACCTTTCCTCATAACTTAATGACTCCATACCCTTTATCTATTTTGTCGCCCTTCTCTGAACCCTTTCTAGTTCCAAATTATCTTTTTTTATAGAGTGGTGCCCAGAACTGTACTGCATATTCAAGATGAGGTCTTACCAAAGATTTATACAGTGGCAAAATTACACTGTCTTCCCTTGCATCTATGCCCCTTTTTATGCATGCCAATACTTTGTTTGCCCTTGCAGCTGCTGCTTGACATTGAGCACTATTGCTAAGTCTACTGTCTACGAGCACTCCCAAATCCTTTTCCATTATAGATTCTCCTAAATTAATTCCATTTTATTTATAGATTGCGTTCTTGTTTTTGATCCCTGAATGCATAACCTTGCATTTTTCTGTGTTAAACCTCATATTCCATTTGGCTGCCCAATCCTCCAGTTTATTAAAGTCCCTCTGTACATCTTGCTCTGATTTTATTACCTCACAGAGTTTAGTGTCATCTGCAAAAATAGAAACTTTACTCTCTAAACCATCAAATAAATAAATTAAAAAGGAGTGGTCCCAGCCCGGAACCTTGAGGTACTCCACTTAAGACTTTTGACCAATTAGAAAATGTTCCATTTATCACAACTCTCTGTTCCCTATTCTCTAACCAGTTTTCGATCCAAGTACAAATTTTGATTCCTAGACCCAGTTCCCTTATTTTGTAAACCAACCTCTTGTGTGGCACTGTATCAAAGGCCTTTGCAAAATCTAAGTAGACCACATCTACTGTCCTGCCCTGGTCTAAGTTCCCACTAACTTCATCGTAGAAACTAATTAGATTAGTTTGACATGACCTATCCCTCACAAATCCTTGTTGATTCCCACTAATAATTTTATTGCGTACCAAGTAATCCTGAATACTGTCCCTTAAAATACCTTTCAGTAGTTTCCCCACTATTGATGTCAGGCTTACAGGTCTATAATTCTCTGGTTGTGATCTCGTCCCCTTTTTAAACAACGGCACCACATCTGCTATTCGCCAATCCCTTGGTATTGAGCCTGATGAGATTGAATCTCTGAAAATTAAGAATAGCGGTCTAGCTATTTCTGAGTTTAACTCCATAAGGACCCTTGGGTGTATGCCATCTGGACCTGGAGCTTTATTTATCTTAATATTCTTCAGTCGCCTTTGGACTTCTTCCTCTGACAACCAAGTATTAATTAATGGCATGGTTTTATTTCCATTTTTATGTATTACTCCTGCCATTTGTTCCTCTCTGGTAAATACTGAAGAAAAGAACGTGTTTAATACCTCTGGTTTTTCCTTAGTATCATTTATCAATTCCCCCATCTCACTTCTTAGGGGTCCTATATTATTTTTTTTAATCCTTTTGCCATTTATATACTTAAAAAACTTTTTGGGGTTTGTCTTTCTTTTGCAACGTGCCTTTCATTTTCTAATTTAGCCAATCTAATTTCCTTTCTGCATGTTTTATTACATTCTTTGTACCTATGGAAGGACTCCTCTGACCCTTCAGACTTAAACAATTTAAATGCATGCTTCTTCCCTTGCATTTCTTCCCTTACCTTTTTATTTAGCCACATTGGTTTAGACTTAATTCTTTTACATTTATTTCCCATAGGAATGAACTTATACGTGTATGTTTCCAACAACATTGTGATAAGGCAAAAATGATAACTAAGTGGCTCGGGGATCTAAACATCAAAATTTTAGGCCCATGACCAGGAAACTCCCCAGACCTTAATCCCATTGAGAACTTGTGCTCAATCCTCAAGAGGTGAGTGGACAAACAAAAACCCACAAATTCTGACTAACTCTAAGCATTGATTAGGCAAGAATGGATGGCCATCAGTCAGTATGTGGCCCAGGAGTTGATTGACAGTATGCCATGGCGAATTGCAGAGATCTTCAAAAAGAAAAGTCAACACTACAAATACTTAATGTAATTGTTAATACAAGCCTTTGACACTTATGAAATGCTTGTAATTTTATTTCAGTATACCATAGCAACATCTGACAAAAAGGTAAAAAAAAACTGTAAAGCAGCAAACTTTTTGAAAAACAATATTTGTGTAATTCTCAAAACTTTTGCCCATGACTGTACATTGTATGATAGTCACTAGAATGTTTTCTTTATTGTATGGGGGCCATAAGGATGTTTTATATATTGTATTTCTGTCATTAGTATTATTATTATTCTCATTTATTTATAGGGCACTAAAAATGGTCTGCACCGGGTAAACAACAAAACAGAAAGGGCCTGATTCATTGAGAGAAAAAAGGCAAGAAAAATAGTAACTTTGCACCTTGGCATTGGAGGGGGTAGGGCAAATTTAAAATGTGATGGCAGATTTATAGCTGGGTAAGGCATGTTTTAGATCAATTTTAAATTTCAGTGTAGAAATAAAGCTATCAAGTGTTCATGTGCTACATGAAACAACAGTCAGTATTTATTAAAGGTGCAAAGTAATAAACTAATTTGTACCCCTTGCATTGTAAAATGGTTTTGTCCTTTCCTTAATGAATCAGGCCCTACATGTATTACAAGACAATATAGCAACAATTAACAGTATAACTTTCAAGTATTATGCTATCTATATTGTATGGTGGTTACTAGGATCCTCTCTGTATTGTATAGGGGTCAGTTTAATTTTAGTCAGATGGGGCTTATTGAATTTGATTATACCTCTTTACATAACAATTGTTCATATATTTAACTGGCTATTTAAACCCACTCCCACAATAGATAAACCATGTCAGCATAGTTTCATCATGTTAGATTTTCCATTGATGGCAAATTGGTAGAAAAGCCTGTGCCACTTTCTTAGGTTTGCCCACCAAGATAAAAAGTTGACAACTCTCCCCTGACAATCACCCAGCAACTGCAGGATCTTTCCTGTAATCTTAAACAGACTGTATGGAATAAATGTTATGTTTGTTATGTCTGAATTAATTTTATATTGTGTGCTGTGAATAAAATAGGATGTGATATTTATTATAAACTAACCAATAGCACATACTGCTATAGGCACAAATGTATTTGCTTGCATTTTCAAACTTGCACTAAGTTTGCTACAGCAAATTTGCACATTATACACTTATGGTTATACACAGGTCACACTGATCACATGCCTGTTACACACTAATTACTATTCATTTCACTCCTGGTGCACACTAACCATTATACACAGGTCACACAGATATCATACACCTGGTATACACTGATCATTACACACAGGTCACACAGATGTCACATACATGGTATACACTTGTAACACCCCCCTAGTGGTGTTTTAGTTAAACCTTTACCTCAGTGAATAGAGGAGGGGTCACCTAGAGGGTAAGATAGAAGTTTCTGAAAAGTTACATAAACTGGTTACCATGGTGATAACCCAGCCCAGCCTGTGAGACTAAGTGAGAGGAAGGAGGGGCTGTCATTAAGGGGGGATAGGAACTGAGAAGGGAGACACAAGAGGAGAGTTGTAGCTGGGGACCTGGGGTGGAAGCTCCCAGGCTCCCCCAGCATTGCCTGGAAGTCTGAGCATGGTGACTGAGCCAGGGCAAGGAATGTGTGCCCTGGATGAGGGGGAGAACTCCATGCCACTATAGAGAACCCAAGAGAGAGGGGGACACTTCGCATGGAAGAGGCCCTGGAGTGAGGGCTGCTACAAGAGGCCTGGTAGCTGTAGTGTCAGATCCTGAGGCTGAGAGTACACAGAGTGACGTGTCAGAGCACAGGAGACATCATCCCCGCAGAGGAGGGGTGAGCTGCAGTTGAGAGGTACACAGAGTGTGTCAGAGCTGCATGGAGGAGAGGCTGCCTGCCTATTAGCATCCATGCATGTGCCCCTGCAGAAAGGGTATCTGCAGTGAGTATGGAGTGTAAGAGAGACCAATGATTTATGTTATATAACATCTGGATAACATTAAGAACTGTGCAGGAGGAGTAATGAGATATATTTGCAACCATATTCGTATTGCTCATTAAGAACTGTGCTGGAGAGAGTAAGGAGCTGTACATATATTTCTTTATTGCTGCAACCATTATGATTATCGTGCTGGAGGAAGAGTGTAAATAAAGAGTTGAGTTTGTTATAGAGATGGTCTGGCGCCCAAATTATTGTGACTTCTATTACACTGCACCAAAGTGACATTACCTGTGTCCCACTAACTACAAAGAAACACCTGCATGTGCAGGGACCCCCTGATCATTTACACCCATGCCCATCAGCTAGCCAGGGCTTGAGAAGGAGGTGCACTGTGTACCCTTTGCACCCCACACTACACACAGTGACAGGGGGTTACATAATGGCGCCCAACGTGGGGCTCGAGCACAACAGATGGAGAAAGTGCTTGCAGGACACAGGAACTGAGAGCAGTGTGCCCAGCCGGAGAAACACCCTTGGGACACCATGTCTGACCGTCTCTAGGTGCCCAACAGAGACCAAGGGTAATGAGGAGGTAAAGCAAGTTGTTTGCTGAGTAGTTCTGTCCAGGACAGTATATGGAGCAGCAGTGTGCTTGTTGCTGAGACTTGTAGTGCCACTTATCCCAGCTGAGTGGGAAGCAAAAGAAGAAAAGGTTCAACATGTGAGGTGCAATTACAATGCAGTCTGTATATTGCCTTTCCTGAGGATTTGGGGAAGCAAAGAGAGGCAGGCTGTGCAAGTGACGTCTGTATATTGCCCTTCCGGAGGATTAGGGGGAGCAAAGAAAGGCAGATCGTCCACGTTGGAGAGAAAGGGGGGGAAGACAACCCCGCTGGTCAAATGCCACCCCTGCATATATTGCTGAGATGTATTTGTTGGGAGGGGCCCACGAGAGCCACCTGTCTCTTTTTGACCCAGCAGGGGGGAGACATGGGCAGGCATGGGCAGGTGCTACATTGCTTTGGCATAAAGCCATATTTAAATGTACATTGAAAGAAAACAGGACACCTGTGACTCACATGTTTACATCCATTGGGGGTGTTGTGGGGTATGCAATGTGAAATGTGTTTTATATTGATACTGCCATTGTATTGCTATGTATGTATTCACTTTACACTGTGATTTTTCATGCAATAGTGATGTAGAAAAGTTTACATGTGTGTGGTCATATGTGAGTTAGGTGTGAGTGAGATTAGCTAGGCAGCCCCATTAGGTGTAGTTTAGGGTGCCCAGCTAATCGGGGGAGAATGTAACACCCCCCTAGTGGTGTTTTAGTTAAACCTTTACCTCAGTGAATAGAGGAGGGGTCACCTAGAGGGTAAGATAGAAGTTTCTGAAAAGTTACATAAACTGGTTACCATGGTGATAACCCAGCCCAGCCTGTGAGACTAAGTGAGAGGAAGGAGGGGCTGTCATTAAGGGGGGATAGGAACTGAGAAGGGAGACACAAGAGGAGAGTTGTAGCTGGGGACCTGGGGTGGAAGCTCCCAGGCTCCCCCAGCATTGCCTGGAAGTCTGAGCATGGTGACTGAGCCAGGGCAAGGAATGTGTGCCCTGGATGAGGGGGAGAACTCCATGCCACTATAGAGAACCCAAGAGAGAGGGGGACACTTCGCATGGAAGAGGCCCTGGAGTGAGGGCTGCTACAAGAGGCCTGGTAGCTGTAGTGTCAGATCCTGAGGCTGAGAGTACACAGAGTGACGTGTCAGAGCACAGGAGACATCATCCCCGCAGAGGAGGGGTGAGCTGCAGTTGAGAGGTACACAGAGTGTGTCAGAGCTGCATGGAGGAGAGGCTGCCTGCCTATTAGCATCCATGCATGTGCCCCTGCAGAAAGGGTATCTGCAGTGAGTATGGAGTGTAAGAGAGACCAATGATTTATGTTATATAACATCTGGATAACATTAAGAACTGTGCAGGAGGAGTAATGAGATATATTTGCAACCATATTCGTATTGCTCATTAAGAACTGTGCTGGAGAGAGTAAGGAGCTGTACATATATTTCTTTATTGCTGCAACCATTATGATTATCGTGCTGGAGGAAGAGTGTAAATAAAGAGTTGAGTTTGTTATAGAGATGGTCTGGCGCCCAAATTATTGTGACTTCTATTACACTGCACCAAAGTGACATTACCTGTGTCCCACTAACTACAAAGAAACACCTGCATGTGCAGGGACCCCCTGATCATTTACACCCATGCCCATCAGCTAGCCAGGGCTTGAGAAGGAGGTGCACTGTGTACCCTTTGCACCCCACACTACACACAGTGACAGGGGGTTACACACTGAATACAGAAGTGGAAGTTGGTCAATTATTGTATAGGTTTATAGCAGGGGATTGAAAGGGTGAGGTTATCTAGAAAGGAACAAATACAGAGAATCCTTCCTTCCCCAGCACACTGCTATAACCAGTAAAGGAGCTACTATTTCTATTTCTACTTGTACATAAAATGCAGAATTCTCAGTTACACACAAATGTACGGTAAGCCACCCTCTCCATCAAGGCACTGTCAATAGGGGGGTCCTTACTCTAAACAATGAGCGTCACTATTTTTGGTCTATACATATATGTTTTTTAAAGAAATACAGCACCAACACTCCCCATAAGCTACTGGCACACACTATACAAATATAGTGCAGCCACTACCCTTACACTCAGTCTTAAAAACATGAGCACATATTGAATTCCTCCAATAAGAGATCATTAAACATTTCTCTGAACCCAGGTGCTCAGCTTATGTGATTGAGGCTGAGTCACTAATGACATAGAGTGACAGATGCCCTTGCTGTTCTGACAGCACAGCCTGTAGTTTGCATCTTTCCATTAACCCTTCGTGAACTGCTATCCCAATGGCACAATCTTAATTCTAAAGTACCCACTACCCCACCTCTAACTGTGTCTGGTTACTGCTTCACTTTCTATTTTAAAAAAGAACACAAAAATAAATGCATTTAAAGGACCAGTGGAAATTGGCAGACAGCTCCCCACTAAGCCTTAGGCATGTGTCTGCAGCACCTAATGGATAATACTGCCCTGAACTCACATAAGTGGATCCACAATTTTACAATACAGATGTTCTAAGAGGTATTTTAGGTATATATAACCTTCCTACCGTTACCTTGTACTACTACATCAACTCATAGACAGGGAGACTCCATTGAAATGCATAATGCACTCCATCCTCTCTTTTCACAATCTTCACTGCTCTTACTCTGGTGCTGTACCTAGCTTAAAATTCAGCATCAGTAAATCCATGTGTCCAGAATTATTAATACTGAACCGAATTTCCTGAGTCTGCCAATATGTCTATTATTATTGACTCTACTTAATGCCGAAACAAGTTTCAATTTAATTCAGCCGGTTATTTACCACTTGCACTGCTGATTGCTCCAGCACTGTACTTCTGCCATTCAATAATCCTGTACCATAATAACACAGTCCTGCGATAAAAAAGCTTTTTTAACAAATTTATATGATACCTATGGATTTTTGGCTTCTGAACATCAAAATGACTCCCAATTTTGCATATCACATCACTTTTTTCTGCAAAACGTGTATTTATGAATAAGTAATTTTTTTCATATTCTTTAAAATAATAAATGTATTCTGACAATATTTATTATAAAACATTGTCTTAAATGAATTCAGTCTGTAATATAGAACATTGCAAATCAGTTCTCGTCATAAAACTTCCCTCCGACCAGTGCCAGATTTAGGTCCACATGGGCCTGGACCTGAAATTTACAAAGGACCTAAACCCCATACTGTCTAAAGGAACATTGTACACACACAAAAACTAAAACTACATAAGAATACATTCCCATGTTTTCTCCGTGAATGGTATAGCAGAGCTAAAAATTTACATAAAAAGTTAGGACTGATTAAACAATTTGTAAAAGCACTGCCTAAAGATGGAGAAACTTTCAAATATCTTTGCACCAAATTCCCTAACATATTTGATGCTAAACTGAAGGAAGGCTTTTTTTACAGGCCCTGACATTTGAAAGTTAATAAAAGATGAACATTTCGGGCGTGTAATGAATATTGTGGAACTTTTGGCAATGTTAAGAATCCAAACTACAAAGAAATTGTCAGGGAAATGCTTAATAGTTACAGAAACTTTGGCTGCAATAAAGGTACATTTTTTGAATTCCCATATTGAGCATTTCCCGAATCTCGCAGGCTACAGTGAATAACAGGGTGAACGGTTCCACCGAGACATTAAAGCAGTAGAAAGAAGATACCATGGTCATTGAGACATCAGCATGATGGCTGACTACTGCTATATGATACACAGAGACGACACAGAAAGAACTTATAAGCGAAAAGCGACAAAACGAAGTTTGAAAGCAAAGAAAACAAGATATTAATGATTTATTCAATAATTATGGTTTTATTTATTATTATTGTTTGAATTTATTGTTATTCATTATGTAATTAAAATTTTATTACAAAAACAGAGTGATGTCATCTACACTTCTTTGTATTTCACAATAAATATGTCAAGAACAATTAAACTTCTTGCTTTTTCTTAAAAATGTATGTAGCCCCTTTATAGGTAAATATGATGCATACAATAATATATATATATATACATACATATATATATATATATATATATATATATATATATATATATATATATATATATATATTCTAACATGCATGGACATGTTAGAAAATAAATCACATAGTCCATTGTACAAGTTAATCTATATTTAATTCTATTTTTTCACTTTGTGGATGTGAGAATGTTGTATTTAGTAGTAGTTAAAATCAGAAGTCTGAAACCATGTGACCAGGGTGGAACACATATTGTTTGAAACACTGTGGGAGGGGTGGATGCATGCACTAGGATTGACAATTTCCTACTACGGCTGACAACCTTTTGACACTATATATAGTCAGGTAATTATAATGTTGTCTTGTCTATGCTGGTCTTGTCTGCTGTTCTATGGAAATCTGTCTTGAAAATGGTCTGGATGTGAGACCGAAACATTGACTACAATGTAAAGGAAATGGATTGAAAATAAAGAATGATCTATTTGTTTTAAATGGTGAGTGTCCTCTCTACTTTTTGAATGTGTACTAGCTACTATAAAAGTTTGAGCTATTGTGGAGCATCCCAAAGGAGGATTTACTTGAAGATGTGATTGCAGTCTTTTCAAATAGTTCTATAAAAAAAAATTTTTTTTCTGGTTTTGTTTCTAAATATTGCATTATTGTCATAGTAGCTGTCCATCAAGTCTATTTAAGGCACATTTTGCTGTGGCTCACAAGCCACCCTTGCTAGATGTAAACTCCTATTCCTGGGAGGTGAGTGCAACTGCATTTTAATGGTGTTTAGGTCACATAGGTCAGTCCGTGACCTGCATATAATTAGGTGCCCTTGATGCTGGGATGCAGGCTTAAATGTTTGATCAAAATATGAACTAATACCTCATGTTCTCGTTTTGCTAGATACACACAGATATGCATTGTGAAGGATAAGCGTTGACAACTATACATATATGGGCATTTATATTGCCATGCAGCTGGTATGGAATATACCGACCGCGGCCTTGTTTTTTCTCTGGATATATATGTATATATATATATATATATATATATATATATATATATATATATATATTATATATTATGTTACTTCAGTCTGCATGCTGGGCCTTAGTTGGAACCGCTCCCAATATCCTCCGGGACAGGTACTTGAATATTGCTTTGCTGCTTTTTTCTTCTCTCTGAACACTCAGGATATTTAGAAGATTGATATCATAGAAATTTATGGCAAGATTGATAAATTTTAAACCTCAGACAAGGTCAGCAGTTAATATTATCTTGTTATATGAATCATTGAATGCATTGCTATATATACAGAGTCTGGCTATTGGTTATCAGGGGTTACCTGCCACTCTGGGGTATGATCTTGGATATACATATTAATATACAGTAGTCATGTTGTGGGGTCTGAATTGTTAAAACCATCAGAAATTGGGTAGTCTACCTCAAAGCCACTGGAGATTTGGGTTCGGTGGTCTGCATTTATAGCCACAAAAGAAATTGGGGTATGCATTGTAAAGTCACCATAAATGTGGGAGTGTGCATTGTATAGTGGCATCCATAACAGTGTTGTCACTGTATGACAATTTTGAAAAGTGGCTAATAAATTGCTTAATATATTGTATGTAGGTCACTAGAATTTAATTAAATTTCAATCATTAGAATGCTCCATCTATTGTATATTGGTCACTAGAATTATTTCTGTATTGTTAATTGGTCAACAGAAATCTTTCTATATTGTACTACACAATTTGGTCTGTGAAGACAAGGCTATAGTACACGTAAAATTTTCCTTGTACTTTTCACATAGTTTTCCAGACTACATTCAAAGCCGTAACACTGTCTGTTACTTCTAGATTATTGCTTCTCTTTAAAAGTTGTTCAATTTTAAATAAGATAAAAATTGGCACAGGCAAATCTATGTATTGTGTTTCCTACATTTTGAAGGTTCCAGTACAGTGCCTGAGCTAATTTTACCACTGTTAAAGCCACTGTTACCACCTATATATTACTCAAGCATTCTACTTTTTAAATACTTCTAATGAGGGATCCTCTCATTCCAGCCCCACTTCTTACACTGACACTTTCAAATGTCATCCCAATATCCAGGAACCTTACACTACAAAGGAAAATGCCGTAGTAACTTGTGTAATTTCATGGGCAGTTACTCAGCGAGAGCTCTTCATTACATCTCAATAGCCAGAGACACTGTCTCAATTTAAATAATGGTTTCTCAACCAGAAAACTATCTGTAGCTCACAATGGGACTTCATTCCTTCAGAGCAGGCAACTGTCTAGTTGCAGTGACCACCTCTCATGTTACGGGGTTACTTTTAAGGGGACTGTTTTACAGGGGGGGTCTCTGACCTTAATAAAGCTCTGGATAGCGAGCTGCCTCTGCAGCAGCCCCCCTTGAAGTATGTGGTACTGCATAAATGGGCATTACACACAGTCCTCTCTTACATCACATGTGGCTTTCAGGCAAATCAGACTCACCCATTTCAAGGGTCTCTCTCTTGGCCCATCCATGCTTCCCTTTCCAATCACTCTCCAAATCTCTCTTTAATTTTGGACTTTTTCTTTAGGGAACTCTCCCCCTCTTGTACACAGTTGTCCAATTGTGCAGCACTCATGTGTTGCTTAATGCTCACACCTTCACATGTCTCTTTTCTGGGGAACCTCTGAAGGTGGGGATTCCCCTTCTACTTATCCCCTGCTCTTTAGGGGCCTCTTAACAATTTGATTCCCACATTAGGCTGACATAGCTCCCCCCGTGCATCATTGTGTGCGCACTTGCAAGGCCCCCACCTCGCCTCCTACTGTACACCTCCCGGTGACCCCGTCTGCCATAACCAGGGTGCAAGACCGCATTGTTGTAACTTTGGATGTGTTACATGTATACATATTAAAAATTGGCTATTTGCAATTCACATTCACAAAGGTTAAATTTCTTTCCTAATATCAATAAAATTTAATTTCTTCCGTCATTTACCAGACAATGTGGCTCATGTAGATTTGGATGCATTCGCCCCCCTGAACAAAAGCAGGAAAGGATGCATGCTTTACATTTTTTGTGCATATAGTCAGATGTATCTGATTAATTAAGGAGAGCAAAGAAAAAAAAGGAGTAACTTTGCTCCTGGACAAACCATGTTACAATACAAGGTGTGCAAATTAGTTTATTATATTATTCGTAAGAAAATATTGGCTGCTTTTTCAAGTAGCACACAAATACTTGATAGTGTTAATTACACTGAAATTTAAAGTTGATCTAGGACATGTTCAACCCCAACAATAAATCTGTGCCCACATTTATAATTTTACCTCTATTTCAAATCCAACATGGTATTGTCCAGGTGCAAATGTACACCTTTTTGTTTTTGTTTCACTTCCCTTAATGAATCAAGCACAATGTGTCCAACTCTACCACACTGACATATGCGACTGCTGTGACCGGCGAGAGATAGCGACCAATGAAGAATCCAGCCACTCTGCATGACGTCACTGCCAACCATGATGCTCTTCTCCTTGCTGTTAAGGTGAAAATGTAAGTATGCAGCCATAGATTATGCACAACGCTAAGCAAAGTACACTGTGCATTGTACATTGTACAACTTACTCAAAGAGAAGGGAGGTTGGTAAGGTCATTGAAAGTTTTTGTCAACTGGTGACTTTTATTTTTTTTTTGGCTCGTTTGTTTTGCAAAACCAGGCCTAAAAGGCACACTAATAGTGTAATGTATATGTACATGATCCAGTGTTTTTGCTCAAGGGATTGATCCGCACTGGCTTGATATACAACTGCCCCCCCCCCCCCCTCCTCATCCCCCGATCCTGACCAGGGTATTTAAGAAGGAGTTTTTTTAAAGTCTCAGCCTCCTAAATCAACCACTAGGCGACTAGGAGTTGCAAGTGTAAAATGTGTCAAAATATGCATATGGCTGAATGTGTACAGATTTTGGTGCACATGCACAGTACTGAAATGTGGATTTAAAACATATATTTTCCAGATCTAATCCCTCCCACATTATCACAAAGGCATCCCAAAAGAGATGCAGTGTTTACTCCTAAAATAGAATAACATTAAAGATTACTATTGCTCTGATAACCCTTCACATCCTGCCTTCTGCATAAAAGAGTACTTCAGAATTTATCCCAAGCCTTTACATTAATAGTCTGGTCTTTTTAATTTTTCATTTTAACTTTCTTCCATTTTAAGTTTATTTAACATTTCAGAATTTAGAACTGCAATACACAAGGGCCTAAATTAGTGATGCTTCCATTGCTCCTGTGCTTATAACTGTTCAGTCTTCCTCAGCAACAGAAAAGATTAATGTTTCATCATCTAGAGAAATAGCTGAATTAATTCCTGACTGCATTTGCTATTTCTTATTCTCTGACACACACAAAGAAAACCCTGGTATAGTGTCCCATGTGTGGTTAAAAATAAGTTTTATTTTATTTAAAAGGTCCGTCCTAAACATTTTGCAAATCTTCCCTAAATGCCCCCAAATGAATCTCTTTGCTTTTCTAGCTTTCAGAAATGTATGGACTTGCTGGATAAATGTCAAATGTTGGCATCTACTAACAAACTATTATAAACAAATATAATTGACTAAATAATAATAATAATAACTTATGCATGTGCTGCTCCTGGATTTATAGCTGCAATTTCTAGTAACTGTTCCAAAAAAATAGCTTTTAAATTGAATATATTATAGTGTGATATACTCTGGCTTCATATGATATTTGAATAAAATACACTAATTAAATGTACCATTAAAGAAAAACCATCTGAAACAATACAAGATTAATGATCAAAAAAACCTCTGTACAAAATGTGAGAATATCCTGGGTGGTTACATTGGCTATTGAATTGACCTTCTGAAACATTTCTTGCTTTATTACTATTTTATCAGGAATTTAATGTGTAGGAAATAAATGGGAAGAGGTGGTAACAGTACATGCATTTGTTTCTGTTTTCACTAAAATTCTCAGAAAATAGGCAATGCAAATACATGGGATTTCCCTGTACACGGCAGAAGTAGCTAAGTACATGTTAGCAATGTTTCTTCATTTGTTCATATTGTGTTGAAAAATGCATTGCTGTAATGGGGCGTTAGTAGACATTTAAATTTTTGGTGCCTAATACCTGCAGAAAATTAGAGGTTCAGAATCCTCACTCTAATTCTCAATGAATACCTTGGGGTATCTGCTTTTCTTAAGTCATGTTAATGCTGTCCCAAAAGACGACTATAAATTCAATCGAGTTAATTATTAAACCAACTACCACATGGTGATAAGCTAAAAAATGGCCTAGCCATGATAGGAGGTAACTCTGATGGTGATATAGTGGAACCCTAACCTTTTCACACCTGCAATTATTTGACAATCTTGTATATCACTGTTTTATATTTGCCTTGTTTTGATCACTGCCTGATGCACATACTAAAATAGTATTGTTTACTTTTTTGCACTTTTTAACCCAATGTCCATCAATCAAGGGTGTTGCAAAAAGCCCCAGTGCTGTCATGATAGGGCTATTTTTTGTAGGGAGGCCTCTAGGAAATTCAGCCCCATGCTAAACTGGTTAAGGCTGGGCACCATTATAACTGGGCCACACCCTGTGGGTTTCCCTGTTATAGTGGGTCCACCTCAGCCTGTTATAGCCTGTTGCTGGATGCAGCTTTTTGTGGAGAGACCTTATGCTGTTGATATCCGCACATTAGCTGTAAACAGACCAGACTCATGCTCATTTCACTTTGCATGAGGGGCTACTCTGGGCTTTTTAGTTAATTATTTTTTTATACACATTTAAAACACACTCATCATCATCAAGCTATTGATAATGACTGGCAAAGCTAGCATGTGGCTGCATCAAGATGAAGCGTTAATTAAGGCGGCCCACATTAACATATTATATTGAGCTTCACATATCTTAAGTGCAATAAAAAATAACCAGGTAAGAGCTCAATTATGTGTTCCACACTTTATATGTATGTTAGGACTGCAAAATTGTGCTCAACTCTAAATGAGAGTCTTAATGAACTGTCTTGCTGTAGTTGTCTCCCTGACAGTCCCCATAGCATACTGGGTGCCCAAACTGCACAGTTAGCTTGAGACAGCTCTGTTGCCAACACCCTGCTTAGTTTGTCTCAGGAAATAGCCACCAATAAGTATAACCAGTTATTAAGTTTAACCACAGACAGCTTTGCGCAGCTTACTTTTATAAAGATGAAATGGTATTTTAGCTCATATCTCAAGTACAGAGTAAACTTATATGCCATCCATGCAGCAAAAGTTGGCTGACGACAGCATATGTATTTTCTTTTTTCAAATTCTATATCTAAGCAGCTAAAGAAATTGAAGGAGGAAATGAAACGAGCAATTCCGCTAACTATGTAGGACTTGTAGATCAAGTATTTTATTCGCTTCACCAGGATCCAAGAGATATCAACATCTTGAAGTCAGATCACTACATTTTGCCAACTGTGCATGATCCTAGGTTAAGAGCTATGACTTATCCTTCTTTCCAGCTCACCCAGATCTCAAGAGATGCAATAAGCTTCTGGTCAGCAAGCTCACAGCTCAAGTGGTACATGACACGACGACTCATCCTCCCACATTTTTTTGGGCAACTGGTGCTAGGAAAAACTTAGCTTTCCCAGGACACTTGGTAGTGATGCAGATGAGTCAGCACAACATTTTGACATTTTGTCTGGTGTAAAAGAATTGCCCAAAATTTGTGACAGATCTGTCATAAAATGAACTACAAATTTCACAGGGAAGGCCATTACCGGCAATTACATCAAAGGACAAAGACTTCTGTAATGGTGGATTCCAGCGGAGATGAATTAGTGTTAAAGGATTTGTATTTGCGCCATAATTGCGCAAGCAATCTTCTTCTTCTATTTCTGGATACGCTCGTTACATTACCATACGCATTTACGCTTTTCCTCGTATGACACGCCTACTTCAGACCTTTAAACCTAATTTACTGTATCACACAAATTTATATATATAATATCTCCTGTATCAAGACATTATAAATTCATAACCGCAACGCAGATATATATGTATGAAATAGAACCTTTACTTGTACAATAATGTAATAATATAATTTCGATCACATAATTTTGCACACGGTACATATAATAGATGACATTCTGTGTGTAGGTACGATATCTTATTAATTTATTGTTCATTATGCATGTGTGTGCATGTAACTGTGTGTATGTATCTCAGACAATAATGAAACTTCTTCTTACAATGTAAAGTCACCATCCAAAATGGCTGACTTGCCATGCTTTGTTACAACTCATGTTGGCTCACAAGGCCTCACAATGTAAAGTCAGGACAGACGCATAACTCATTACAACCAGTATTAGCCAGTTCACCACAAATAGCTCTCTATTCAGCAGTTATCACACAATGTCCACTAGTATTTCTTGTCTAACGGGGGGGGGGGGGGAGATATCTACAAACTTCACAGCAACATTCAAAGAAGTAATTTCATCTTATCACACATCTGGTTAACTAGTAGCCATTACACACATAGGGGGGAGGAGATGAGAGCACAGACCAGCCAATGACTTACCAAATACAGTCAGTATAAAAATCAACAACCAGAACTTCAATATATATTTACAGTGTTACACAATACAGTATGAATCTTTATCTAGTAGATATTCACAGAGAAGCCACACTATAGCTGCTACATCAAATACAATACTATTCAAGTATGAGGTCTATTGTATTGGTACAATCAAACTCCTAAGGTATTACTAATTTCAAACTCTTAAATGGCATCCCTTCTTAAGCACACTAACATTTACTACAATAACAACATCTATTTCTATGACTCTCCCGTGCAACTTCACTTTCTATGCTTACAGTGTTACCCTAAACAAAACCCTTCTTAAAAGCTACACCACATGGTCTGTGACTTTATAACAAAGTTTACAACACAGTCTATTGTAGCTCCTATAGTCTATAGATAAACCATTTAAAGCACTAACAATACACAGAGTACATTGTACTCATATTTACAATGTCAGCAGAGCCCTATTAAAGGGCTCATATATACTTTACTATTTTTTAATCAAAACAGGGAGAGAATACTTGGTCTGTGTGTCTGCGTAATCAGTCTGATCCCAAAAGACAGTTTTGTCTTTAGAAGGTAATTATAAAACTTCTGTGGGATGGGCTGATGTATCTGATTGGAGGCCAATTCTTTTGGTATGTAAATGTACCGAGCCTCACAGTTCTCTCCAGACAAAAGCTATGTACTTTGATATAGTGGGAGAAGAGAGACAATAGTTATTTAAGGAAGGAAAATGATATATATATATATATATAAAATAATCAATTATATATATCTTCTTCAACTAGTATTGTGTGAGGATGATGTACACACTGAATAGGTTGAGGATGATGACAATGTATATTGCAGGTGCTGGGATCTAGCTGAGAGAAGGGAGCTAGTTGATGCTGGTATGCGTGCTAATATTGTGGGTAAAATGGCATGTTGGTAATTTTATGTTTTTCAACAGTAAACTTTCACCTTTATTAGAGAGGTGTCTTTTCTTTAAAATGTACAAGCTTTTTTTAAAAAAAATTAGTTTCCCTGACTTAAAACCACTGGGATTAGCATCATGATGACTGAGATTGGAGAGTGACAAGAACAATGTGACTGAAGACTGGAGAGTGACAAGAACACTGCCACCCCTCCTGTTTCTGTATGAGCAATGGCACAGTGCAATGTGACTGAAGAGTAATAAGGACGCTGCCACCCATCTTGTTTATGTATGAGCTATGGCACAGTAGAACATCACTGGAGACTTTTAAAAACACTGCCAGCCCTATTATTATAATTTTGCTTTCAGCACTGAACATTGCCACCTCTCCTATTTCTGGGAGAGCTATGGCACAGTAGAATGTCACTGGAGACTTTTAATTACACTGCCAGCCCTATTACAATTTTTCTTTCAACACTGAATACTACCACCTCTCCTGTTACTGGGTGAGCTATGACACAGAACAATGTCACTGGAGATAACCAAGAGCACTGCCAACCCTTCTCTTTATCTTTCATTAATGACGCTGCCCAACCGCACTGGAGACTGCCAACAACCTTGCTGATCTCCGTGGAAAGCGGTCCAAAATTCGAGAGATCCAACGACACAGCAATGACGTTTTTTATTGTTTTCACTTCCAAGGGTGCGCGAAAGTACCGAGCTGGCTCGGCTTGGTACTCAGATCCGCGAAGTTCGGGTGGGCTTGGTTCTCGGAGAACCTAGCCCGAGCATCTCTATTTGAAATAGGCATTAATTAATTTATTTGTTTGCATCATTAGTGGTTGAGCATTACAGAAGGTAAAGACCTGCCTGTGGACAAATGATTGTCTTTTTTGTACGTATCTTCTATTTATTTGCTGTGTGTATAAGAACAATGCCATATTGTGATGATTGCATGTAAAAGGATAAGAGTGAAAGACCCCTATTAAAATCTGGAATCTGCAGCAGTAATAGACGACACATTTCCTAACCACTACATGGGTTTTATTCTCTAAGTTTAAGTGGAGACCAAATCAAAATAACTAAAAGGCAGTTTACTTTAACATCAAGGGTCAGTGCACACCTGCAGCATAATAGTCTATGGAAGCACATCAATAACAAGGGTTATAAAGCATGAAAAAAACTTAATAGGGTTAAACTGCTGAATAGCCAGGCTTGCAGTGCAATCATATCCTGCATTAGTTACAGAAATACAAGCATGAAAATAAAGTGTCAATTAAAATTTTACTGTTCCTGTATGTTAGCATTTGATCTCTCCTCTCTGACAACAGAATTTAAGGGCAGATTACAACTGGCTCTTAATTTTAGCTGATATGGGACATGATTAATGAAGAAGGCAAAAGTCCATTCATCACTGATAAAGCATCTTTTTTTGTAACACAAAAACTAAAACAAGAAGGCACAGGATTTATATTTGTTTTGGTGGTTTGGGGTTTAAGTCTAGCATGTTGTAAACATTTATTTGTATAATTAATACATTGCAAATTGTGTTACATTTCTCTTTTTTTGTACTTTGGAATAATTGATATCCTATTAGAAAAAGGTAATCTGCTGATATTTAACCTGTTTCTCAAGCACATCAGGGTAGAACAATACTAGTTAACTTTTCCCTGAAGCTCTCTTCAAAGTGAGGATAATAAATGAACAATAATGATGGGGTAACCACAAGGATAGGCTGCACAGTGGGACATAAACCCCCCCTGGGGCCAGGAATTTTGTGTGGGCCGCTTTGTCTGCAGCTGCCCAGAGAAAGCAAAATCACCAGTTAATTCCCTCCCAATTGTTTGTGTTTTTAAGGAAGGTATTTTTTGCTGTCACATATGGCCCCTACCACACCTCTGATGTTCCTCAATCTGACAGGTCCCAGTTGGACCCCTTTCCTCTACACTACCCAGAAGTAAACAGAAGGGAACTTACATATGATTAGTTTTCATAAGTTTGAGGGAGGTAATGATTAAGGGGGTGAATATGAATGGAATTAAGGATATGGGGATGAGGGAGTTAATGATTATAAATGGGTTAATGATGTTGAAGGAGTTATGATGTGGCTAAAGGAGTTACTGATTATGAAGAAGGGTCAATTAAAGATAAAGTGGATGATGAGGGAGTTGATTATAAGGGGGCAAACTATAATGTGTGGTGTTAATTGTTAATGAGGAGGTTAATGTCGATGAAGAGGTTATTATGATAAGGCTGAGCTATTTAATATTTTTGAGATTAGTGACTGAGGAAAAGGGGATTGAATGGGGATGGGATAACAATTTTTATTTATTTATTAACAATTATTTATATAGTGGGTTCTTATTAAGAATAACTTTACATAGAATATTTAATTTTTCACATCAGCCCATTCTGCAGAAGAGCGTCTATTTCCTATCACACACACACTAGGGTTACTCTCAATCTATCTATACGTCTTTGGAGTTATTAAAACTATTATGAGGGGATAATGAAGCATTTGAGATTTACTTATGATGAAGATAAGGGGACCAATATCAGAGACTAATAAAGATGTGCTGTGAGGAAAAAGGGGGTAAAGTAATGGAAAGTGAGGAAAAAGAGCTCTGAAGAGTGGGGTAGAGATAGGTTTGAGAAGGAGATTGTGGGGAAAAAAACAGTGGGATGAAGAAAGGTGGTGAATGAAATATGAGGAGGATTGAGGAGGGGTATGATAATGGTGGAAGGGTCAAAGCACCAGTCATATGACTCAATCTCGCTTCATAATCCCATCTCACCATAAAGTGTCTTAGACTAAGGGGTAAATTTACTAAGCTGCGGGTTTGAAAAAGTGGGGATGTTGCCTATAGCAACCAATCAGATTCTAGCTTTTATTTAGTGCTGTCTACAAAATGACAGCTAGAATCTGATTGGTTGCTATAGGCAACATCCTCACTTTTTCAAACCCGCAGCTTAGTAAATCTAGCCCTAAGTATGCTTCTAGTAAGCAAAGCATGAGGAAATAAGATGTCAACATTTAAGCAACATTAAAAAGATAATAAGCCCAGGTAAGGTGATGATTAATAAGTTGACTCAAAGCATCACTACTACCTATATGTTAGCCCCCTCCCTTCCCTATTTGGAGTCCAAGGGCTAATAGCAGCATATATAATATACTTACATTATATAAAATGTTTAATTTAAATTAATTGTTAATTATATTGGCACCACTGTAGCTCACCACAGCCATGCTGCTTCTTCCCTGTTTGCAGCAGGATAGTTGAAACAGTGGATCAAGAGGGAGATGCTGGAGAGTACATTTTTTATTTTTTTTACAAATAAATATAAATGATTAACAGTACAGCAATTAAAAAGATTTCTTTCAAGAGAAAATATTTTTTTCAGTGCTTTTGTTCTACTAACGTTATCTGATGATGGCTTTTCCAAAGCAGGAATGCCACCTTGATGCTTTTTCACTGGTGATATACCCATTATTATATAGGTTCAGGGGCTGGCTGGGCAGGGGGGCATCTGTCATTATGTGCTATCTTGGGCTGGGTCAAACGGCCATCTTTTTATTTTTTTCCTTTAAAATGTCCCTAATAGCCTGCCGAGTCAAGTCTTGCCCCCGGGCTAATATGTGCTAGCCCTCCCTTGTATTATGTAATGCAAAAACAAGTCCTGTTTTTTCCAGCAAAAGGGCTATTCGCTCGTAGATAAATCAGTCATTACTTTATACCTAAAACCACTATAGGATGTGACTCTTCATATGGTCCAGTCCTATGTGCTCACCCTCCATGCTAAAAGTTGCCGGGCTGCCTCTTTGGAATGATCATAGTCAGTATCATTGTGACCAGATGGGCTTACTTCGCTACCCGGTCTGTAGGGGGGAACACAGATGTTCTTCCTGCACAGATTATCATGGTTTCCTTCCCACTGTCAATAACCAACTGTTACTGATCACTGCTATTGGTCGCACCTTGCCACCAGACACTCACCGACTGCGAATACCAACTGCGCAATAATTGTAGGAGAATTTGGTTGCCACCTCTGGGCTCCTTTGCAGCACCCACAACCAGGTACTTCTGGGGTAGTTGGTGTAGCTGCTATAATGCTGTGGGCTGGCTGGTAACTCCTGACTGCTTACTATGGATTAGCACTGTTGGGTACTGGACAGAGCGTTAACAAAAAATGCTGGGTTCAACAAAGGACAGCCAGGGATCAGATTAGAGTGTAAGTTCTTATCTGTTACAGGTCACTGGATACAGCAGGAAATAGTAACAGGCAGAATCTTCAACCAGTGATGGCTTATTGCTGAAGAGTTCTCACAAGGACTTTTTCACACCAGTTTGTTGTACTGGTGATCATCCAGAAGTCAGATGGAAAAAGATATATTACAGGTAAGACAGTGCTAATTTTATACACATTCTGACACACGTTAGCAGGGGGTAACACCGCCCCTGATACTAGATGGCTCCGGAAAGACTGAGATATTACATCAGATATTGAACATCAGGATATAATCTAATCTTGCATCTAATACAATTTGACTTTCACAACAACCTGATTTCCTCAGATTTGCTGCTTATATTGTTAGGAGATTTCCTGTCTCTCTAAGACATGACACAAGACATGCTAACAGGTAACGACCTCCTGCTGGGCTTTCAGGCCAAAGCAGGTGTTTGTCACTTCTGAGATGAAAATAATTAATTTACTTAATTTAGGATTCATTTCCTCCTTTCTTACACAAACACATTTCCTCCACCATGGCTACTGTATCCGTACATTTCTAATACACAACAATAACACAGTATCAAAATTAGTACATTTGCGATTATATAAATTGGTGCACTGCACTAATAATTGAAATATTTTTTATATAATAAGTTCTTTATAAGTGATCCAGCCACAATCATATATTGGGTAGCATCTTTGGAACATGATACTTAGTGTGTCTAAATTTGTTCACTGTGCAAATTAATTTACTATACCCACACATTCTAATCAATATTTTGTTTAACAGACCACTTAACTAATATACATTTTGCTTTATGAACTACTAATAACATAAGCTACAAGTTAATTTTTGAATATGCACCCTATTAGCAGAAGAGCCTTGACAGGAAGAGTGGTTTCTCATGCATTTACTAATGTGTGTAACTGAGAAATCTGCATTTTTTTTTTGTACAAGTAGAATAGCAGCTCTTTCACTGGCTTAGATTAGTGTTGCTGGGTGATTTTTCTCTGTATTGTCTCCATTTTGGATAGCCCCACTCTTTCAAGCACCTGCTGTGAACCTATACATTTATTGAGCAACTTCCATTTCTGTATTCTACTTTGTATCTTTGACAGAAAATTATGCAAAAAAATAGATATATACACATAAACGACAGTTAGTTATTTCAGCATCTTTAGTAATGAATATCTTTGGAACTAGATGGTGTTATAAAGCGGGTTATTATTAGAAATGGGCGGGCTTGGTTCCCCGAGATCCGAACCCATCCGAACTTTGCCTATCCGAGTACCGAGCCGAGCAGACTCGGTACTCTCCCGCCCGTTCGGAATCAAAATCGAGGCAAAACATCATCATGATGTAGTCGGAGCTCGGTTCTCGCAATATATGAAAAGCATAAATACCCACCTCCACAGCAATCCATCGCCATTTGACAGAGGGAGAGAGCAGGGTAAGGTCACAGGCTGTATTAGAGCAGGGACAGAGCAATAATTGTACACCTTATTCTTTGAATTATTATTTCATTTCTAATCTATTCAATTCTATTATTAATTTGAATTCTATTAGCAATTGTTAGAGCAGGAAGAGAGGATGATAGAGGAGGCTTTTTTTTCAATATTTTGCACAACAAGTGCTTTGGGGTGTCCCATATTTCCCAGTGTGAAACATTAATTTTTCTGGCTGTCAAAAGTGATATTTATCAGCAGTATTTCTACAATTTTTTGCACTACAAGTGCTTTGGGGTGTCGGATATTCCCCAGTGTGAAACAATAATTTTTCTGGCTGTCAAAAGTCATCTTTATCAGCAGTATATATACATTTTTTTGCACTACAAGTGCTTTGGGGTGTCCCATATTCCCCAGTGTGAAACATAAATTTTTCTGGCTGTCAAAAGTCATATTTAGCAGCAGTATTTCTACAATTTTTTGCACTACAAGTGCTCATTAAAATGGATTCAAAGCAGTCCACATATGAGTAGAATCAGCAATAAGATGCTGGCACCAGTCCTGATGGTAGTGTTCCCAGTATGCCATCTGGTAAAGCCTATGTAAAAGTACACAGTCTTTTAAATCAGGGCAAAAAACACACACACCCCAAAAATTTTTACAGTGTTCAAGCGAAAAAAAAAGTGTAACTGAGGAAAAGCTAACTGCCGATAAAAAAATAAAATGCCAACATGCCATTCTACACATGCAGTGGCAAAGAAAGAATGAACCCTTTGCCTTTCTCTATTAGTGGCAGATTAAAAAATGTTATTGAGCCTTCTTCTTGTACTTTCACTCATGACCAAGCAAGACCAAGTAATTTGGAGTCTAATAGTGGTGCATAACTAGGGATGTGCAACGGCCACTTTTGGTGTCTCGTGTTTTGTGTTTTGGATTCGGATTTGCTTGAGGTTTTGGGTTCAGATTTGTTTCGCAAAACACCTGACGAAAGGTTTTGGTTCGGATTTAAGGTTTTGGATTCGGATTTATTTTCAAAAAAAACATAAAAAGTGTTAAAAACAAGTTTTTTTGGTTTATTTTCACTCCTACGCTATTATTAACCTCAATAACATTCAATAACAATCATTTCCACTAATTTCCAGTCTATTCTGAACACCTCACAATATTGTTTTTAGTCCAAAACGTTTCACCGAGGTAGCTTTCTGGACTGCATAGTGCAGTGGTCCCGGTACACAATTTGGTACCGGGGCCACAATACCTCCGCCTTCAAATGGTCTGAATTCCACTGCACAGCTGCCTGCTCCTACATCTTCTGCAGCATATACAGGGTGTAGTTCGAGCGTGTCAATACCTCTTGTTTTTGACGATGACAGGTCATTTTCATTAATTTATGATTTGGCAGCATCAGTCAACGTTGTTTAATATCTGATACGCCTCTATCTGGACTGCATAGTGGAGTGGCCACAGTACCCAATTTGGTACCGGGGCCACAATACCTCCTCCATCTTTCAAGTGTAGTGTTTATAATTTATAAAAACTACAGTAGTTATAGCACGTCAATAACTCTTGTTTTAGACGACCATGGTACAGAGCATTCATCATTGAGATCCCATCAAGTATGTGAAAGACAGACAGCGTCGAATTGTTATTTGTTGACTTTGTTAACCAAAAAATTGTCCCTGTTGCAAATATTCGTGCAATGAAGAGTGACTTTTTCATTTAAAGGCTCAAGCTTTCAAGTGTAGTGTTTATAAGTTATAAACACTACAGTAGTTCAAGCACGTCAATACCTCTTGTTTTAGACAACCATGGTACAGAGCATTCATCATTGAGATCCCATCAAGTATGTGAAAGACAGACAGGGTCGAAGTGTTATTTGTTGACTTTGTTAACAAAAAAACTGTCCCTGTTGCAAATATTCGTGCAATGAAGAGTGACTTTTTTATTTAAAGGCTCAAGCTTTCAAGTGTAGTGTTTATAACTTATAAACACTACAGTAGTTCTAGCACATCAATACCTCTTGTTTTTGATTATGACAGGGCATTTTACTTTTGGTTTAATTTGTTGAATTTGTTTTAATTTTGTTTTACTTTGTGCTCATGGCAAACAACTGTTGAATAGTCACATAATGGCAAAAAAAGAGTTGCAAGATGGAATTGTCCTTGGGCCCTCCCACCCTCCCACCCACCCTTATGTTGTTGAAATAGGACATGCACACTTTAACAAACCAATCATTTCAGCGACAGGGCCTACCAAACAACTGTGGCTGAAATGATTGGTTTGTTTGGGCCCCCACACCAAAAAAGCTATTCATCTCTCCCTGTACAAACTAAACAGGCTCTACTGAGGCAAGATGTCGTCCTCATCCTCAACCTCTGATTCCTCTCCCCCTACAGTGTGTACTTCCTCCTCCTCACACATTATCAATTCGTCCCCGCTGGACTCCACAACCACAGGTCCCTCTGTACTATCTGGAGGGCAGTGCTGTACTTGATTAAGGAATTGATAGTTCATTTTTATGAACATCATTTTTTCAACGTTCTGAGGAAGCAACCTACTTCGCCGCTCACTGACCAGGTTCCCCGCTGCACTAAGAACTCCTCCCGGTGTACAACATTGACATCTTGATTATCCAAATCTGGATCTACACTGTGTGTGATCGTTCCAACATATGCAGAGGGTGTGCTGCAATCAGGCTTCACAACCACCAACACCCTTGGACTCGCCTTGGGGATTTGTGATGTCATCTGTTTAGAAGGCAGAGTTCTTTGCTGTTTTGTTGTTGTTGCTGACAGCATAACTCTCTTAAATTTTTTGTAGGGGGGGAGGAGGAGGGCTTAGATCCTTGGGTGAAGCTGGACCACTAGTCATGAACACGGGCCAGGGCCTAAGCCGTTCCTTGCCACTACGTGTCGTAAATGGCATATTGCCAACTTTACGTTTCTCCTCAGATGATTTTAAGTTTCTCTTTTTGCTACTTTTACTGAACTTGGGCTTTTTGCATTTTACATGCCCTGTACTAGGAGATTGGGCATCAGGCTTGCCAGACGACGTTGATGGCATTTCATCGTCTATGTCATGACTAGTGGCAGCAGCTTCAGCATTAGGAGGAAGTGGTTCTTGATCTTTCCCTTCTTTATCCTCCAAATTTTTGTTTTCCATTATATGTAGCACAAGAGAGCGTACCCCTAAGCCACACACACTCGGCAAAGCCTTTAAAAATTATATGCGGCACAGGAGAGTACCACTGGACTTATACTGCTGAATCAGTGAACTTTGTAATATAGCAGTACCACTGGACTTATACTGCAGAATCAGTGAACTTTGTAATATAGCAGTACCACTGGACTTAAACTGCTGAATCAGTGAACTTTGTAATATTGCAGTACCAATGGACTTATACTGCAGGATTGTTTTTGGATTTTTTTATAACTATTTATTTTTTAATTTTTTTATAACTTTTTTTTAAATTTTTTATAACTTGGGAATAATGGGGAAATAACAATGCCCTTAGAAGCACAGAGCACAGGACACAGCACCACTGGACTGAACAGGACACAGCACAGGACCCAGCAGCACCACTGAACTCAGAAGGACAGAGCACAGGACACAGCACCACTGGACTGATCAGAACACAGCACAGCACAGCACGAGATATAGCAGGACAGAGGACCACCAAACACAACCTCCCTCTACCCTGATCAATGCCCGAGTGAAGATAGTGGTGGCTAGCGGGGAATTTATAGAATACGAGTATCGCGAGATCCGACAGCGGGATTATGACTCAGAGCCTTGGTTTCAGTTTTGCACTGGGCGGGAATACCCGGATCTGTCTCGGATCCGGCTTGGATCGGCAACGTTCGGGTGGGCTCGGATTTCAGATATCTGAGCCTGCTCATCTCTATGCATAACTACTGTTACGCGTCAAAGCCGAGCTGCAAGAAAACGGTAAGGCATTAGAGGATAATTTATGCTCAGAATCAGAAATTACACCAATCCCTGTGGAGAGTCCATTCACCAGTGGTATGTCTAATCATGAGCTTTCTGATAATGTACCCATAAAAAAGGGCCCTTTCAGCAGTTCTTCTGATATGTGCCTGAACAGCCCTAGTGTAGCCAGTGATACACCAAGTGAGGATGACACTTTGGAATTAGAAGGGGAGATTTGGTTAGCCGACGAGGGCGCTGATGAGGATGCGGTTGATTGTGTATGTCCTGCGCCAGTGGCAGCACTGTGGCACCAGTGGCAGCAGTTCTGGCACGTGAGGTTCTGGCATAATTTGCACTTTACAAACACAAGCAGGGATGGCGCAGGTGGCAGACCACAACAGTTTTACATCTGGGCTTGAAATATAAATAAGTAGTGAAATCCAAAACAGCGCTTCACTTTTAACAGCTGCCCACTGGAATTCAAAGGAATATACACAAATTCCCAGTATGACACAAAGATTATTTTTAGGTAAAGTGAAAACCTACAGGCGCATATTAAATTTTCTATTTAAAGTATAAAAAGGAAGAATACTTAAATGATATGACGGTATTCTTCTGATTCTTGTTTCTCACAATTTGTTCATGAAGTCATAGAACAAAGAAAAAAAGAGCAATATAGTGTAATACGGTAAAATAATTCACAAAGCAATGAATGAGTTCTAATAGATGGAAACACAGGATCTTCTTTTATATGCAGACTCCCCTTTTGGTGGGGTACTCACAAGAGTTAGATGAATAGCAAGCCCATCAAAGTGTAGTCTGTTATTTCTTTTCATAGGGTCTTTCTCCATGGATTTGTTTCATTTCAATATATCATTTGTGTTACACCAGCAGTAAAAAAATAAATGAAATGTATCTAGTGTGATATTGCTTCAGTAAAATTTATTGATACAATCACAAAGTAAAATAATAAAACAGAGTATATGTACTCCTACCAGATAGACAGAGTATTCAGGCAGTTGGTATAGTTCCACAGAGCTTCCAGATTGGTCACAATGTAAAACAGCCAGAAATAGACATCCTTTCAATAGTAGGGGTATAGTAAAATCATCAGTAAACCAGATCCAACATGTTTCGACCTAAACAGGTCTTTTTCAAGGTGCATAATGAACTGATCCCTCCAGTGGACAATTTATATTCAAGCCCTCTAATAGGGGCATTTCTTCAATTAAACTGGTGAAACATCTTAGTTATCATATATCTAACATTCTTAATAGAGATTCTTTATCTAATACATAAAAATTGCTACAAAAAATACATACTGAATATAAAAAGGAATTCTTTTGGGAAGCCAGATAAGAAAAAAAAAATAAATAAATTTGAATGAAATTGCGCGACGTCACCTCCGGTTTTCGGACATGACAACGTCATATCCGGTTTGGTGATATTATACATAAAGACATCTGGGCTTGTTTGAAGGATTTGACATAAAAAATGTGTGACCTTGCCCATAACTCCAACCAATCCTACTGTTAACATGCAAAGGATGGTGGAGGGCCTAGCCGGGATTAAACTGTATTTTTCCTAATGTGCACTAATAAGGTTTGGGTGTAATATACACCCAAAGACGAGTGCTCAATTGCTAAGAGTCATTGATGAAGAGGAAGACAAGCAGGCTTGTCTGTAGAATTTGCAGGCAAATTCTACTGCGTTATACAGGTAACACGGAAAGAGAAGAGCTACATTGCTCCATTGCTAATTGTAATTGCTGAAATAGAAATAATAGGGCTGACAGTCTTGGTCTAAACCTACAGTTACATTTTATTGTACCATAGCTCAGTCAGAAACAGGAGAGGTGGCAGGGTTCAGTGCTAATCTTCCTCAAACAATACTAATTTATCCCACCATCATAGAAGTCTGTGTACTATGATGTAATTGCCGATAATAGCCTTCCAAATGGAATTAGTAGTTCATTTTAGGGCAGAGCTGTCACGATTTTTGAGCAATTCTTTACAGCAGAGCAAATATCAAAATGTTGTGCGGACTCATCTGCATCACCACTGGGTGTCTTGGGAAAGCAATTTTTTTTACAACAAGCAGCTGCCAGAGAAACTGAAGGAGAAGACGTCCAAACAAGATTTTGATAGCTCTTGGATCCTTGCGAAGCAAATTAAGTATTTAATCTACAATGAAAATATAGTTCGCACATTTACTTTGTTTTATTTCACACGTTAAATTTATGTAGCTCCTTGTTAAAATGTATTATTAAGGCAATCACTTGACTCAAGCTAACCGTGTCTGCACTCTCTTCACAGGTGGCTATTTCGCTGGACTAAAGTACATTTCCCTTAAATGCTAGTCTTCTTGCAGCTGCTGCATTCTCCTACATACTGTTGCAGAAACCAGAAATTGGCCCTAAATTTTTCGGGACACAAACAGCATCTCCTGCATGCCATTTTTTAAAAGTTCTGTAACACCAAGTTGATTGTGTGTGCAAAACAGGAAATGTGATGGAATTAAACCCCGCTTTAATGCTTGAACAATATTGGGTTCGTAATCAGAAATTACATAACCTCAGGAGAGTCCAAGCAGGATTAGCCATGTTTCAATGGCATCCATTAGTTTTTGGAACAGATTGTCAGCTGTATGTCTCTTAGTGAAGCAGCTGATACACAGAGTAGCCTACTTATGAAAAATGTGACATACTTGGGAACATGTTGCTGCTGTCCCTGCTGATGAAGGCAAATGACCAACCCAGTGGGCTGTCACAGTCATATAATCTTTACTTTGCCCAGTTCCACTTGCCCACCTATCTTTGGTTAAGTGTACAGTGGGTTGAATGCCATTTTGTAGCCCAATAATTAAATTTTTAGGAACCTTCAGGTACAGGTGGGTTATAGCTTTTCTAGTTAAATGGTATATTGATGACATTTGCGAACAGGGACAGAACACCTCAATTAAATGTCTTAAACCAAATGTATTAATAGTGAACATTGGACGCAGATCTAATACTAGCATAGTACCCAGGGCGTCTGCTTTGCGACTGGGTGACAGGTTTGCTTCCTCTTAACTGTAAATTGTTGCTTCTGGGGATATTGATGACGAAGGTGTTGGGAGTGTAGATTGCAGGTGCTGGGATGTAGATGAGAGAAAGGAGGTAGATGATGCTGGACTGCTTGTTGTTATTTTTTTAACCTAAGTTTCTGATTTCCCCAACAACTTTCCAAGAACTCGCTGAAAAATTAGGTAACATGGATGACGATCCTAGATGGCTAAGGTCCCTACCTCTACTGAGTGTGACTTGAAAAACGCTACAAATGGCTAGACAACTGTTGTCAGGATTAGTGTAAAAATAATTCCACACTTAAGAGGTGGATTTTTGGTCTTATGCCCAGGCATGACAATGGCCTTTTTCTTATCACTGGCAAGAACTGCAGCAATTTTCTTTGAAAGTGTATGAAAAGCATATTGTAACCTAGCAGGTGGTCAAAATTGAATGGAAGTGACTGGAAATTAGTGTTAGTGAGGTTAATAATAATGTAGGTACAAAATAATACCTAAATTATGTTATTTTAGCCCAAAAAAATGTAATATTTTTAACAAATTGCAAAACAAAACTAAACAAAACCAAAACACGGCAGTAATCCAGATCCAAAACCAAAACACAGGGGTCAGTGAGCATCTCTAGTTATTATAAAGAAAGAGCACTATATTATCCAAAAAGTAAACAGGTTATTGTACTAAGAAAATTTTCACTAACAGTTTACTTTTCAGACAAAAAGTCAGGACTCCCCAAATAACTTGCAAATGTACTCTATTACATCCGAGGAAAATATGCATAGTGAATTTATTAAGTGGGTTCTAAATGTAATCAAAAGAACATGCTGTTAGAGTTACTAATTATGTGCCTGAAAATAAGGAAGCCTAATGCTTGTAGAGAACATCAAAACTTAACACATTTTTTCTAGTTCATGGAAAAAAATGAATGTGCACCTGTTTGGTTTTACAAACAAGCCTACTAACAGCATTAAATGTTTCCTATAATTAATTGATTTTTCTTATTTTTATGCATGTATTTCAGTAAGACTATTCAAGTATTTCAATCTGTGTTTTCAGGGAGCTTGTGCCTTTCATTACTCTCAGCATCCAGATGTATTGTCTTCATGCAGATGTTCTTTTGCAATTTGTGCTTAATGTTATCGTGTTTATGATTTATTAATGCAGAAAAATGATAGTCTTATGGGTTTTATATTTTAATCTACATAAATGTTGTTATATTGTTACAGTGAATTAGGTATATTAATAGCCAGATACACATTTTATTATTTGAGTAAAAAATCATGGGTTTCCAGTAACAGTTAGTGATACAAGGCTTCTGGGTCCTAAAACCTACAAAATAACAGACATATTTACATATTCATATATTAATCCACAAAAATGAAATAGTGCAAGCAATTGTCTGCTCTTGCGACTAATTTCACCCTTTCAACCTGTAGAAAAATGGGATAGCAAAAAGTTATGCATTTAAAGTGAATGTGATTCATTGATTTATGAGAAAATCAGAAACTAAACATATTTACCATGTAAAGGCACTAGAAACTACTGTTGGGAGAAAATAGGCCTGATTCAGAGTGGATTACAAACCTAACCATAATGTGTGATTGAAAAAGTTGCCCGTAAGTGTATGCCTATATACACCATATTCAAAAATGAATATGAATCCAGGTCTAAATGAATAGTAGATGAATACATTGACAACAGACATACATCTCACACTTGGGCTAGGTACATAATGGCCCGATGATAGCACGAAAAACCTCCAATCAGTCGACGTCCTACCGTTTAGTCAGATATCATGTGAGTGTGTGTAGTGACACTATGATCTAAAGTCGTCTCAAAGTGCCGATCATCATTTCATTTGGTTGGTCGTACTGTTTAATATTTTCCGTCCAATCACTGATCGATCATGTAGTGTGTATGCACTCATGCTCACGATCTCCATAGAGTTTACAGAGGTGGGCTCTTTTCAGCCGATGCTAGCAATGAATGTCCCGGTGAATAAATGTAGAGTGCTGTAAATGGAATAGAATGTTTTGTTTGAGAGTCACAGAAGCTAAGGAAATTCGTTAGGACATGTGGATAGCTATAACAAGGTGGTTTTAATAAGTGTGACAAGAATGAATGAATATTGGGCTTTCATTATTCGAAGACTAGAGGACCAGATGAAGAGCACAGATCTGAAGGTAAATTGTGTCAGTATGTATGCAGGAATCGCCAGACTGATCAGACCTTCAGTCGTAGGTACAATCGTTTGAGATATTCGTTCATCAGTGTGTACCTAACCTTACTTCCAACTTCCAGACATGTAAATAAACCTTTTATTTTATATGTAATGCAATTGCTATGAAGCATCATTTAAACTTGAATATCCTACCTAATACAGCAGGAGCAACTTTCCTATATGCACATAAAAGTATATATTTTTTTAAATCTTTGCAACAACAAGTAGAGTCCTAATTTATGGGTGAGTGACTACTCAATTCTCAATAATCATTCACAAACCTTTAATTAAAAGCATTTCGCTAGTTCAGATGTTCTTCATCATCAGCTAATTACACCTCCCTCTGACCAAATACAACCACTTTTTCAGTCTGAATATGTGTGCAATTGCACTCCCTTATTGTACATCTACCACAGTGTGTTGAAATTAATGAACATTTAAATTGTCTGGTACTGGCCTATGAAATGTCAACGTGTTTTTTTTTTAAAAAGTCAGAACTATCCTAAAAACAAACACTTTAGGAATATTGCAATTTTAATGTGCAGAAATATTTTTCACCCTTTTTTTCTGTGTTGAGCAAACAGGGTCCCATTTAGAATTGGACAAACTTGTGCTATGAATGTACTTTGGAAAAGATGCATGTAGATAAATGCACATTTAAGTGCATATTGTCAGTTTTACGCATCACAAGATGCATCCAGATCAAAAATAATTATATTTGCACAAGATGTATGTCAGATGTACAAGTGTGTATATATACATCCCATAATGGCGTAGAGATAGAATAAAGACGTAGCTTGGCAGTGTTAGCAGTAAATGCTAACATCATATTACCCTATTTATACATGATCTAAATAATAGAGGTGTGTGCTGACCCCATGTTTTGGTTTTGTGATGGTATCGTAAGAAAAAGGTTTTGGTTTTATATCTGAATTCAATTAAAAATTGTGAAAAATAGGTAAAACAATGTCAAGAGTAGTATAACAGATAAACAGTGGACTGATTATACTATGATACATCAATAAGATATGTGAGTGATCACTCATAATAAATTAAAAACAATGGTATGCTGTCCACTCACATATGTTGTTGATGTATCACAGTATTATCAGTGCACTGTTTATCTGTTATACTGCTCTTGACTAAATATATTTGCTTATTTAAATTTTTCTACTGAGAGTCAAATTAAAAGGTGCCTTGGGAACATATTTTGCATTTCTACTTACTGGGAGGATAGGACCCCCCCTTCCACATAATTTTTCCAGACTGTGGCAGACATACGCCTTCTATCGTAGGAAGCGCAGATACATGACACACAATGTATACATCTCACAATGACACGTGTGTCATTGTGAGATGTTTTTGATCCAATATTACTTTTTATAGCATTAACATTCATTCCCAGTCTATTTTCTAATAATCCCTTCACAACTGTTCCAATTTTTTCCAATTTTAAGCAGTCTGCAGCAAATTGTCCTAATGAAGGATTTTGTAACTTTGCCATTGTTGAATTTATTTTTTTCCGATTCAATTAAAAAAATAATTAAACAGTATAGTGTTTCCAACTGGATCCGAGTAATTAAGTGACCAGTACTCTAACCCCGGGGTAGGGTTTTTGATTTTTCTCCACTCCGTCCTTCTACACAGATCCAGGTGCGTGTGGATGAATTCCAGTGGGACTTTACCAGCACTCCACACAGGTTGGGACTATTGATTTATCAAATCTTTTTATCCAGTGACAACCTTTTCCGTATATCCTGTGCTTATAATTCCAAGTGGATGTGCACACAGAGCTGTGCGGACCATCTCAAGAGCCAGTTTTTTTTATCACTGGTAAAACACCACTTTTCTATTTGATGCTGGATACTTTCAATTTATTTTATTCTGATTCTCCACTCTAACGTGTGTACCAGGCACAAGGACTGTGTTACTAATGTGGTTACATATGGTCACTTTATTATACCTATATATACAGTTTGTCTGCATTTTAAATTATTTTATTGCATATTAAATTGTGATATTTAGATTCTAAGCTTTGCGCTTTTTCTGAATCCTTTCCCTCTAATATATGGCTATCCAATGCGATCACCACAAATGGGAAATGCTTCAAGCATCTACAAGAAAACACTTATTTTGTAACAATTGTGTATGAGCCCTAAATGTGCCCTGTGATTTGTGGTTTGAATTAATAACAGTGCAGGGAGGGTTGGCAGACAATGGTATAAGTGAAGATGAGAGCTATTCCAAGGTTTTACAGATGTTATACTAAGTAAATAGAGTAAACTTGGGATAAACCATGCTTCCTATACCAATATGTAAGAATGCTGCCTTCAACGGGAAATACCTTGTGATAAGGGGGTCCCTTCTCCTAAAGAAACAAGGAATATAGTATAACATGAAGAGTAAAAGTGGGTTGTAGTACCTACGCGTTTCACTCGTAACGAGCTTCCTTCTGATGAATTTGTGGATGTCTATATACGTATAAAACTTATTTAGCTGGTTAGTGGGGGGCAAACTTCAAACTTTACTTTGAATTTTTTTCTGTGGATTTGTGAGAGGCTTTTCAGTAAGGTTAAAGATGCCATCACCCATAGATTTTAACGTTTTAACTTGGGTCTGGCCCCTAAGTTTATGTTCTCCTCGTTTCCCTCTAAACCTGTTAGCCTCCTTCTCCTTTTCTGTCCCAGGGGGTTTCCACCTTTCCTCCCTTCGATCCATGGGAACAGACCTTCCCTGGCCCGATCTAAAAAAATGTCTATATTTTGGTCGGCCTCTGATTGTTTGGAGGATGAAGTGTGCTCCTTTTCAGATATATGATGAGATAGGTGGCTAAGTTTATCCGGAAAGTCACATTTCAAATCTCTAGCTATAGAGGTGACTGACTGGCTACCCTGCTTATAGCCCTCTTTTGCTACCTCTGCAAAGCTTCTTTTTGGGGGACATAATGGAGACCCTATATTACAGGGATCAAGGTTTGTAAATTCTATAATCATTGTTCTTTCTCTTGGGAGTGGTCTTAATCAAAGGCAATTTAAACCCCACTCTTCTTCATTTTTGTGAACCACCTGGTCCTTATACACTTAATATGGCTTTATCTTTGTGGAATTTGATCTTAACATATTTTGTGAACATCCTGGTCTCTATACATTAGATATGTCTTCACTGCAGTTTTATCCTTTATTTTGGAGATTTTTCTTTTTTCTTTTCTTTTCTTTTCTTTTACTGTTCATATTAAGACCCTTTCACACATATATATTTTTATATTCAGCTCCAAGAATATGGCTCCCATGATGGTGGACAAAGGCTGAATATTCTATTTATTCTCTAACAATGTTTTTTTCTTTGGGTTTATTATGCCCCAATGATTTGATATGCTGACAAAAGTAATGGCCATTGAATTTATCCAACCAATGACTGAACTATTACTGCTTTAAATGACATGCAACTCTCTGTAAACCATTCATATCCCTGAGGAAGCTATTTATGAGTGAAATGCCTAAGGTGAACAACCCACTTTTACTCTTCATGATACACTATCTTCCTGGCACCAGCACTGAATCTCTAGCTGCCATCAGGAGACAGCGCATGCGCAGACCTATCTGGACACACCTATTATCAAGCAGCCGGAATATCTCTGTGCACCGAAGAATACATCAAGAGCCGTGTGATGAGACATTGGAGACAGTGAACCCTGGCGTCTTGAAGAGGAAATATCCGGAGGCAGCTTTGTAGGATCCATATCAAGATATCTAAAGTGAGTGACTGTTATGCTTTGTACTTTAATACAATATCGTTGCTATATCTATCCACTTTTGGATCTTATTGGTGTGTGGCCGCTCCTTTCAGCTCTATTATCCTAATCCATCTAGTCCTTTTTTTCTTCAGAGAGGATATTTAGTCTGGACAATTTTTAAGGTGGACAGGTGTTGTTCTGGACTTATTGGATCCATTATCCTTCATGTATGTGTTTTTACATGGGCATTAATACCTGGTAATTATTGGCCCGGGCCATATATGGTGTTTGTATTTTTCAATAAATACTTGCTTTTAATTGTTTACATCGGGACCATCCATTTTACTATTTACACTTATTGCGCCAGGTAATACCACTTTATTATAGAGTTATAATAAGCCCAAAGGAGGCAGGATTAATGATTTTGTTAGTGCAATGGGGGCTGGTAATATGTTCAACAAAGTGATCTGAGAATAGAACCATTGCAAGGTAGAAGGCAGACAATGTAATCAATGCAAGAACCACTAAAGCATCACCAGAGCTGAAATAAGGCTCTTGGGGGAGGGCTGGGGCACTTAAAACAGGGGCTTATCATATTTGTACATTTTAGACAAATATACAAGCAAAGCTGTGTGCACTACTGTTGGGTGCATGCAGCACTGCCTTCACGAGCAGTACAGTGTGAAGCGGGACATACCTCCCAACTGTCCTTGTTGTCAGATCAAATCCTGAGTAAGCAAGACAGTCACCCAAATTCTGGACTGCCCCAACACATTCTGGATAATTGGCAGACTGTCCTGCTCTCCCCTACCTGTTCTTGTCACTTTCACCTCCTGTGGCTGCTGGTTTCTTTAGATCAGTTGCTGCTTGTCTGGATTCTGGAATGATGGATGCCCTATTTGGAAAATAAATAGGTACATGAAATTTAGAAAACTCCAACCATCCCCGGCATTAAATCAATAGCACCCGCATTTAATAATTAAGGCTTTCCTCCAGGCCTTAATTTAGAGCCCCCCCCTACCCAACATTAAAATAATAGTATTCACATTTAGTAAATAAACCTATTTACCTCCTATCAAGCCCCAGCAATAAATTAAAAGCATACAAACTCTACAAAGATAAGGCCATGGTTGGGAATCCAACTCATGACCCCAGCGCTGCAAAGCAAAAATTTTAACCACTGTGCCACCATGCTGAGCATATGCAACATGTCACTTCAGAGCCTAAAATGGAAACTTCTTTCCTGCAGTTGTCCAAATGGAAATGTCAAGTAATGCAAATAGATGGCTGCAGCTGTATATAATATAACTGTGGTGCTTATTTTTAGATTTAAATAGATGAGCTCAGGGTTATATGTTCAATAAGTCAGTCAGAGGTGACTAGATGGCGCTGTTAATAGTAATCATCATCATTTGGTATCGTTATCCCAGCCTTCTAGCACCCACAAAGAAAGCGCACCCTTTACAATGTACCTGCCAATGTATCCATGTTTAATTGTGTTGCAATTATGTGAACACCCCCTTATTGCACTCCCTCTACACTTGCCAACATCTACTTACAATCATTTTCCCTTTCCAGGAGTAAGGAGACACAAGTCATGAGATTAAAAATCTACATAAGGATGTATGTCTACACCTTTGCATCTTATGTAAAAAAACAGATGTATGTCCACTATAAATAAGTCCCCTATAATGTATTACACTGCATTAAACCACTCTTAGTGGGGGAAAAAGCTATTTTATTAATAGGCAACAGTAATATTTTGGATCCATTGCAAATGTTTGAGCTTAAAATGAAAAGTTTCACATGTTTTACTATATTTAAAGAGATGTTTTTTCTCAAACAGAAGCTACCCAAAATTAATATGTCGAGGTACTTCAGCCAGTTCTTTACTGGCTGACAAATGAAAGTTGCAATATTAGAATATATATTTAGATACTAGAAAATCTATGTTTTAACTTTCTGAAGAGAACTGTATATTAAGAATAATAGCAAATAATATAACACCATATTGTAAATCTCCTGGCAAATGAACGCTGCACAATTAAGCATATTGGGGAGATATGCAAAACAAAAGCAAATTTGCTTCTGGATAAATCATGCTGCAATGTAAGGAGTGCAAATGAATTTAACTTTTTTTAACAGGGAAATACTGGCTCCTTCTGCATGTAGCACACAATTAATAGACAGCTGAATTAAGGGATCCCCCTATCAACTCTGTCTGTCCGCGCATTTATCTCCTGCCCCCCTCCACAGTGCAACATGGATTTGCAAGTTCAAATTTGCTTCATTTCCCATTTGCTTCTTACTCTGATTGAGATCTTTTATGTATCCAAACAAAAGCAAACGATTTCACACCAATTTTATCTCACCAATTTCAAAGTTAAATGCTCAAAGAAGTGATTGTCATTAGAAAAAGGAAAATTAGTTCTTACTTTATGCAGAATTTCCATGATTTTGATGTATTTCTAATTTTGTAAAAATTTGGTATAGATTATAAAAATAATTTATGTCCACTGTATAATCAGTCCAATCACAGGGAATTGGACATATATAAAGCCAACCAGCAAACATCACAAGTCAAATAGCCTAATAATGGGAACTCACAACCTCTCTGGCACTTACTCTTACTGTATTGTTCTAGGGGAAAATATCTAAAGTATGTATGATATTTGTGACTTGTGATGAATGATGTGAACAATATATATACATGAGCAATGAGGGTGCATTTTTTTAGGACCTTTGCTCTCTACCCAAATGGATAGGGATACTTTCAATATGCAAAAGGACTTGAGTTTTGCATGAACTGCAGATTGCAGATGCTTCACTTTCACTGCACCAAACCCCGCATATACACATATACATTATGTCTTAAACTATACTTGTATAAAATAATGACACTGACACCATAATTTGTTGGCAAATTAATAGGTCACAGATTATTAAAACAAGACATGATGGCGAAGAAGACAAATTGCAAATCAATTACAACAAATAGCAGTAACCAGTGTATGGCCAACCAGCACTAGACACGGGATATAATCCTTTATGATTGGCTGGTGCTAAATCTGGCATCAGCGTGACTACACCTCCTCTGGACTCACAATGAAGTGCCCTCACAAAGCAGGTCAAGGGACCAAGAGTCAAAGTACTTTGAAGACAACAGTGACCTGCGGGCAATCAGTGGAAGAATCGTATGAATTAGTTGCCGACTCACAAATTCTTTCCTGCCTAACTGTACTTGCTTTGTGCGGAGGGATAAAAATTTGTTAGACATGTAAATAAATAGCGCAAGGCAGGGACATATGATGGGAGAGAGAGACCAGAGCTGAGAACACTCCCATAGGATCCAATTGGCTGGGACCTGCAGCGGACTAACCCCAAATGGGTAAGTATGTAAGTTTTACCTGCACCTGCATTTAGGTGTGTTCAGCTTATGGTCTCACTTGTCATTTCCTCAGAAATTATGGCATTCTAGTCTTGTCCTATACTTAATATGGCCTGCACATCCATCATCATCATCATCACCATTTATTTATATTGCGCCACTGATTCCGCAGCACTGTATCCAGATTTCTTTCATCTTTGTAAACCAATGGACACTTTTTTTTCTTAAGTCCTCTCCTGACCTTGGAAAAAAGGCTCACTCCTTAATTTATGCATATCATCTAGTGAGCACAGGTACAAAACTAACAAATTGGGGTGTGCATCAATTTGCTCAGAACCGATAGGAGAAATTTGTGGCCCTTGTCCAGAATATTTTTGGCCCCCCCTTCATAAATGCAGAGAAAAACAAATCAATTTAATCAATATGTATGATTTGAAAGTGACAGCTTCAATTGTGGCCACTTAGTTTAATGTAACACATTTTATTATAATGAAGACTATCACAAGTACTGTATAATACTTATGTGGCTCACTTTTTGGTCACAACTAAATTGCAAAAATTGTTGGGGGCGTGATCAACATGGGGCGTGGCTGCGTGTCTTTAGACATAATGGGCCTGATTCATTAAGGAAAGTAAAGCAAAAAAATGAGTAAGTTTTCTCCTGGGTAAAACCATGTTACAATGCATATGGGGTGCAAATTAGTTTATTATTTTGCACATAAGATAAATACTCTCTGTTTTGTCATGTAGCACACAAATACTAGATAGCTTATTTGTACACTGAAATTTAAAGTTGATCTAGGACATGCTCTACCCCAATTACAAATCTATCCTCACATTTTACATTTACATCTTCCTCCAAAGCAACATGATTTTGCAAAGGTTCAAAGTTACTCATTTTTTTGCTTAGCTTTCTTAATGAATCAGGCCCATCATATTATGTATTAAACCTGTGTTGCTCACACCTACCTCTTATTGCAGATTTCACAACTGGGTACTGAATTCTTGCTAAATGCTGGAATGTTGGAACCTGTTTTGAAATTGTATAGGTACATGAAATATGGAAAGCTGAGCAATAAGTGAACACAGTACATAACACAGATCACGCAATATATAGTACATACATTATAATAAAATATTATATGTTGTAGTCACACCACGCCACCCCCAGACACATCATGCCCCCCCCTAGCCACACCACGATACACCCACAGGCAAATCATAACACCCCACTGACAAATTACAACACTACTATCGACAAATCAAGACACCCAGTCTCTAGTCAAATCATAACAGCCCAGACACATTATGACACTCCCTCCCCAGACACATTATGGCACCCCGAGCCCATTGTTCTTACCTATGCTGTGCTGGGGCTGTTGACATCCAGAGTGGAAATGTCCTGTAGAATGAGCAGGGAAGCTCTTAGTCTTGGTGAGATAACCTAATTTTGTGAGATTTAGAGCTCCTTGGCTTGCTCTGCAGGCTGACAGTGTCTTACAGTGTAATGTCACACACTGTCTGGGGACTGGGAGAAGCTATCTGCCCATCTGACACTATCACAGCAGTTTATATAAATTTACTAACTGTAATCTGAAACAGGAATTTCATCACAATTCACAAATTTCTACCTGAAATTTGTTCAAATTGCAGCAAATAAAATTTCTCAATTTTCATACATTGTCATGAGTTCAAGCCTGGGAAAGTTCACAAACTCGACAATTTAGATATCTGTCAAATTATCATCTTCTAGTCTGATTATCTTTGTTCCTAATTTAATAGCAATTTATCAGCAGCAGTTTGACAAGGGCAAATCGGCATCCAGTGGCGATCAGAGCCCTAGAAATGCAATATTGTTAGTGTAACATTAGAACGTGCTTTCTCTGCTCCTTTCCTTGTGCAGAAAAGACACTTTACAAGCATTATGGATATTCCTTCTCACCAGTTCTGGAAAAATAGCTTCTGAGACACAAACTGGTCATATTGACTATTGTATTTATATTCTGTCTGATTAATCAGTTACATGATTCCTGCTGTATGATTCAAATTTACAATTTGTCCAATCTAAGTTGTGACCAAGCAAATAAATATTATACAGTGTTTATGATAGTCTTCATTATAATAAAATGTGTTACATTAAAGTAAGTGACCAGAATTGAAGCTGTTACTTTCAAAATGTCCCCATTAATTATATTGAATTGTTTTTCTGTACTTCCTTAATGGGGTTTATCAATGTTACACAAATCTAATAGTTCATTGAACACATAACAAATAAACTAAAATAAAAACAATAACTAATACAAAAGTCAGCAATGCAAATACTGTTAAAAATCCTGATTTTTCTTGTACAAAGTATTAGGCAGATTTATCTTTCTGCTCGGGTAAACATAGTTGTGATGCCTCCAGCTTTTGCATAATTTCAAATATTTACAAGCAGAGAACTAATAACATTGCCTTTCTAAGAGGGTATTCTATATGTGCTACAGTGTTATAAAAAGAATTAATGGAAACTCCATTTATTTTATTGCTGGCATAGGTTTCAAACAAAGCATGATTTTACACAAATACATTGAAAAAAGATTTGACTGTATAATACAAACAATATAACTATGGGGGGTATTCAATTGTTAGCGAGTTTGGAAGTTCGAGCGCGTTAAGTCTTTTTTTTGCTATTTTTCCCTATTTTCGAGCGCGAAAACTTCTCCCCCAATTCTAATCTATTTATTTTTTTTACCGAAACGGTGTTATCGCGCTCCAAGCATTTGTCAATGTAAAAGTATAGGATGGCTGCAAACCCTTAGCGGAAAAAGCTATTCAATTGTTTTTTAACGCTCAGTATGAAACAGGCAAATCTGCTGTTTCATCTCGCACCTCCTTGGTCTGCTCAAAGAAAAAAATTAATAAAAAAGAAATTAAACTGAGAAAACAGGTGTAAAAGTTCATAAAAGTAACCTAAAAAAAGAAAAGTACTAAAAAAAGTGTATAATAATTAATAATTTTTGGAAATTTCCCCCTTTAGAAATAACCATAGTGCTGCATGTATTTAAAACTTTTTTATATTATTTTTTTTTAAGGGGGGTGGTGGTTGTGCCAAAAAGTATCATGTTTTTTTTTTTTTTAAAGCAAAATTGTTTGCTCCCCCACTCTATTTATAGTTCCACAAAGCAAAATGTTAAATAAAAGCACAACACCCTCATTCACAAATCTTTATTAAAAATAATAAAACCCCAAGAAATACAGTAAACACCCTCATGTACAAGATTTTAATAAAAAAAAAAATACAAAATCCTCAGTTTTATGATGCTTTACTTACACACACTCATTTACGCAAAGTCCCAACAAATATTTTTACCTTCGAAGAAAGGTCCGGCTTGCCCACTGTCCCACAAATATTTGTACCTTACAAATGTCCATGCTTGGCCAGTGTTCAAATGTTTGTAAATTTCAAAAAATGTACCTCCTTGTAAAATCTTTAATTCTGCTGTACAGGGGGGGCCATTGTTGCTTGCAGTGCTGGGGCCCTTCTTCATTGCAGTGTGGGGGCCCATTCTCTTGTGCAGTGCTGGGGCCCTTCTTGATTGCAGTGTAGGGGCCCAATCTCCTTTGCAGTGCTGGGGCCATTCTTGATTGCATTAATTTACTTTTATTTTTTAATAGTAAAATGAGTGCCTTAACCATTTCAAACTCGCTATGACCAATAATAGAGCGCGAGGGGGTGCATGCAAAAAAACAATTGAATTGAGGGGTTTTTTTTTTTAAACGCGCGCTCGAACAGGAAAAAACGAGCGCGGGTTTTTTGTTTTTTTTCGAGCTCGAAATTTTATCGCGTCTCGCTAACAATTGAATACCCCCCTATGTATGCATATATTAACAAAAGAAGATAGGTAGCCCCAAACCCCTAGCAATTGACCAGTATTAAGAAAAGATGAATATATTATAATGTATAATTTATATATTATATAGATTTTTTTTGTCCAATGTTGTACGTAATAGCAAGAAACCCCGATTGAAAAGATCGATTATAAAATTAACCAGATAACAACAATTTTATATTGACCGCTATTATTTAAACAAAGTATATTCAGACACAAAATATAAGTGTCAATGAATAGCACAGTTCTGTATAGTACAAAAAACATAAATAATTTACAAAGATTGTTATACACTAAAGTTAAAATAATAAAAAACAAACAAACAATGCTTACCTACATTCCACGTACCATTCACTGGATCTGCTGTTGAAGATGAATGTATAATTTGCAGGGGAAAGAAAACAGTGTAGAAAAATATTTTTTTACAATTTTTAACTGCTTCCAATACAAAAACAAAAATAAGTTTGGGAGGAAATATCCTTTGACTAAAAAAAACAGTTTAAAAATCAGAGACATATAAGTATATAAGTTTATGGTGTGAGGATAAAATAATGTTTACAGAAATTAGTTTACACAACAGATAGTAGATATAATTTGTTCAGCTGTTTAAACATACTTCCCAACATTTCAGAACCTGGCAACGAGACATGTTCATGTGTTCTAACTGTTGTGTGTTAAAAGGGGATATGTATATTTATATTGCATAGTAAGAGTTACACAGGCGGGGGACACGAGGTAACTATAAACCTGAAAATAGAGCTAAAGGAGAACAACATCCAATACTCTCCTGTGTTGCAGCACGGTGGCGTAGTGGTTAGCACTTCTGCCTCACAGCACTGGGGTCATGAGTTCAATTCCCGACCATGGCCTTATCTGTGAGGAGTTTGTATGTTCTCCCCATGTTTGTGTGGGTTTCCTCTAGGTGCTCCGGTTTCCTCCCACACTCCAAAAAACATACTGGTAGGTTAATTGGCTGCTAACAAATTGACCCTAGTCTGTGTGTGCCTCTCTCTGTCTGTCTGTCTGTGTGTGTGTGTGTGTGTGTGTGTATGTTAGGGAATTTAGACTGTAAGCTCCAATGGGGCAGGGACTGATGTGAGTGAGTTCTCTGTACAGTGCTGTGGAATTAGTGGCGCTATGTAAATAAATGATGATGATGATGATGATAAATTCCTGTTCCCTCCACCTCATACACCTGCTTTGAACACTCTCTATTGAACATGCTTCTTGCAACTCTTTTTTTTGCTATGATTTTGTAGGTCTAAATTCTGTGTTCTTGCATTTAAACCAAACTTGCTACCTACCTCTCACTCCCTTTCACATTTGTTCCTTTTTTTTCATTTATGCTTCCAGTTTTCAATTACTCCCTCGGTCACTTCTGCTTAACTACCTGCAGCTACCTTTAGTTCCTTCCCTCCTGTAACCGAGTTTTAGAGTCTCCACCTTATACAACCCTGATGTCATGTTTTAAGCTGAATCTTCTGCAGTTTTTCACTCACATGCTTGCAATTCATACCAGTATCTGTGCTAGCTGCAATTGCTAGTGTACAACTATCCATGTGTGTGCTACTATGCTCAATTACATGAATGTATCTATTATGTTTATTATGTTTGTATATGTCATTTCTATAAAATATATGTCATATCTATAAGATGATTGTCTGGTGATACAGAATCTGTGGGATTCTATAAATATATGATAAGGAAACAATGTTGATCCCTCATTAGTGCAAAATATGAAATATTTTTTTTAATATAGTAAATCTCTCTGTATGATGCTCATTTTTTACATGGCATTTGTTTAGGTAAATAATAATTATTGCTTATTATATTCATACTTTCCCCAATTGTGAAAATATGTATCAATGTTTTTTGTTAGGTACATTGGTTAAAAGAGCAGTAGTTATTTTGTTCAATGAACCACTTAGCATCTTGAAAGCTTAGACCCTGGGTCACTTGGAATTAGAAATGGCAAAACACATTTTAGTAGTTCACATTACTCCATAAAATTTGTACTGATGAGCAGGTTTACCACATATGTAAAAAGTCAAAACATTGCTCTCACCCTTGTGGACATATTCAGAACGTTTCATTTTACATATTTTGTAAAACCACACACACAGTCATGGCCAAAAGTTTTGAGAATGACACAAGAATTGTTTTTCACAAAATTTGCTGCTTCACTGTTTTTAGACCTTTTTATCATATGTTGCTATGGTATACTGAAGTAAAATTACAAGCATTGCAAAAGTGTCAAAGGCTTTTATTGACAATTGCATTCAGTTTATGCAAAGAATTAATATTTTCAGTGTTGACCCTTCTTTTTGAAGACCTCTATCATTCACCATGGAATTCTGTCGATCAACTTCTGGGCCACTACATACTGACTGATGGCTGCCCATTCTTGCCTAATCAATGCTTGGAGTTTGTCAGAATTTGTGGGGGGTTTTGTCCTTCTGCCTCTTGAGGACTGACCACAAGTTCTCAATGGGATTAAGGTTTGGGTAGTTTCCTGGCCATGAACCAAAAGTTTCGATGTTTTGATCCCCAAGCCAATTAGTTATCATTTTGTCTTATGGCAAGGTGCTCCATCATGCTGGAAAAGGCATTGTTCATCACCAAACTGTTCTTGGATGGTTAGGAGAAGTTGCTCTTGGAGGATGTTTTGGTACCATTCTTTATTCATGGCTGTGTTCTTAGGCGAATTGTGAGTGAGCCTATTCCCTTGGCTGAGAAGCAATGAATGACACCGGTCTGATGGTAGCTCTCACCTTTCCTTCTCTGGACAATAATTTTTCCAGATGCCCCAAACAATCTGAAAGGTGATTCATCAGAGAAAATGACTTTACCCCAGTCCTCAGCAGTCCAATCCATGTACCTTTTGCAGAATATTAGTCTGTCCCTGATGTTTTTACTGGATAGAAGTGTCATCTTTGCTGGCCTTCTTGACACCAGGCCATCCTCCAAAAGTCTTTGTCTCACTGTGCGTGCAGATGCAAATTGTCATCATAAGGTGAGGCAGCAGACTTTGTGAAAAATAATATTTGTTTCATTCTCAAAGCTTTCGGTCATGACTGCACATTTTCATACTGTGTATGCAGTATTTATTAACACTAAATTATGGCACATCATTTCTCTAATAGATAAAATGAAAAAATAGAATATACAGAGAATGCAAAGATGGAAGTAAATAAATTAATAAATATATAAATATATATGCATGTCCCTGTCCACATAACTTCCTCACACCTTAAGTACACATCAGGTATTTCTAGATATAAGATATTAACAACAAAACACAGCCCAAATTAAATGTACCCCATATCTGATCTTAAAAAGGTTAACTCTCATAGTAAATAAAATTATGACATCTGTAACTTCTTATAGTGAAATTGAGCGCTGTCTATCTCCCATACAAACAAATAGTGAAGGTGAATGAAAAACATATGAAAATACTTGAATTCAACTGATGTCTGTAAATTTTTGAAATACCTTAACATCAATGCATAAAAAGGAAAACAAATCAAAAACAAGATACAAGTGTAATATTGCTTAACACTTGAGTGTATATTTTTCTAACATAACCAAGGAAATAAATGAATTTTTTGCAAGGGAAATATTTATAAATTTCTTCTCCTTTAATGATCTTTTGAGAATGTAAATATTTTAAGGAAGCTCCTCCCCCTCATACAAGCGAACATACAACATAGATTCTTGTGTTATAACATATAATCACAATTTCCAAAAGTCTCCCACTGGTACAATGCACCCCTATGTGTTCCACTTTCAAGACAGATTCTTTGTGATGAGCTTTTAATGTGATATTTTTCAAAGCTGTCAGAGGAATTTATTTTTTTCTTCCTTCAGATGTAACTTCAATGGAGGTGATATTTCCTCATATTTTGGACCTGATTCATTAAGGAAAGTTAAGCAAAAATTGTGTAAGTTTTCTTACTCAAGTTTTCTGGACAAAACCATGTTACAATGCAATGGATGCAAATTAGTTTATTATTTTGCACATAAGGAAAATACTGGCTGTTTTTTCGTGTAGCACACAAATACTTGATAGCTTATGTGTACACTGAAATTTAAAGTTTATCTAGGACATGCCCAGTGTCTCCAGAAACCCCTTCCCTCCGCTAAAGAAGTGCCCCTGTACTATCCAGCAGCCGCGACGCTGTCAAAGAACCGTCCGCAGCTGTGCTGTGTATTGTATACAGCACAGCTGCGGACGCTTCTTTGACAGCGCCGCGGCTGCTGGATAGTACAGTGCACACAGCAGCTTTTGTTTTCTTTTTTTTTGGTGGGGGGGGAAACCCGCCCTTAAAAATCCTGCGTGCATCCCTGATGCCTTACACCAACTGTAAATCTGCCATCACTTTTTAAATTTACCTCCTCCTCCAATGCAAAATTGTTTTGCCTTACTTACTTTTGCATAGCTTCCCTTAATGAATCAGGCCCAATAACATCATAGTTATATACAAATAAGAGGAAAACAAAAAAGAATCTAGTGTGGTATGTCAAAATTGAACAAAACACTTTATTGTAACAAAATTGTTTTTAAAATCCAAGATAAAAGCAAACAATATCTAGATTATGGTTACACCTACCAGATATATGTAACAAAGGTCACAGAAGACAGATCTGTAAATGCCCGGCTATCCGCTGGACCAAGGTACAGACAAAGATGGTATATAAATGGTAAGGAAGATGCTCATCTCCTTTCCATACAGTAATGGCTCCAACCAATGCAAATCAATCGGATTACAGTAAGTATTCTACATGTTTTTTGGGGCAAATATCATGTGGCCTTTGTTAAATATATCTGGTAGGTGTACACATACTCTGTGTTATGTTTGTTTTTATCTTGGATTTTAAAAACAATTTTGTTATAATAAAGTCTTTTGTTCAATTTTGACATACCACATTAGATTTTTTTCGCTTTCTTTATTTTTTAAATAACTGCGATGTTATTATGAGGACATATCACCTCCATTGAAGTTACATCTGAAGGAAGAAAGAAATAAATTCCTGTGACAGCTTTGAAAAATATCACATTAAAAGCTCATCACAAAGAATCTATCTTGTAAGTGGAACACTAAAGAGGTGCACTGTACCAGTGGGAGACTTTTGGAAATTGTGATGTTATGTTATAACACAAGAACTTATTTCGTAAGTCTCAATTGCATGAGGGGGAGGAGCTTCTTTAAAATATCTACATTCATAAGAAATCATTAAAGGAGAAGAAATTTATAAATAAACACCTTGCAAGAAATGTATTTATTTCTTTGTTTATGTTTGAAAAATATACACTTACATGTTAATAAATATATCTTATTTTTTTATTTGTTTTCCTTTTTATGCATTGATGTTATGTTCATCATGGGAGGTATATGAAGAATTTCGATACATCAGTTGAATTGAAATATTTTCATATGTTTTTCATTCACCTTCACTATTTGTTTGTTTGTGTGAAAGACAGCGCTTGATTTCACTTTATTTGTTTGTTGCACATTTTTGTTCACAATTGGTGTATAATTGTCTATAGTTTTAGTTAAGCTACAGTTGAGAGTGAAGCACTGTTGAAAATTCTGTTTCTTATATAACCTGTAACTTGTTAATATAGTACTAATAACTTGAGGTGGTCACTACGATACTCTCCGTATTTTGTGGCGGTCACAGGGATGTTCTCCATATTGTGTGGCATTTACTAGGATGCTCTCTGAAGTCTCTGCGGTCACTAGAATGCTAAATACTAGTCTGAAGAGGCTGGTGGATGCTTGAATTTGACTATTTTTCTTTAATAAAGAAAATGTTATATATTTCTTTGCCTATATATATCTGTACTAGGTGGTCATTTTAATCTATTTTGCAACATTCCAAAAACAGACAAATGACAACAAAGCTGCAAGAACACGCCAGTGAGAACAGCAGGTAGGGAAAGCTGCAAGATCAGGTAAGAGATAACGGCACAGTTTGTCTAAATTTGAATGCTGGAGAATACTTCCTTTAATGAGTTGAGGGGTGCTATATATATTTTAGCCTAGGATGTCCGGAGCCCTTAATCAGGCCCTGAATAGTGGTTGCACTAATATTTAAGAGCTCATGCTAAGGTGAATTCAATTTTTGTTTTTTGTGTATAATAATCTTTTCTTACACATGAGCATGTGCGCAAACCACTACTTTTGGAACTAGTGTTTTTTGCACTTCATAAGTAAAAAAGTATAATATATACAAAAAAACACAAATTTCGATCAACTCATAATGAGCTCTTAGTGTCCATCTTTTGATAGGTAGGTATTGTGAGGCTGTCTTTGGTGCTATAAAAATATTTAAAATAGGAAGCTATTCTTGTTCACAGTAATATTTTTCAACCTCCACTGCATCACAATCACTGCTTCAATGCTGCAAATGTTTAGGACTAATATATTAAATTATGTTGACAAATGTATAAACTGTAAACTTACTTTCTGCTGTATTTTCCATATGTTAATTTCTAACTACAGTAGTATTTTAAAAGATTTATTACTAGAGAACTGTTCTTGACACCGAATAATGCATTATACATACAGACAACAGAATATCTTTGTTGAGGTAAGTGTTGTGTAAATAAAATGAAGGCAACGTTAACATGAAGAAAAAGTTTGTTTTTGTCAGTAACAGATGGCCAATCTACATGCAATTGATTACTTGTTTTAACCAAACTAGCAATGCTTTCAGTACCTGATTCAGATTTAGCAAAATGCTTGCTGAGAAATCCCAGCAGATACCGATGTCCTGAAATGATCTTGAAGCACAGATAGAAAGTGCTGTCAAAATTTTAGTAATTGAATGAATAGTTTTTCTGTGTTCATTCAAAAGTCACAGATGTATTATTATTTTAAGTTGATGATTTAGTTTGTTCCTTTCTAGCTACATGTGAAACAATGTAAATAAGCCTGGTTTTGTGTTTATTAACCAATATTAATAATATTGAGTTTTGCACATATTAAAAATACCTACATTTGCTTAAACTCACTGGTTTTACCTTGATTATTGTAACAATTAATTGAAGTGCTCTTGTTTGGGGTCTTTAGACTACCAACATATAACTTCATAATTAAACTTTAAAATTGAACAATGTACTGTCATTTTCACTTTTACATTCTGCTATTTTTTTTGTCTAAGATACACAATTTTGTACTGTTCACATGCACCAAAACTGCGTACACATATTCATATATTGTTATTTACTTATCATTCATTTGCATCTCCTTACACCAGATAAGGAAGAATGGGGATGCGCAGGAGTGTGCAAGCATAGGCAAAGTACACTAAGAGCAAGTTCATGTAATTGTGCACAATTAGATTTGGACACATCAGCAGATATGCCTTTCAGAGGTTGTACTTCTTGCAGGGGCTGAAGGGCTAATATGATGACAATATGATGACAATGACAACTATAAGCAGCAATGTCTAGCTGAATCTAATTGGCTGCTTGCATGTTGACCCCTCCAGCTAAATCATTGGCGGCACAGCCATTAATTAATTGACATGTCCATTTGGACTACTGTGGGAATATCCCATTATATTTTAAAATGGCTAATAACTATTAACATAATATTCTCTTGTGTGTATGACACTTATTACATTATTAAATTATGTACAAATAGGGTAAGTCAGCTTACTGCTCATAGTGTCAAGCTACATGTCTATGCTATCATCATCATCATCATTTATTTATATAGCACTAGCAAATTCTATAGTGCTTTATGCTATCGTGGGGTCTAAGTATACTCACTTGTTACACCTGACATATGCCTGGCACAAATACTATTGTTTTTGAGCAAGACACATCTTGTAATGTAATGTATCAACATATACACGTAAATATACTTTTTAAATGCATATTTTCCTATATCTTTTGGAGCGTGAATATTTCCACCCCCTACATCTAAAACTTGCAAGATATTTCTCAACTGTACATTTTTACCAGACTTTTCAATCCTTCATACATTCTATAACCAGAATATTGTAGTTGACTATAAATGCTGTAAGCGTGTCAAATAACATAAGTAGCAAATACAAGTGCAAATTGTCATCTGTTTTAGCCTTGTTGGCGACCTTGTACATTCCGAGGGTGAGAAAAATCTACATATACACATGGAACTTTGACAGAAGAAGCAGGTACCCCCAGCTGCAGCCCATGGTACTTTGATAGTTACACCTTTGCTTCTTACCATCTGTCTCACAGCAGTGTGCATTATAATGGAAAATTTAGGTGCACTTGTAAAGCAGATGTTGCACTAGCTAATAAAATCCTGAGAGGGATAAAAATAGAATTAGATGCATGAGAAGCAGTCATTGTTTTATTACTGTATAAAACTGCATCTTCACTATGTAAAACAGATTTGGACACTTCTCTATAGGAAACGCAAAGGATAACTTGACATGGCTTAGAAAATGACATAATTTTAAAAAGGGGACTGAAACCATAAATTGTAAGTAATTAAATATAATTTATTATTATATATCTAATGTGGGATAAGCGCTTAACATTTTTACTGATTATAATAACTAATTATGCACACAATAAAATGTATCAACAGTGTAAAATATGAAATATTAAATTGAATTTTAATACTTATTAAATAAACATTGTTAATTTGGCACATATGTAAATTCTCAGAGGTTTACATTAATACAACAATGAACATAGTAAGATACAGTAATACATGTGTTTCCAAAAACTTCAAGTCTAATTGAAAATAATTAAAATAGCAGATTGCAAGAATGTGAATCAAAAACTGTCCCTCCAATAAAAACGATAAAAGTGTGAGTCTGGAGTCGCTCTTGTGATAGAATGTCATTAGTGACAATTTTTTTTTTTTTTTTATCATGTAGGGATTTTATGAATAAGGTCATAAACTCATTAGGGGCAGGGCCAGTCAAGGTTGCACACAACCTTAACGACCCAATTTATTGTTTAAATATTTGGACACACCGATAGATCGTCATCATCATCATCATCAACAACAATTATTAATATAGTGCCATCAAATTCTGTAGCGCTTTACAATTGGAATATATATACTATGTATATACACTATATGGCAGTGGTTCCCAAACTTTCTCAGTTCAAGGCACCCATAGGGTCACCATAATTTTTCCAAGGCACCCCTAAGCAAAAATAATTACCAGGTAGTCCCATTTTTTAAGTAGTTGGGTCAAAATGACGTAAGATGTATTTAGACCCCTTCACCATCACATTGTGCCTCTTTATCACTGCGCCCCTTCGCCATCTCACACCCTGTGTCCCCCTCCTCGCCATCTCACACCCTGTGTCCCCTCCTTCAGCGTCTCATTCTCTGCCCACCTCCTTCAGTGTCTCTCTATCCCCCTCCTTCAGCGTCGCTCTCTCTCTGTCCCTCTTCTTCAGCATCGCTCTCTCTCTGTCCCCCTCCTTCAGCGTGTCTCTCTCTCTCTCTGTCCCCCTCCTTCAGCGTGTCTCTCTCTCTCTCTCTCTGTCCCCCTCCTTCAGCATGTCTCTCTCTCTCTCTCTCTGTCCCCCTCCTTCAGTGTGTCTCTCTCTCTCTCTCTCTCTGTCCCCCTCCTTCAGCATGTGTATCTCTCTCTCTGTCTGTCCCCCTCCTTCAGCAAGTCTCTCTCTCTCTGTCCCCCTCCTTCAGCGTGTCTCTCTCTCTCTCTCTGTCCCCCTCCTTCAGCTTGTCTCTCTCTCTCTTTGTCCCGCTCCTTCAGCCTGCCTCTCTCTCTCTCTCTGTCCCCCTCCTTCAGCGTGTGTCTCTCTCTTTCTCTCTGTCCCCCTCCTTCAGCGTGTATCTCTCTCTCTCTCTGTCCCCCTCCTTCAGCGTGTCTATCTCTCTCTCTCTCTGTCTCCCTCCTTCAGCGTGTCTCTCTCTCTCTGTCTCCCTCCTTCAGCGTGTCTCTCTCTCTGTCCCCCTCCTTCAGCGTGTCTCTCTCTCTCGGTCCCCCTCCTTCAGCATCTCTCTCTCTCTGTCCCCCTCCTTCAGCGTGTTTCTCTCTCTGTCCCCCTCCTTCAGCGTGTCTCTCTCTCTCTCTGTCCCCCTCCTTCAGCGTGTCTCTCTCTCTGTCCCACTCCTTCAGCCTGTCTCTCTCTCTTTCTCTCTGTCCCACTCCTTCAGCGTGTCTCTCTCTCTCTGTCCCCCTCCTTCAGCGTGTCTCTCTCTCTGTCCCCCTCCTTCAGCGTGTCTCTCTCTCTCTCTGTCCCCCTCCTTCAGCGTGTCTCTCTCTCTCTCTGTCCCCCTCCTTCAGCGTGTCTCTCTCTCTGTCCCGCTCCTTCAGCCTGCCTCTCTCTCTCTCTGTCCCCCTCCTTCAGCGTGTGTCTCTCTCTCTCTCTGTCCCCCTCCTTCAGCGTGTCTCTCTCTCTCTTTGTCCCCCTCCTTCAGCGTGTCTCTCTCTCTGTCCCCCTCCTTCAGCGTGTCTCTCTCTCTCTCTGTCCCCCTCCTTCAGCGTGTCCCTCTCTGTCCCCCTCCTTCAGCGTATCTCTCTCTCACTCTGTCCCCCTCCTTCCGTGTGTGTCTCTCTCTCTGTCCCCCTCCTTCAGCCTCTCTCTCTCTCTGTCCCTCTCCTTCAGCGTGTCTCTCTCACTCTCTCTGTCCCCCTCCTTCAACACTGTGTCTCTCTCTCTGTCCCCCTTCTTCAGCGTGTCTCTCTCTCTCTCTGTCCCCCTCCTTCAGTGTGTGTGTCTCTCTCTCTGTCCCCCACCTTCAGCGCAGCGTCTCTCTCTCTCTTTGTCCCCCTCCTTCAGCGTGTCTCTTTCTCATTTTACCCCTCTCCTTCAGTGTGTCTCTCTCTCTGTCCCCCCCCTCCTTCAGCGTGGCTCTCACTCTGCCCCCTCCCTCATTCAGCGTGTCTCTCTCTCTCTGCCCCCGCCTTCAGCGTGTGTCTCTCTCTCTCCCTCTGTCTTCCTCCTTCAGCATGTCTCTCTCTTTATTCCTCCCCTCTCCTTCAGCGTGTCTCTCTCTCTGTCCCCCCTCCTTCAGCGTGTGTCTCTCTCTCTCTGTCCCCCCTCCCTCATTCAGCGTGTCTCTCTCTCTGTCCCCCTCCTTCAACGTGTCTCTCTCTCTCTGCCCCCCCCTCCTTCAGCGTGTCTCTCTCTCTGTCCACCTCCTTCAGCGTGTCTCTCTCTCTCTGTCCCCCCAATCCTTCAGCGTGTCTCTCTCTCTGTCCCCCCACCTCCTTCAGCGTGTCTCTGTCCCCCTTCACTCACATTCATTCTTCATGTTCCTCTGTGTTCTGTCCTCTCTGCTGCGGCTCCTCACTGATGCTGTCGGACGTGATGACGTCACGCCCGGCAGTCAGTGAGGGCAAATGATCCGGCGCTGGATGGGTAATTTTTTTTGTTTTTTTTTTTTGTTTTGGTTTTTCTTTTATTTTTGGAGGGTGATTGCGGCACCCCTGTGACAGGGCCGTGGCACCCCAGGGAGCCGCGGCGCATACTTTGGGAATCGCCGCTATATGGACAAAAGTATTTGACCACATCTGTTAATTATTGAATTGAGGTGTTTCAATCAGACTAGTTGCTAGAGGTATATAAAATCAAGCACCAAGCCATGCGGTCTACATTTGCACACATTTGTGATACAAAATGGATCATTTTGAAGAGCTCAGTGACTTAAAGCGTGTTACTTTGATAGGATACCACCTTTGCAATAAGACGGGTCATGAAATTTCATCCCTGCTGGATATTCCACAGTCAACTGTAGGTGAAATTATTAGAAAGTGGAAGTATTTTGGAACAACAGCAACTCAGCCATGAAGCGGAAGACCAATAAAATCACAGAGAGGGGTCAACGACTGCTAAGGCGCATGGTGCGTAAAAGTCGCCAACGCTCTGCTGATTCCATAGCTGAAGAGTTCTGAACTTCCACTGGCATTAATGTAATCACAAAAACTGCACGGCGGGAGCTTAATGGAATGGGTTTCCATGGTCGAGCAGCTGCATGCAAGCCTCAAATCACCAAAACCAATGCTAAACATTGGATGGAGTGGTGTAAAGCACACCGACATTGGACTGCAGAGCAGTGGAAATATGCTCTGTGGAGTGACGAGTCATGCTTCTCTGTTGGCATTCAGATGGGCGAGTCTGGGTTTGGCAGATGCCGGGAGATTGTTACCTGCCTAACTGTATTATGCCAACTGTGACGTTTGATGGAGGAGGGATAATGATATGGGTCTGTTTTTCAGGGTTGAGGGTAGGCCTCTTATCTCAGCATACCAAGTCATTTTGGACAATGCTTTGCTTCCAACATTGTGGCAACAGTTTGGGAAAGGCCCTTTTCTATTCCAACATGACTGTGTCCCAGTGCATAAAGAAAGGACTACAAAGACATGGTTTGATGAGTTTGGTGTGGAAGAACTTGACTGGTCTGCACAGAGCCCTGACCTCAACCCCATCGAACACCTTTGGGATGAACTGGAATGGGGATTGCAATCCCGGCCTTCTCATCCAACATCAGTTCCTGACCTCATAAATGCTCTACAGAATGAATGGACACACATTCCCACAGAAACACTCCAACATCTTGTGGAAAGCCTTCAAAGAAGAGTGAAAGCTGTTATTGCTGCAAAAGGGAGACCAACTCTATATTAAAGTACATGTATTTGAATACAATGTCATTACAGTCCCTGCTGTTGTGATGGTCAAGCATCCGAATACTTTTGTCCATATAGTGTATGTAGTTTAAATATGTTAGGATCCCCCCAAATTAATTGTTTTATTTTATCCAATTTAAAGTCTGAAAAATAATAGCATTATTTAAGTATTTTCACATATAAGCCACGCCTAACAGAAGCAATCAGTTTTTAGAGAAGAAAGTGATCAAGGTCACCTAATATGTCCAACAAAAAACATTATTTAACAGCTTAGAGTTCATTTTCAAACCTGTTCTGCAAAATATTAGTCTCATTCTAATTTAAATGTAGAATTTCACAAGTTTCTCAGGCAGAATTTGACCTGTGAGGGATGATGAAGTCTAATCTGAAGCTGAATGGAAGACAAAATGGGAGCTTTGAGATGTCTGTGTTTAGCATACTGCAGTTGCGCACCGCTATCGTGGCAACCCCTACTAATATACAAGGCTGACAAGCCTCATATGTCTTAAACCTTACAGAGCTAATGCCCAGAACTAATATCTTATCTATGATTTGTTGTGTAGCCTGTCAGTATGTTCACTTTAGGCTTAAATGAACTGTTTGTAAGTCTTATTGTGGGTCTCTTATTCTTGTAATTCGGACACCAATTCTCTATGTATGAAATAAAGAGCTTTCCTTTCATCTGATCTGTACAAATAGAATTTCATTGCTATTGCTAGATCAAGCCTTAAGTGTTCCATTCAGAATTCCCAGTCCTACACCAAACACACCACAGAACAGTATGAACTGCAGATAAGTCTACCTATTACTTTTTTGCTCTTAATTTCCCTCGAACCACACCACAGAGCATATTAAATTAACACTATCTTTGCCCAAGTTTGGAACTATGGCCAAGAGGGAAATACTTTAGCATGAGTTGCTCAGCTTAACATGTATTGTGATATATGGAAAGAACATTTCCTATTTTAATACAGAAGATAGCTTTAACACAGAGTACAACTTGAAAGACATGAACTGAACAGTGTATTTGTTTATGTAGAGGATCCTATGTCATTTTGTTTGTACAATATGATCACACCTCTCTTGCAAGCCAGTTTATTTGGCTAAGTATACTCTTTTAATATACTTTGCAATTCATATATATATATATATATATATATATATATATATATATCTATAATATGAAAGCCTAGCGGCGTGTGTTAGTCTGTGTGTGAAAAAACAAAAACAAACAAGCTGCAGCGTCACCTGCTGGGCGGAGTTATACACTGACCTACTAAATTCTTGGCATTATCTAATATATAAAAGTAAAAGCCTAGCGGCGTGTGTTAGTGTGTGTGTGTGTGTAGAAAAAACTATTTTCTCAGAAAGGGCTCATCCAATTGACCTGAAATTTGGTATACTGACATTATTTGACAAAAAAATTAGAATAGTGAAGTCAGTTAACTTCCATCATCCCCCCTTCCCCCCGTGGGAGGGGTAGTAAAGGCTAAATTTACGAGTTGAGGGCTCAAACTCATATTCGTGAGGTAATTTTACCTCATGAACACACATGTGTAGCGGCGTGTGTTAGTGTGTGTGTGTGTGTGTGTGTGGAAAAAACAATTTTCTCAGAAAGGGCTCATCCAATTGACCTGAAATTTGGTATACTGACATTATTTGACAAAAAAATTAGAATAGTGAAGTCAGTTAACTTCCATCATCCCCCCTTCCCCCCGTGGGAGGGGTAGTAAAGGCTAAATTTACGAGTTGAGGGGTCAAACTCATTTTCGTGAGGTAATTTTACCTCATGAACACACATTAAAAAGGGAGCTTGCGTCAGGAAGTACCGCTCTTCCCCTGAGAAGGCCTGGGCTAGGCCCAAATGCGTGAAAAGAACCTTTTTTAAGACCTTAATTAGCTTGATTTGACTAGAATGCATGAGTATCATGCACGGGTTAACTTGTGTGTGTATATATATATATATATATATATATATATATATATGTATATATATATATATTTATATATTAGATAGAGATTATTTTTGTTGCTGTTAAACAAAGCAGTTATTAGCAACTATTGTGATTTTATGAGCCCAGTGTAATGTGGACATTAGCTGAGGAGTGGTGGATTTTTAGAGCAGATTGTGTGTTGGAGTTTGTTTTAGTAGGTGTATACTTTGTCTGTTCTAAATATAGCACAGGTACCAAGAATATGATACATCTTGAAAAAGGAGTTGAGATGGAATCTGAAGCATCGCTGATGCTTGGCATAATCTGTCCAATTCTTTCATGTGCTAAAGTGCTATAGTCCTGAGAGTGTTCTTCTTTTGGAAATATATAGAATCACTGTAAATTAAGCAACAGTTTCATAATATAACAATGGGTACAGTATTGGTTTGAGGTCTTAATGTATCTGCTACTCTAAATATAGGAGTTATTTTTTAAACTCCATATTGTTGATGCACAATAAACCTTTCTAACATGTTAAAACTTAATACTGTAAATTGCAAATAAAGACTTAGACACAGTTGCAAATTTGGCAAAATTGGGTCACAGTTTATTTATAATAAATTGGTGGTGGAGAAAGCAAAATTTGAGACAGCTAAAATGGCTGAATACTGAACCAAATGGGTGGATGGCCTAATGCCCCTGAATCCCTAAACTAAAGGAGAATCAGCCTTACTTAATGGCCGTCACTAAATATGGCATCAGAGTGACTATACCCCTCTAGACTCAAAATAATGTGCTTCCTCAAAGCAGACCAAGGGGTCCCCCACACAAAAGGACCAAAAACCACCTTATCCTGGAAGGGGCCAGTAACCTGTAGCCAATCAGTGATAGCACCATATTTATCAGTCACTGATCGCAGTGCTTTCCGACCACAGCTGTGTTTCTTTAATGGACAAACAGACGCCACCAAATAACCTAACTTAACCCCTTACCCTCCAAGAAATCTGTTCTATGACAGAGTCCTAATGACCATGGTCATTGGCCCTAATTATATATGTTTAGCTTTTATCAAGAACACTCTGTTGGATCCACTGTAATCAAATAATTCCCTCCAAGTATGTTGGGGGGATCTTGAGGCTCAACTTCTGAGACCAACATGGCCATAAGATACAACCATGTCCTCATTAAAAGTGACAAGCAGCAATGCCTTGGGTTACTGAGGGTATGGGTTGGGAACACAGTTTCCAGTAGGCCTGATATACGTCAAGGAGTCATCAGGCCTCCATCACCCTAATTGCTTTATTGCTGAGATGGAAGACCCATTGAAAGCCATGGCTGTAACCGCCCCAAACTTAAATGTATGGGTGCTATTGAGATTTGGGTTCAAACCGATAATGACACTGGACTGCATAAATTATGCCAGCTATGCACAGTTCAGATGGCTGTCAGACATATGGTCAGTTCAGCCGGAGGAGAGATGTATTCTCATTGTCTTACCCAAATTGTGTGTAAGGAATGGTCATGTGCAAGCTAATTTCTAGGCATGTAAAACTGCAAATATGTGTCTGTGAATTAATTCCTAATAATAGTTTGATTAGGTTACACTCCTCTGTACTTCCCAAATGGTGCTTGTAGATAAGAGAGCCCAGGCACGTTTCGCAAAAGTTGAATCCTTTGAAAATATCTCTTTCAGGACGGTGATATGCAACACACATCTGGGATGTCTCAGACATTTTGACTGCTGAGAAAGGAAGCTGGGTTAAATGTTAATGACAAAACCAAGCTGGTGAATAAGGAAATAGGAAAATACCATATCATATTTCCATCAATATTATACTTACAGGAGGCATGTGTGGTATACAAATGCAGGGAAACTGATTACCAGTTGTGTATAGGTAAAATCATATTTGTAAGACATTTTGCTGAGAAGTCAGGACAGAATAAATAAAACCTGTATTAAAAGTAGAGATGTTCACTGATCCCCATGTTCTTGTTTTGGTTTTAGATCTGGATTAACTTCGTGTTTTGGTTTTGGCAAAACCGCCCTTGCATGTTCTGGTTTTAGATCCCTAGTTTTTTCTAAAATGCCTAGGTTTTTTTTGGGCTAAAATCGCATAACTTGGCTTTTATTCCCCCCTACATTTTTATTAACATCAATAAGACTAATTTCAAGTGATTTGCACTCAATTTTGACAATCTCACAGGTCACAATATTATTTCCATACACATTCTGATAAATATTGCAGCGACCTGGCTGGATGCTAAGCGACAGAGCATTGACTCAAACAGATGGCAGTTCCTACCACATCTAGGAAACATTGCCACACAGCAATTTCAGTAAACTGGTGCAAGATGGAATTGTTCTTGGATTATGAAATCAGTTATAGTTCATTTGATCGCTCCACCTGTTTCTTGGATAACTGTGGTAATTCTACAACTTATCCATGGTGATGAGCGCTGACCCCTTCCCACCCCCGGATGCGTGTTTTTATCAGACCCAGACCAATTTGTGGTGCCAGACAATGCACTAAAAAGTGCCATTGTAATTTACAGCAAAAAGCAAGTTCATCACTGAGCTTTGAATCAGCCCCAATTCACAAAAAATTATAATATAGTTAGGTACCTTTGACGTAAAGTGCGGATTACAAAAACTTTGTGCAATACTGATGACACAGCAGCAAAGTGAAAGGTATAACATATACACGTCTATTTAAACATCCTTGCTTACATTACTTCTGCAAGCAACATTGTTCTTTGCTAATAAAACTGTTGTCTTTATACCGTTCCAAAAAATTAAAAATAATCCTCCACCATTCTTTGGAAGTTGATAGTTGATAGGAGTTACAGCAGTGGTGTCACTAATTCTGGTCAATTCTTTCTCAGTAGACAAGACCTGCAGAGTCATCTGCCTCATCAATGGGTGTCCAAGATTTTTGCTAAGCACACAACAGTATATAGCACATGTAGGTAACATTGACACACAGCGGTAGCTGAGAGGAAAAGTGGCGCAAGATGGAATTGTTCTTGGGCCCTCCCACCCACCCTTATGTTGGATCTTAAAAAGGACATGCACACTTTAAAAAACCAAGCACTACAGCAACAAGGAGTGCCATTTTGAGGCTGATGTCCTTGCTTTGTTTGGGTCCCCATAAAACAAGCTAACAATGGGCTTAAGGCACCTAAGGTAACAGTGCTGTTTATGAACTCTACTGTGGCAAGATGTTGTTGTCATCACCCTCAGCCTCATCCTCATCCTCATCAGTTTGTACATCATCCTCATACATTATTAATTCATCACCGCTGGAATCCACCATTACAAAAGTCTCAGTATTTTGATGTAATTGGCGGGAAAGGCCTTCCGCGTGGAAATTGAAGTTCATTTTTATGAACATTATCTTTTCCACATTTTGAGGAAATAGCCTCCTACGCCGATCGCTGACAAGGTTTCCGGCTGTACTGAAAACTCTTTCCAAATGCGCACTGGAGGGTGGGCAGCTTAGGCTATGCAAAGCGAGTTGGTACATGGGTCTCCAAATTTCCTTTTTTTTCTCCCAGTACTTATCTAGTAAGCGTTAAACAACATCCAAGGACTTGGATGAACACAGACACATGCAGCAGAATGTTGCCTAGAAGTAGCAGCGAAGTGAGGAGTATCTGAACAGTGCGTGAAACTACAGGTAACAGGTATTCCAGTCTTAGATGCAAAGGTAAGTTCACTGTAGTATGAGGCAGCTGAACAGAGGCACGCAACTTGAGCTGAAGTAATAGCCACAGACACAGCAAGCAGTTTACAATAACAGTCCAGCAAACAGGTGAACAGCAGAGTGAGGATAAACCGTGCCAGACGTGGAACTACAGGTGACAGGTAACTTGATAGTAGCTCTATCAGCGAGATGTAGCAATATAGCCAGCCAGATAGAGGTGAACTTGAGCCAACAGATTAGGCACAGGTGTAGCAAACAACTCACAATAGTAGTCAGCATGCAGATGAACAGTGGAGAGTAGTTTCAGCTTGCAGATGAACAGCGGAGAGGAGTTACAGCTGAGCCGACCAGGAATCAAAGATGACAGGTAACTTCGGCAGCAAATATAGCCCAGCGAGCAGGTAACGGACAAACAGAAGGTCAAGGTATACAGCCAGATCCCAATGCAGCGTGAGTAACACGAAGAACAGGCAATGAGTCCATAATCATGGGAGGTTAAAATAGTGCTCCAGGACCCATGAAATTCGGGAGGAGGTCGAGATCAAAGTAGCAAGGAACACCTGTGTTAAAGTAATGTCTCTGAAGCAGAAGCAAGCACAATCATGATTCTTAAAGGGAAAGTCACAGCGTCGGCACCTAGCTATGGGACCGGCGTGTGACACCATCCTATGGATGTTGATAGTAAGATCAGGTGGAGTTATGGTAGAGGTGTCACGTTTTTTTAGTCAATCCTTTTAGACCAGAACAGATGTCATCTGCATCATCCCTGGGTCTCTTCAGAAAGTTTTTTCCTAGCAGCATTTCAGGGAGAGAGAAACTCAATATTGATGGCTTTATCAGAAATGACTTACTGAGGAGAGTCCAAGCGGGATAAGCCATGTTGCAATGACATCCCTTAGTTTTTATAACAGATTGTCAGCTATATGCCACTTAGTGAAGTCGGTGAAAAACAGAGTAGCCTGCCTCTGAAAAATGTGACTTACTTGGGTACATGCTGCTGCTGAACCTGCTTGTGAAGGCAAATCACCAATCCAGTGGCCTGTCACAGTCATATAATCTTTAGTTTTCCCAGTTCCGCTTGTCCACATATCTGTGGTAATGTGTACAGTGGGTAGAATGGCATTTTGTAGCCCAATAATTACATTTTTACGAACCTTCTGGTAGAGGTGAGGGATAGCTTTTCTAGTAAAATGGTGTTGTATTGAATTTGGTAACGGGGACAGAAGACATCAAGTAATTGTCTAAAACCAGCTCCATTAGTAGTGGATATTGGATGCAGATCTAATACTAGCATAGTCGCCATGGCGTCTGTGATCCGCTTTGCGACTGGGTGACAGCTTTCATACTTGCTTCCTCTTGCAAAGGATTGTTGAACAGTCAAATGTTGTAAACTACTAGTAGTCTTCTTCTTGCTCTGCTTCTGGAATGAATATTCACCCCGAGTAGCAGCAGCCGCAGCAGTGGGACTAATGCTCAAGAATTCTTCTGAGGAATCCAGATAATGGAGGAGTCATCTAGCCTTAGCAACTTGGATGCTGGACCAACTCTGGATATTGATGAGGACGGTCTTGTGAGTGTAGATTGCAGGTGTCGGGATGTAGCTCAGAGAAGAGACGTAGCTGATGATGGACTGCTTGTTATTTTTTTAGCATACTTCTGATTATCCAAACAGCTTGCCATGACCTTGCTTCAAATTGCGTAACATGGATGAGATTCGTAGATGGTTAAGGTCCCTACTTCTACTGACTGTGGCTTTGCAAACGCTACAAATGGCTAGACAACTGTTGTCAGGATTTGGGTAAAAATAAATCCACACAAAAAATGTTGATTCTTTTTTCTTATGCCCAGGCATGACAATGGCCTTCTTTTTATCACGTGCAAGAATTGCTTCCAATGGTGCAGGACTTACACAAACAACATCATCCTCATCAACATCCTTATTAGCGCCCTCGTCAGCTGCACAAATATCCCCCACATCCTGTTGCTACCCTTTCTGTGTCCCTCTGTGAAATGGTGCTGGATCGCGATAGAGGGCGGTACTTATAGAATCCAAAACTCACAAGATCCAACATCCGATGTTGCAACAATGACGTTTTGCCTCATTTTCAATTCCAAGGGAGCGCAAAAGTACTGAGCCGACTCGGATCTGCTAAGTTCGGGTGTGTTTGGTTCTCGGGAAACCAAGCCTGAGCATCTCTAATATTTACTAACTGCTTGTTTCAAAAAGTGGAGATGTTGCCTATTGCAACCAATCAGATTCTAGCTTTCATTTTGTAGAATGTACTAAATAAATAACTAGAATCTGATTGGTTGCTATAGGCAACATCTCCACTTTTTCAAACCCGCAGTTTAGTAAATATACTCCTAAGAATGGAGAAGTATACATTATTTCCAGATATTATGTAGAAAGATATCAGCACTCTCTATGAATTGTAGTGCATCTGAGACTTCCCCGACTGGTACAGTATTTCCTATTGTCATTACCTCTCAATAGGGACATTCCACAAGGTCATGTGAAACTTGCACCTTAAATCAAAAATTAAATTAAAATGCTATGGTGCGGATGATTCTCCTGACGATCCTTCAACAGTTGTATCTCATGGATGTTGTTTGCTTCAATTTTCATTTGCTTGACCTACAAATAAACCAGCTGGCAGTGTCAGTATGGATTGCACATTCATTATTGCTTCTTTTGACTTCAAACGCGGATTAAGGGATTATTTACTATGCGGCAGTTCCATATAACCGCTGATTCCGCTGCATAGTAAATATACCCCTAACGAAATCAATTTCATTATATACATTTACACATGATGGCATATTGTTATGATCATTTGCATTTAAAGAGTGAATATCTGTTGGTTATATTGTAACAATCATTGTTATAATGAGTGTTTTCTAAAGACATATTCTCCTATATTTGATATAAAAATAAATCTGCATGTTTATTGTATTTTGTGTTAGTGTCACTATTGTTTTTAGTGCTGGTGACAACTCTCTCTCAATTTTATTTGTTTTATACTTGGGGAGTTCACATATCCCTTGTACAGCAGCAGGAGTTGACTATTTCATCAATTTTGATAGACTTGTTAAATGCATCATTTATCTGTTATTTTTATTACTGAGACCTACTGTGTGCCATTAGGAGGTTGTTTTTATCAAGTACTGCTCACCTGTTTTGCCTTGCACTTTGAATGAATGCTCGGATTTCATGAGTCTGGACTATATGCCTCTACCTACCAACCATTGTACCTTGCTGATGATGTTTTTCCATGCAACATTCCATATTGACACAACATTAGACACCATAAAACATTAGAAAGTTGAGCTGGCCTAGTTATTGAAGCTCTGCCAAATGCTCCCCTAACTTTCAACTTAGTCATTGATGTTTCTGAGTAAAGAGTTTAGTGAACTGTATGAACTTCACATATTTTGGTAAAATATGATTATGTAGAAAATATTTCCAAAATCATATTCATTTACTTCCAAAGCTGCTTATGGAGATGCTTATATGACAGTACAAATGATGAATATAAAATAATCTTCAGCATGATTACCTGCTTTAAGTCAGAAAAAAATCACAGGGGTTTTGTACTAAGATGACATGCATTCCTGTGCACTTTCCAATAAAAGAAAACATAATCACCAGTAAATTACACAGGTCAACTGACAAACAAATAATTACACATACTTATATATGCCATGCAGAACAAAGTTGAAGTGACAGCAAAACATATTTAAATAAAAGGACAATTTATATGCACATTTCAACTGATGGTTTGGTTTCCACTACTTATGTCTTATTTTGCTGTCATCCAGATTTTTTTTTTTATTCTTTTAGTGAATTAGTCTTGTGTTCCACACTGCTGTTCTCTTTAAGATTATGAAAAACCTGGAATTGATAGATTTAAAAAACAAGGGGTAGATTTATCAAACCTTCTGAAAAGAAAGAGGAGCTGTTGCCTACAGCAACCAATCACTTTCAAACTATCATTTTCTAGAGTATACTAGATAGATTATATTATGCCTACATGTGAATTGGCTGCTTAGGGCAACACCTCTACTTTTCCTTTTTAGAAGGTTTAATAAATCTACACCTGAATTTTACAGTGACAAAATTCTGCACATTGTGCAGGCAACCCTTCATTAGATTACCATTTGAATTGCTCACCTTAAAGGAATCACCTCCAAACCTATATTTTTTTCTGTTTATTAATATTCTAAAACGGATTAAAGTACAGTCACAAATATAACCAATAGATTGTGTCATCTAACACCATAATGCAAAATCATATTTATGTAAAATGTATCAATTATAGGTGTGAGTATATGAGTATGCTGATATCTGGACTGACACCAGGACTATGGTAAAACACCAGGCCAACAGATGATAACTATACAGCAGGGGAACCCAGATCTAACTCACTAAAATCAGTGCCGTAACTAAACATTTTAGTGCCCTGGGCGAGACAGGGCAGCGGCGCCTCCCATCTAAGTGGGAGTGGCATTTGACAAGTGGGTGTGGCTAGCACTTTACTGAAAAAATTATTTTATATATATATATATATATATATATGCATGCACTTAAGTACATAAACTGTAGTGGGCATGAATTTAAGGGGGGGTTGAAATCCTTTTAATAGTATGAATTTACTTCATATAATGAGAGAGAGAGAGAGACCGAGACGCCAATACATGGCACACACTAAAAACATTCATTCATATACAGTTCTCCCAACACTTTCTGAAAGAACACAACTTTAAGCATCCAAAATCATATTAACCGCTCAGTCAAAATAGCCAGAACAAAGCATCTGTTCAGAAATGAGAGAGAGAGAGAGAGAGACTTACAAAAGTCTGATGCTTCTGCCCATAAGTTCCGCAGTTCCACTGACAGGAAGTTCGGCAGTGGAACGCATCGGAACTTATGGGCAGAAGCATCAGACTTTTGTAAGTTACTATATCTCTCTCTCTTCAGCCCTTAAGCGAAACTTAAGGGCTGAAGGTATGGAGGCAGGTAGCGGGCGGCTGCTGCGCCCACTTGGCCTTGCGCCCTGGGCGACGGCACCGCCCACACCACCCTCGTTACGGCCCTGACTAAAATAACGGACAAACATGAAAGTGTATCTCTCCAACAGTTTGGAACACTGGCCTTGTAGAACATTAACTGCCTGATTATCCGTCTATCTCGTGCCCCTAACCCTTCTAAAAAATATACTGTAATCTAATTTAACTAACATATACCTGACCTATTAAAATACTATGTGCTATGTGAACTACCAACTAACTTAACCAACGTTATAACAACTCTAATAAAGAAGCAAATCTATCTATACTATACATGCTTAATAAAATAAACTATCTATGCAGTTGTCTCAAGGAATTCCTTCACCATGGGTATGAAAATTTTGCAATATGTAAACTATATTGTATCACTTTAATCCCAAAATTTTGATTTCCATGTATAAAGCAGTATAGAGGAGCACAAAGGTTGACAAATGTAGCTGCAATACTATGGAATTTTATTGGTAGGCACAAGGTAATGTACAGAAAATTGGTTAATTCACTGTAGCAACAGTAGTCCATGGCAGGAGGGTTTGATTCTTGATCAGGGCTGATCATCTGTGTGGAGTTTGCCTGGTCTCCCCAAGTTTTCATGGGTTTCTTCCCACACTTCAAAAAAATAGTGGTGAGTTTACCTGGCTTCTAAAATAAAATAAACACATTGACCAGTACATACAAAAGAAACAGTTTCTGAGGTATTGTATTTTTTAATCCATAATATTAGAAGTGTATTGCATGCAAGATTTGTATTCTATATATGTTCTTTGTTATCGCAAGTAAAAATATTCTGTTTTATATATCTGAATGGTGATTGAGTGTTAATATGTAGAAACTGATTGACTCTACAGTTCAGACTAGGAAGTGGGATTGTATGTTATTTAAGTGGTAAAAACTAGTGCGAGTGGTGTAAATGCAGAAGGAAAAGTGTGGAGAACATGTGTAGGCAATGAGGTATCTTAATATACCAGTTGCATATTGTGAGTATTTCTAGTAGTTTTGGTAGTAATTATTAGATAGATAGTGTTGGGGCAAGTAGTTTAATCTAAATAACTCTGCATTGTCGGAAGATAGTATGATGTATGATGCTCAGATTTCTTATGTGAGTGGGATGGTGTGGGAAAAAAAAGGTGGACTGGAGACTTTTGGAAACACCTACTGTGCTCAAGGCTACCGACTTGGAGTAGTTAATCTTAAAGTTGGACAATGGCTTAAATTTATTGAACTCTTCCATCAGTACATTGTAACAGGACTAGATGTTCTAGCTAGCAGATTTTAAGCAAAGAACCTCAACTTGAACTCTTCTGCCAGTCTTCAGGCCCCTAATGTTAGGGTTCAAGCGAATAGTACAAGCTAATGCCTTCAAACAAACCACAAATATTGGCGGGGACAGTGAGCAACCCTGACGAGTGCCATTAGGTATATTTATGTCTCAGTGAGACTGCCATTTTTACTGATCCTGGAGGAGAAATAACAATAAAAAACTAAGATTTTGGTTAAATAGGAAGCACCAAATTCCATGTGCTCCAGGACTTTAGTTATGAAATGCAAAACTACTCAGTGAAAGACTTTCTTTCTCTTCAGTAATGTGTAAAACAACCTGAATCTTTTGTTCCAAAATATGGTGGAAAAGTTTATAAACTTCAAAGTTTTTTCGCATAGTTCCTATCTGGGCCTGATACCATTTCATGAAAAGTTTTAAATTCACATTTAAAAGGGAGATGAACTAGCGCACAGGTAATTGTCCTTCCCCTCCTTAGGGAGCACTCTAATATGTGCCTCTAAGGATTGTTTTGAGAAGTAGAATTGATCAGAAACTTTGTTAAATGCTTGTAGATGGTAGGGGATTAATTTATCTCAAAATACTTTATTGTTAGAAATGGAAAATCCATTGTGGACTAGGCTCTTACCATGGTGAAGATTCCTCAAGTTCCTGAGAGGTAATGTGTTCTAAAGACATCTGGATGTCTACTGAGAGTCTGTGGGAGTAATTTTATCTTGGTCCTTGCATAGTCTTTTTTAGGATATATTATATAGTGAGTTATTTGTGGAAACTTTTGGCAATATCTCCATCCACGTGGCAGGAAACATCTTTCTTATTCTTCATAATTTGAATGAATGCCAACATCGTGCCATGCTTGCTGCAATTGGTTGTACCTGTATCTTGCATTTATGCATGGTATATTTCACTTTATTGTTTAACAAATGGCTAATACCATGCAAACTTCTACAAAACTCTTGCAAGTGGTTTTTTTAATAACAATCTCTTATGGTTAGTCTTCAGGTTTTTTATTTTGAGTAAAAAGGCATATTTATGGGCTACTTTCTGTTTTTCAAGAAATATTCAGAGAAGTACTGGTCCTCTATTGCCATTTAAAGGTTCTTGTGGTACCTCTTGGTAAGTTGGCTCTTTAACTTGTTGCTGGGGGATTTTTTTCTGTATTCTTTCCTTTCTGGATAACCCCACCCTTTTAAGCACGTGCTGTGAACCAATAAATTGATTGAATAACTTTCATTTCTGTATTTCAAGAAATGTTCCCAGCTGAATATATCTCCCCCTTAGATGGTTCTCTATCATTTAGCGAGATGTATTTAACCAGAGACCCCTCAGGTTGTAGGAGTTTGTTTAATCACCAGATCTATTCCTTTGGGGTGGGGGGGGGGTCAATTCTGGTGTATCCTGAATGTATATGTGAGAAAAAAGTGTAATCTCTCTCAACTGGGTGAAGTAACCTCCAATTATTAATTATTACTATGCTACACCACCCATTTACATGTATCTAAGTGAAACATGACACAAATATTGCAGTGTTAATCCAGACTTCTCAAGACCATCCACATGTCTCTGCACACAACATGGAAAAAGATTTTTTCCTATTTTCTATTTTCTGGTGTATAGATTTCTCCACCTCATGAAGTACTCATGAGTGTTATAGTTTCCAATATATGAACATCATGGAGAGTAGTTGTGCCTAAACACAGAGTGTCTTTATTGTGTACAAGAATCACACAGGTAATGAATAGATGCAGTCAATAGTGAAAATGTAGAAAAAGGTGTCAGGATAACCAGGTTAGCTGGGAAGCTGGAACAGGGAAGACTGATGTCCAGGTATGACAGATGAAATGCAGGCTGGATTGTCAAGTTTAACCAGGAGGCACAAAGCATTGGATGGTCCACGGGAGAATCAGGCAAAAGGAGGGTCAGGCAAGCAAGGGTCAGAAGTTAGGAGATCAACAACAATGTCATTATGGAAACAGGAGACCAGCAACAGCAGCAAAGACAAACGATTTGGCACCAGTCTGAAGGAAAAGGCAGTCTAATAAAGGCTAGACACAGGTGACCATGATCGAGCTCAGATGATGAGGGCTTAATCCCTTGCAGGTAAGTAAAAACTGTTCAGGTACAATAGCTACACTTTTTGTACACAGATATAATGTATGCCTAGTACAATATGAAGACAGAGTCCTAACATAGACCCCTCTTTAAGGAGTTATATATTTCTGACAAATGACATTGACGAGATCCATTGTATTATGAATAATAGGTTCATCAGAAATAAGAAGAAAGAAGGCTCAAGTCTGTGGTTCTCTGAACTTCATAATCATTAAACCTACTTGGTAAAACTGGTATGAAAATTGAATTGGAGATTCTTCAAACTGTTACATATATAGTTGAAGATCTACAGAAAACTGTTTAAGGTCTCCATCAAAAAAAACTGGGGGAGGGTCTGAAGATTCATAAGAAGAGGCTTCTGGACACTCTGACTGGACAGCAGTTTCAGAGGTGTCCCCCAATTGGATGGCAGGACAGGAGTTCCCCACTGGGTAAGCAGGACAGAAAAGATTGAGCACGTATGCTAGAGGACTCGGACTGAGCATATATCCTAGAACACTTGGACTGAGCATGTATTCTAGGGGCGTGGACTAAGCACATATCCTAGGGGACTTAGAATGAGCCTGTATCCTAGGGGGCTAAGATTGAGCACACTTGGCAGAAGACCTGTACTGGGCACACATGGGCACACATGGCAGAAGACCTGTACTGGGCACACAGCTCGGGAGGCTTAGGTTGAGCACACTTGGCAGAAGGCACAGGCTGAGCAAACAACTCAGAATTTGTGGGTTTAACTCACTTGGCAAAAGGACCGGACTGGACGTACTTGACAAGGAACAAAAACGTGATCAGTTTGCAGACTCTGTTATTGCGACCTGCAGCTTAGTTAAACACTGTTTATATTTAAGGTCATATAGCGCCCTTACCTCTTCCATTTACACTTGACAAGAAGCCAAGTGTACAATATCAGGGCTTTTTGTGATTCTCTGTGCTTAGTGAGGCAATATGATCTAGGCAGATGTCAGATGGTTTGCAAAAAAAAAAAAGAGAATAAATGTTTCAGTGAACAGTTTAGAGTAATGGTAAGTGGGTAGAATTTTGGAAGGTTAAGAAGATAGCTCAGGAGTTTGATAAACTAGGCGTGCATTTTAAAAAATGCCTGGTACATATGAACAGGGACAAACACAGGATTTTTAAGGGGGAGTTTCCAAATAGTTGAATTTGGAACAAAGCAAAAATAAAACATAAAAATTAAATTACCACAATAAGCTGTCAACATAAACTTTTTTACTGTAAATAACAAGTACGAGTGAGTCTCAAAATAAATTCTTATTCACATAGTATAACATCATGTAATAATAAGATTGAAAATAATAAATAACAAAACACAATAATAAAACATTTTCTGTTAACAAAATTTCTAGTGCTTAACCATTTATTCAATACTTTGGATGTCAATAAAGCCCAATTCCATTCTACGCTTATGGGGGTGTATTCAATTGTCAGCGTTAACGCTGCAAAATGAGCGCTCGAAAAATATTACCGTTTATACGGTAATATTGCGCACGAAAACCGTTAATACGGTAGTTTACTCGCGGAATTTCAGCTCGCAGCTCAGGGAGCTGCGAGCTGAAATTCCGCGAGTAATTACCGTATTAACGGTAAGATTTTTCGATTGCTCGTTTTGCAGCGTTAACGCTGACAATTGAATACGCCCCATGGAGTCCAATAAACTCTGCTAATATGTCATCCACAGCAGGAGGAGTTTTATTATGCATGTGAAGTAAGGCCAGACCGTTCAGACAGCTCTGCCCCATAGTGCTGCGCAGATGGGTTTTCAGAAGCTTTAGAGAACTAAAGCTGCGCTCAGCCTCACAGGTCATGACTGGAAGGACACATAATATCTTCAGCAGGGTGTTGATATTAGTATATGCCAGCTTACTAGCATGGCACAGAGCTTCCAAGGAGTAGAGAGGAGAAGTGATCTATTCAGCCAGCCAATGATGTTTCCATAACAATAGCTCAGCATGTAGTGTTCTTAGTGATGGAAGATCATCTTCATACATGTTGGTGAAGGTGTTTAAAACTTGTCTGTAATTCTCGATGTCTGTAACCAGTACGGATGGGATTATTGTCAGTGCCGTCATAACTTTTGTTTGGTGATCTGAGAAACGCATGTCAAGCTCGGTAATTAAGTAATCAAGATAGGGAATGGTAATGACACGCCTATAATAAATTTCAGGATATTCAGGTGACGTGTTATTTCTACTGGTTGGAGAGACAAGGTGTAACTTCAAACTGTAATCCCAAATCAACAGCTTTCTTAAAAAGTACAGTGTGCTGGTTTTCCACATCCTCTCTGATCCCTGCCATTGTCACTTTCACACCATCAATTGCAGAACAGACCTTCACAATGTCATTAGCTTTAGATTGTAACAATACAGTTAGTCATTTCACAAAGGACATACAGTGCTGTACTACTACTAAAGAGATTATGTGGTCAAAAGTAGTTAAAGAAAGGTACAGTGCTTTGGTATCAACAACACTATCTCTGTTTCATGATGCAGGATTATCAGATGAAGGATCATAAATGTCCACAAAACATTTGACTATTGCTTGATATAAGTCAAGAAATGTCTCCAGTGCATGATGTCGTTCTATCCAGCGGGTCCTGCACAAAGACTTTAAACTTTTCCTTCTCGCTTCAGGGCACTGACTTGTAATAGCAGCATCAAGAGCATTCTGTCGTTTAGGGTGAGATTCAAAATATATATATACTCTGTCAACAAAACCAAACATATTTCTCACCATGGGAATCTGAGAAGCAGCCATGATGGCCAGGTTTAAAACATGGGAGCAGCAAAGGGTGTACACAGCTTTCGGGTACTGCTGAGACATATTTGCAGCAGCAGCACCTTTCACTTTCCCTGGCATTGATCCTGCACCATCATATCCCTGGCCTCTAAGTTTTTCCAAACAAAGTCCTGACATTTTAATGCCTGTGATGATTTCCTTGGCAATTTGTTGACCAGTGACTCTCTCACTGCATTCTAGGAACCTCAGGAACTTTTCTCTTATATAGCCATGTTTACTAACAAAGCTAATGAGTGCCAACTGTTCTTTGTTACTGCAGTCCGCCGTTTCAACAGCTATTACAGTAAAGAAGTCGTCCACATCAGCCACTATCTTTCTAGTTAGTATGTTTCCACATATGTCTATGATTTCATTTTGTATGTGCCAGCTGGTGTATCTTGAGGTTTTGGCAGAATTTTGTAGATGGTCTTTCAATACATTGTCTCCTTCACAATTCGGTACTCCTTTGTTTGCAGAATCATTCCTAATACTGTTTCGATGGCCTTTTAGAGCAATATTTTGACGACCACACATAAAAATGGCACTGATAATTGGTTTAAACTTAGATTTATTTTGCTTAAAATTCTTACATCTTTCATGGCTTAGGTAGTGGTCCACTAGTTTCTGGATTCCCTTATAAGTCTGTTTAAACTCTGAGGCAACTGATGCAGCCTTTACATGAGTTAAACAAACTTGGTATTTATTTAATGTGCCAATCATTTTGTCCAGTTTGAAAATGGAACAGACACAAAATTTTCAGCAGCACCACTTGGTGGAGGGAAGATAGCACAGAAAACACATCCTGCATCAAGTCCTGCATCAAGCGAATTAGAATATGCCAGCCATTTGAATTGTGACAAATACTCATGCTTGAATTTACGCTGATTTCCATACATAAGTTTCTTCGGAAACTGAAAATCTAACGAAGGTTTATAGAAATTCTCAAGAAGATTGAACTTCTCTGCATCACGTAGTGACTGAATTAAAGCAATGCTGATGTCAGGCTGTGGAGGAAGCTGTTTAACATATGGAACTGTAGGTAGATTTGCTAGTTCTGCAGATGATGGTCCTGCATCATCCTCATAGCATGTTTCTGATACACTTGGACATGTCTCTATGTTAGTTATTGGGGTGGTTAGTACTGCAGCTGGGCCAGCCTGCTCTACCAATCAGCTTTGGGTATCAGTAAAATCCTTCACTGCTGACAGCGGCATAGCCTTTAAAGCTGCTTTAAAATAGCACCCTTTGGAGATGAGGGACGTTTTGACATGGTTGTATTTTCTGCAGAAACTTTTGAGCGTTCCAAAAGATATGATCAAATTATGATTTTGTAATAACTAATCTTTTTGTTAAAATATTTTCTATTATATATTATATTAGCATTTTACATGAAATGAAAAACCATTGCTACCATACATTAAAATACTGTACATTAAAACAAATTAAACCCATCATTAAAATGAGTATTGACACTTCACATTAAAACAAGCAATGATACCGCACATCAAAATAGCATTGATAACACACACTAAAACTAGCAATGATACTCCAGATTAAAACTAGCAATGATACCGCACATGAAAATAGCATTGATAACACACATTAAAACTAACATTGCTAATGCACATTGAATAAATGAACAACAAAAATAAACAAACAACACTGATACCATGACACAAGTTTGGACTATAATACATACATATATGCAATATATATAATGTAAGGGCAGCATGGTGGCTTATTGATTAGCAATTCTGCCTCACAGCACTGGGGTCACATATATAATGGAGTCTTTGTTCTATGAATCAAAACACTATATAAGATTTCTTGTGGGCAGCATCTGAGACTAGAGACCTTTTTAACAATTTATTATTTAAAATATCCATATAAACCCTCACCGTTCGTTCACCAGGGAACACAGCCAGTGAGGTAATGCCAGTAGATGTGCAAGGAAGGAGCTGCTGCAGTCGCGCAAGCGCAGCAGCAACATTTCAGCGATGGTGAATTGTACAGCAGCCGCGGCACTGTCAAAGAAGCGTCCGTGGCGTGTTAGATCGTGGAGGGGTTTCTGGAGAACCAGAAACCCCCCCCCCTGCATGCGCCCCTGATATAGGCACAATTCCCTCAGTGAACATGGAAGGTGTAGAGAGAGATTGGATGCTCTGATTGCTACATAAACATGTATATATTCACAAGTTATAAAGGACCTCTATGACAAGAAGGGATTTCCAGGGATTTGATCACTAGGGTGTCTACATGAGAACACAAAACATGTTTCCTTGTAGGGTACCTAGTGTTATAAATGCCAGATGCCAATGGAGACTACTGGTATCTAGCAAACTCAACACTAACAAGGACAGTTTTAGATCTTTATTTCACCAGAGAGGACATGCAAAAAATCAATTACCTGGAAGTGTTTATAACCAAATGCTATCATCAGATCTTCAAAGCAAACTTCCCTCATTTACTCTCCCAAATAAAGTCTTGGATACGCTGTATAAATTCCACTAAAATGAATATCTTTCCCATACTCTTGTACCTCTTCTAAACCCTCTATCCATATCCCCTCCTATGTCTTTAAATTCCTCTACAAAAAATTTGGACACTTTTATTCCCTATTTGATGTTTGCCATCTGTAAGGCACCTCAGTCCTCAACAGGGTTTAATCCCTTTTAATTATTGTTCGGGAGACAGCCCAGGGTTATATTAAAGGAAGGGTCAGAGCAGAAAGGCCCGAGGGTGCCAAATCTGGCAGGTTTAGGGCTCAGGAATGACAGAAGAAAAGTTATGATAAAAGTGCTGTAGTTTGATCTTTCAAGCCTGGAGACAAGGTCCTAGCCCTGGTTCCAACCCAGGAAAGCAAACGTTTGCCCACTGGCAAGGTCTTTATGAAGTCCAAGAGGCTGTAGGTCCTGTCATTTACAGGGTCAGTCAGATGTCAAACTCCTTAAACCTTGGCATGATGAGGACACCTCTCCTTGGGTAGTGATTACTGTTAGTGAAAAGTCTGAAGTGCCCATAGAGCCAGCCTTGTCTATTAAGTAACAACAACAGTCTGAAGAAATGATATGCCAGTACAGGGATGTCTTCTCTTCCATTCCTGGGCTCGCTGCCTTAAGTGAACACAACATTGTCACCTCACCAGGAGTTGTCAAAAAACAGAAGCCGTACCACATTTCAGAAACCAGCTGGGCTGACGTGAAAAAGGAAATTGTGAACATGGTCCAGATTGATGTAATTGAGGAATCCACTAGTGAGTGAAACAGCCCTATTGTGCAAGTTGTGAAGCCCAAAGGGAATATTAGGTTCTGCAATGACTTTAGGTGGCTAAACAGTGTGCCCCAGTTCGAAGCCTACCCAATGCCACATGTGGACGAAGTGGTAGAAAATCTAGTGGGCAGTTACTTTCTAAACAATCTTGACTTAACAAAGGATTATTGGCAAGTTCCCCTTACTTCCTCAGCCAAGCCAAAGACTGCATTTTTCACCTCTGATGGTTTCTTCCAATATAAAGTTCTACTCTTTGGGTCGCATGGTGCACCTGCCACCTTCCATTGGGCCATGAAAATGACAGAGAACCAACAGCAACCCCTGACAGCGTTAGGTCTGTCCACAATCATACAGCTTATTCAGCTACTAATTAAGATGATATAGTGATTTATACGCTTGACTGGAAATCACATCTGGCCAAAGTCCAGGCTGTCTTGGCTTCATTGAGGTCGGCAAGACTAACATCTAATCCAAAAAAATGTACCATAGCCATGAGAGAAGCCAAGTGTTTGGGGTACGTTGTCAGGCGAGAGCGAGTAAAACCCCAACTAGAGAAAGTAGAGGCAGTCAAAAATTGACCAAGACCGGAAAATAAATTGCAGTTAAGAACCTTCCTAGGTTTAGTAGGTTACTACAGGCGATTTGTAAGTCATTTCACCACTAGAGCTGCTTCACTTACAGACATATTAAAAAAAAGTCCAGATTTTTCTGCCTGGTATGATTATGCAGAAGCTGCTTGGTCAGATCTTTGCTTAGCCTTCTGTTTCTCTCCAGGTTCTTCTTTCAAACTGATTCCTCCGATGTTGGCTTAGGTGCAGTCTTGTTGCAGGAGAAGGATGGTGTAGAAAACCCTTCCCTGTACCTAAGTTGGAAGATACTTCCAAGGGAACAAAAATATGCCAACGTGGTGAAGGAATGTCTCGCCATAAAATGGGCTACAGAAGCTCTGTGCTATTATCTCCTAGGCGGAGACTTGACATTAATAACAGATCATGCACCATTGCATAGATTCAGAACAACCGGGAGGTAAATGTCAAGGTAATCCGTTGGTTCTTAGCACTTCAATCCTCCAAGTTCTCAGTAGAACTTAGACCCAAATTCTGCATAAAAATGTAGATGCCCTGTCACAGAAATGTATTACTTCTTGCAAAGTCCATGCCCCCCTGCTTAGTGACTCTAGGCAGAGGGATATGTAACAAAGGGAGATATTTAACTGGCCATCTTCAGAGAAAGGATACAAACAGTGTTACAGATTTGTGCAGCAGTGCACCTAGTTTAAAGATAAACAGGAGGCGGACATATGTGGGACAAAAAAAGTATAGTCTTACATGCTTTGAAAGTGTCTTTTCCCATGGAGCAAGCTAACAGGGTGTGCCTGCAGATAGCGCAATCAAACAGAAGCAAGTGATGAAAACTCCCTTTTAAAGGGAAGGTGGGAGTGTCACCTGCCCATCAAGCTAGAGCTGCAGGAGGAGTGTCAGGTATAAAAACCTGTTTGCTTCACCGTTCAGGTTCAGTGATGATGAAAAGCTGCCTGATGGCAATATTGCTGGTCTCTGTTTATTTAGTGTTTAGGGACACAATAAACTGTGAGCAATCTTTATGGTTTTAAATATTTTATAATCCTGACATTAAAACAAAGTATAAAGCAAGAAGTTGTTTACGTGTATTTCACCAGAAGTGTGCTCTTGCCACATATGTTCAAGTTAAGTGATTACAAGCTTATATTCCTCACAAAAATCCCACTAACATCTCCCAATTGAGACATCAACTCTGAATGAACTGGATGACAATCATTTCTACATCTTGCAAATATATTCTTGCGAAGCCTATTGGTCCAAAGTGGTATGATTGTGATTCACTGTGGTTCATGATAGAGATGAGCGCACTCGGATTTCTCCTCTACGCAGTCCAGATACATTTATTGGTGCGAATCATACAAGTTCAGGGTTTTTAAATTATATTGTGGTGACCACTCCTCTACGCAGTCCAGGTACATTTTTTGGTGCGTTTAAGACCAATTAATGGTTTTCTTATTATATTGTGGTGACCCACTCCTCTACGCAGTCCAGATACATTTATTGGTGCGAATCATACAAGTTCAGGGTTTTAAAATTATATTGTGGTGACCCACTCCTCTACGCAGTCCAGGTACATTTTGTGGTGCGATTAAGACCAGTTGATGGTTTTCTTATTATATTGTGGGGACCACTCCACTACGCAGTCCAGAAAGATACCTCGTTGCAACGTTTTGGACTAATAACTATATTGTGAGGTGTTCAGAATACACTGTAAATTAGTAGAAAAGCTTGTTAATAAATGTTATTGAGGTTAATAATAGCGTAGGAGTGAAAATAAGCCCAAAAACTTGATTTTTGAACTTTTTATGCTTTTTTCAAAAAAAATCCGAATCCAAAACCTTAAATCCGAGCCAAAACCTTTCGGCAGGTGTTTTGCGAAACAAATCCGAACCCAAAACATCGCGAAAATCTGAATCCAAAACACAAAACACGAGACACCAAAAGTCGCCGGTGCACATCCCTAGTTCATGAGTGACTGCTGGGACTGATAGTTTTAGAACCACATGGATGTGTTTAAGGCACTCACTATATATAGCCACATGTTTTATATTGTGACACTGTATTGTGGTAGGACAATTTTGTTTCATTTATATATATAACAGATTGTAATGCTTGAACAAATGAACAGCATGCAAATGAGCAAATTAACACAAAATTTAGATGAACACTTGAAAATTGCACACAAAAGCAAAATTTACAAAGTCAAGTTCATATAAATAGGCATACTCACAATCACTAAATGCAAAAGAGGCATACAAAAGGCACTATAAAGATGAGAAACTAATTGGATAGTTAAACTAAATGGATATGCAAACTCAAAACAATATCAAATAATGTTCTATACCAGTGATGAGCAACAGACAACCTTAGGGTCGCATTCAATCCTCTGTGCCTTCACCCGTGAACCACAGCTCTTTCCTACTTTTTTTGTAAGATTTGTTTGTTATAGCTTTTAACACTTGTTTAATGCCTGCTAATATGTTATTACAGATCGGTGTCTCTTTCTTTGATTAAATGTATTGTTCTAACTAAATACTGAGATTAAAGGTAACATGCAGCCCTTTTGATGGTTATAGGATTGTCCATGTGGCCCCTGAAGACTATCAGGTTGCCTATCACTAGTCTAAACACTGAAATAGACCTTTGGTGCCTTTACTAACAATACATGATCCGCAGGGTCCAATAATATGAAAACCAATGTATATTAAAGTAAATAAAATAAATGTATATAAAATATAAGGAATATAAGAATACTAAAAAACTAAATTCTGAAAGAAAGCACAATGGAACATCTACCCCATCCACCACAATATATCTTCAAAATGGCTGCAAACACTCATTCTTACCCTTACTGAAACTCTGTTACATTCTATCACCACACTCTCTCATCATTACTGGATATATTTTTGCAGCTTTGCACACTTACACTACAAACTACTATTCATGTTATTGTCCTACTCTAACAGTTATCTATCCCCAACTTTTTGTACCTGCTTTCTGTTTTATATTTCCATTTTTTCAATTACATATTTTTTTCCACTTTGATTTAAATAAATTTAGGTTGTATACTACAAAACATTTTACCTACATCCACCACTATATATATATATATATATATATATATATATATATATATATATATATATATATATATGTATATATATGTACACATTACTATGCATGATTACCGCGTTCACATCACTTGTTACTCCCACTATTCCAACATTTTTTATTTGAAAGAGCACACACAAAACATCCCAGTTCCATCCATAATGTTACACATTATAAGAAGTCAAATGATTCTGATTGAAGCATGCGCTCTAACCCCACGCATAGCAACACAAGATGTATGCGCATCTCCCTCATTGGAGAATTAGCATTTCCGGCTCACAGGAATTGGATGTGCATCACCACTACACCACACTACACCCCAATATACCACCATCTCTACACTATCAGTCTACACTTATTTTGATGCCAGGCGCCAACTGGCATTTAAATATAGGCAGACAGTCTGAGAGAGAAACCACTGAGGAGTCATACACCTTGCCCAAATTTTTTACCAAACCAGTTTTACTTCTTACAATTAGTATTGCCATTCATTTTACTACTCTACTCTTTATTTCTTCTAGCATTTATTTACATGTAACTGATTTATTAATTTAACTACTACCATATAACATCCTATAACTCCAGACCAAGAGTGGCTATATTGGGCTGGTTACGCAATCCAAATGGAAAAAACACAAACATTTACCCTGCCGACAAGTAAATGCCAACATTTTCTTTTGACAGACACTGAGAAAATGCCAACAGCGTGATTGCAGACAATGACAATGTTGGCAATCAGTCAGTATTTTTCCATCGTAAATTTGACCACAATATTTCTCATATGTTCTGCATTAATATTTTCAGCTGTAACCTTTTACATCCTAGATTACTTCACAAAGCCTTTCTATTCTATTCCACACTTTTTGCCTACTACCACCCCTGCACATCCAATTACTTATCCACCTTAAACATATCTTTAACATCTATTACTTATATGGACATTTCCTCAATCTTCACTATTCTACACTCTCTCTCACCACATAACCACTGCTACCTAAAATATTTATACCTTTTATATATCATTACAAAAAGAAATAACTTTGCATATTAAGGGTCTGACTCATTTTCGGACACAACCTGCATGCTGCTTCAAATTCAAGTACAAACGAATCCCAAGATACATTTCCATTTTAATCTGAATTTAAAGTATGCTCTGGCTAATTGTTACTTGCCTTTGTAGGCAGATAATGCAGGATAAGCATATGTGCAATATAAAGTCATGTCAGAAGTCATGTACAAATAAATTTAATAACTCTCAATACTATAATTATATATATATTTTTAACAGTAAATACATAAATCAGAATGTTAATGCATACTGTATATACAATGCATTTTTATAGTTTTTTTTTACTGGCATGCACATGTTCTGTGCTAGCTAGTGGCATGTATATGTATAGTTTTTAAAACAAATACTATGCTGTTTTAGTTATCACTATCAGTCAGCACTCACAGCTACCCTGTAAATGTTGCAAATGATTCAGCTAAAAACCACATACCTAAGAGATACCCAGGACTTGAATTGTCTACAGCCCTCAGCATGCCCTTACTATGCGAATGTTTGGCTATCCCTTCACTCTCCTGATTCAGCCCTTCAAGTCATATGCTGTCATAAATGTCATTTGCATTCAGACATGAATTGTATGCAATTGCTCTCATTGGCACAAGGACTGTTTCTGAGCATACGCAAAGCTTTTTCACACATGGTATGGCACACAAAGAGACTAACAGCCACAGGTGAATCAGGTCTTAAATCTACTTGTCTTCCATGCACCATATTCTACTATGTATGCTTTTATTCATATTCATAAACTTTTCTTCTATTATTTATTTTGTCCTTATACCCACTTTTATTATTTGTTTATACAATTACCTGGGACTTTGACTATATATTCCATCATTTTTTTAATGTATCTACCATTGGTGAGAAAGAATGCAGTATCTACTGATCACAATCACATCTCTCTATCCATAGCTCCTATGCAATAAAAAAATACTTTTAAAATTTGTTTCTGTTTTCTTCATAATGCGCATAAATGAAAAAATCTATATTTAGCAGACTATTACACTAAAAGAAATTCCAGTCAATGCCTTAAAACAACATATTATTTTATGTGGAAAAGTAATACAAACTTTTGTGGCGAGAAAATGCATAAAACATACAACAAAATAATATAGAATTTGTGAGAGAATGTGTGGTATCTACTATATTATGTGTTACAACGATAGGCTATGCACATATACACGTTCTTTCATTATGTGTGACACTGAAAACAAATCTTTTTTTCCGAGATACTCAACTTTTATCATCAGTGAAGAATATATGCGGACTGCACTATTATGAATAATGGATGTTTAGAGATAATTGCTATGTATTAGGTAGAAGTGTGGGGATTGTTCAGGGTTAACATCAACTGGACGTCATGTGACTCATTACATTACATCCTCTTCTGCGGACTTTCACCAATGGAAATTGACGATGAAATCATGTGACATTTCCGGACAGTGTGAATTCAAGCCTCATTTTCAGATGAATAGAAAGTGAATAGGCGGTTTCGCTAGCATGCTACTATATAAAAAGTACATCCATGTGATATTTATTTAGCCTGGAGAAAGACTTTGTACAAGTTGAAACGCGTTGAATAATTTTCTTGTGGTCCCAATACACGGAGTTGGAGAGTGAGATACGAGACGGGCTTATGTGAGCTGCCCCTGTACCCTGACAAGCCGTTGTACTGGATCTTACTGGTACGAGTCCATTTTATCTTTATATGTGTTTTATGAATTTATTAAAAGGGTATGATGCCAGACCGGTTTTTATCTCTTCTTTTTGAGTTACTACTGACCCTCTTCATGGGATCTGGCGATATGTCCATTGAATAGGATATTGATTTATGTTTGGAAAGATCTGGGTTTCTGTAAGCATATACCCAATAGGGTTTGAACAAGAAGATCAGTTCTTACATTTCTGCACTGTGGCAAAGAATAGACTCACTAATTACATCTATTAATTGGACATTTGAGTTGAATATACTAAACCATTGTCGAAGTCGTATAATTGGATAAACGAAAGTATATTGGTTAATATTGTTTTATTGGCCGATTGCATAGCTACACGTGGCATACAGCGATCGCACGGTAAAATACGCACGCACACACTCGCATGACAACATTTTGTTATTTATGTAATTCATATTCATATTGGATCCATTACACAGTAATTTATGAGCAGACAGTATTTGGTTTATTATTAGTTTATATATTATGATTATATGTACACTTTAGTGTTATATATGGTTCAGATAATAGGAAAGGTGGCATGTCTAGTATCATATTAAAACCCTATTCATCAGCAGCTGTCCGGTGCAGTCGGCGAAGAGATCGCACATTGCATACTTTAGTTATTGATATTAGGGAATAAACCTTTGTATGATGCTGGCTATGAAATGCTCACATCCACTGGAGAGACGACCCCCACCTTTGGATTCCTTAGATTGAATCAGCCTATGACCTGTTTACCCTGGAACCACCCTTTGTCTGGACCTATAGAAGCAAGCTACGTCATCTCAATTGTTCGCTGTGTAACACTGACTTTATATATAATCATAGCTGCACCCCCACCAGCCTCAGTCTTCACTGATCACAGTATTCAAAGGTGAATCACTGTCCAGGGGTGCCCGTGGTTAGCGCAGCGAAGCGCAGCGGTATGTATGTATCTTTTGGTATTGGCTATACTGTACTGTATTTTATTACAATCATGTATTGAACTGTTAACTTTTTACATCTGCTAAAATAAATCACTTTGTGCATTAGAAACACAATACAATCGCTTGGGCAATGCTAATTTGAAAATGATAGAATTACTTTAATACCATGATAGACTGTATATGTTTGTGAGTTTGTTTTGTAGAATGATACATTGACCGAGTAGAAGAAAAAGCCTTTATACTTTGACCGATGCCCTGCTAATAGAAAGGATTTCACATTCCCTTGTGTCTGAAGGGAGCGCCTTATGTATGTATACTTTTTTCATATGTTCAATTTCTGTTAGAGTGTTGGTGGTATCTCTGTACATGCATTCGGCAGCATACTTAGTGAAGCGCCATATACAGGTCCATCACTTGTAATATATACAACAATTATTGCAGACCTTTCACTGTTTTTCAAACGGGTATTAGGTGGCATGGGTTTTGTGATACAATCCACTCCTCATTCATTTCTTACTTATACAATCACTTCTTCAGTGACTCTACCTCTAGCACATCTTCCTCTCAATTCTCACAGTTAAGAGGAGGTTCTGTTTCTGTCCCTCTGCTTTTCTCTCTATACATCTTTAAGTAAAATATTTTGCTCATTTGCAAGTACCATCATGCTGATGACACCTAAATCTACTTCTCCTCCCTTTACCTCTCCTCCCTTCTCATATGGCCAACAGCTCTACAATTTTCACCTTGATATCCCAATACAGATCATATTATATCCTCCCTCCTATATCCTATCAGAGTAAAAACCTATCTTCAAGTATCCCTCATTGTCAACAACTTTGTCTTGGTGTCACTCTTGACTCTATCCTCTACTCTACTCCTCATAAAGTCTTGCATAATCCTGTAACCTCCACCTTTGAAATATTAACTTAATGTTGGATATCTGCTTCCAATTAAGGCTATATAAATCCATAGACCAAGGTCCAGTCTTTATTGGTTAGCCTCTATTTCCAAAAAAGGTCTATATGCTTACCAATACTTAATCCCGATAAAGCCAGATAATGTTGACAGGGAGACAACAAGTAGAATCACGCTTCACAGTTAATATCCGGCCAGGTCACCATACGGTGCAGCAACTGATAAGCAAGTGCCCAGGAGTTGAGCAATTGCTAGCCCAAAAGTCCAGAGCCTATTTGGTAGAAAGCGTAGCAATATTAAGCAAGCAAGGTTCAAAGGATGTAAAAAGTAGCATGTGTAATAATCCAATGCCAAGTTGGTAAACAGTGTAGCAGTATTAAGCAAGCAAGGTTCAAAGGGGTTAAACAGTAGCGAGTCCAATAGTCAAGAGCTAAGTTAGTACACCGTGTAGCAAAGGTCAGTAAGCAAGGTTCCAAGGGGTTAAATTGTATAAAATCCAAAAGTAAAGTTAATACACAGGAAAGCATCACATTTACACACACTGGAAAAAGTGAACACAATTACCTAACAATGTTTGCATTGTTAGGTGCATCTTGATGACATCATCAGGAACTTCAGAAAATGAATTATAAAGTCTGCACATGTGCAGAACCGCCGACAAGGGTTGCTAGGCAATGCAGGACACTGGTCGCGACTTTGTCGAAAAGTCTGAGTAAGAAGAAGAATGGTAGTGGAGGGCAAGCTGTGAGAAGTGGCTACCCCTGAGAGGTAAACTGTGGCATGTCAGGATCGGAAACAAACATGACGCTGCTGCAGTCCCTGCTGGCCCTGACAGTAAGGAGTTTTTGTCTTTGCAGTAGATGCTTGATATTAATTTTATATTTTTATTATTGATGATCTGTCTGTTCCTCCGTTCATTTTATCTGTGCTTCTGCATTGATTTCTTACTGATTTGTGCTATTACATTATCGTGTCAGCAGTCTATTATGGGATATTTATGAGTAATGGGGCTGTTTCATAAATCTACCTTTTTAAAAAGTAAAATGTTCTAAAAATGAAAGATATCTGAATATAGTGCAATATAATTAAATGTATATTTGTATTGTAGGTATAAATCATCTTTGCCTGAAATCCCTAGTCACCAAAGTTATGGCTATCTTGTATTCCACATTTATATATTATAAAAAGTTTAAGTTGATATACTCCTATAAAAATGGTTATTCCTAGCTCAACAACTTTAATTGTAAATCAAGTAATTTAGGCACCTATCCCTTCCTGTCATGCACCCAATGCTGCAGTTCTGAATTATTCTTAAATATACTAGTTAAAAAAAAAGTCTGCCCATTAACTGCAACACCTTCTTTGTGATTTATTTACTAAAATGCCCACTTAAAAGACATAGTCGGTCAAAATAAATCATTGGTGAGCTCTTAATTGACAGAAATACCTGTAGCTCTGCACTATATTGATTTGGAACATTCCACAAGAGATATGAGTTTTCAGGTGTTGTAATGTTGATTTTGATTTATACCCTTTTTGTGAGTCATGGCTTGTATATTTTTTTATTCTCAACAGAAGGCTGTTTACTAGACACAGAAAATGCTGTTGTCAATTCTGCTTGCACTTGTTGCAATATATTGTTTAATTTTACATTGTATATTGACCAGCTAGCTTGTAATTGCATTAAACTGTAATAATGTTAATGTGAAGTGTCCAATAAATTGTTCTGTTTGACTGTCCTTGTTGTTTCTTTGGTAACATGGAGACTGAGTACTTCATGTTTAGCTACTGTAAAGGACTATTTTAAAGCACTTTGCTGTTGTTACGAGCCGTGGCGGTGCCCAGCTGCAGCGACTCACTCACCTGCGTCCCGGCCGTCGCTATGGTGACTGGGACGTCACTTCCGGCCATGACCCGGCCGTTGCCGGGTCAACGGTTAGATGCTTCAGCGCTGCGTCCCGGCAATGAGAGGAAGCCGGGCGCATGCGCTCACTGGATCCTCTAGCCTGTGGGCTGATTAATCTGCTCATTAATTAGGCAGGGGGCTGTGTCTGATTCAGAGCTAGGCTCTGATTGGTGGCCACTGATATTTAAGGCAATGAGGTCTGCTGCCTCATTGCCGGTTATAGCTTCTGCTACCCAGTCTGCTGACCTGCCTTGTTCCTGTTCCTGTCTATTGAACTTCTACTGATCTCCCGTGTATGACTCTTGGCTTGGATTTGGACTTCGCTTGTGTATCCCGTGACCCTGACCTCTGGCCTGTTTACCATTTCTCCTGTTTTGCCTGTGACCCTTGACCCCGGCTTGTTTACTGGAACTGCAACCTGCTGCCAGCCCTTGACCTCTGCGTGGACCTCACTCCGCTGGCCTGGGTTCTCTCCAGCCGGTACACACTTCACGACCCTCTGTCAGTCTGCAGCCCAGTCTGTCCCCACCATCAGGGGCTCCAGTGAACACCTGATTGACAGAGTAGACTCCGGGTTGTGTTGTGCCGGCTGGAGGGGTTCCTAACAGCTGTTCTGTTTTTATCTTCACGTTTGATAAAAGTCACAGAAAGCTTTCAACTAATAAAATGAATAAAAAAAACAAAAGTTACACATGTAATAAAGATAGGACAGACATAAACGAGGCAGTATTATTTTAGAAGAACAGACTATAATAGTTTAATGAATAAATTGAGTGGTCCTAACGTGTTAGTAGCTTGACTTTGAAGTGAAGGGTTTTACTTTATGTACCATGTGCATATTACAAGAAACTATAAAAAAGTTTACGAAGAGCTTTTTTCACAGTGGCAGTTCTATGTGGGCAAGTTACTTGTAATGCTAATGGAGGACACATAGGTGTATTATGCAAATTAAAAGAGAGCAACAGCTGCATATTTTGTGGTTCATAAAATACCATTAGTAAGTATTAAATATTTTGCTATACCACATATGATGCCAATACAATAGTCTTCCAGGGCATTAAAAGGAAATGGTTGTCCCATAATGTACAATGTTATATAGGTAACACACAAGGAGGAGAGCTCCATTGCTCCATTGCTAATTGTCATTTGCTGAAATACAAATACTAAGGCAGACAGGCTTGGTGTAAATCTGCAGTCACATTGTACCATGTTATATAGGTAACACACAAAGAGGAGAGTTCCATTGCTAATTATAATTGCGGAAATACAAATACTAGGGCTGGCAGGCTTGGTGTAAATCTACAGTCAAATTGTATTGTGTTTTATACGTTATACACAAAGAGGAGAACTCCATTGCTCCATTGCTAATTGTCATTGTCTTTTTCTTCTGAATTTTCAGTCAAAGTGTACAGTGTTATACAGATAACACAAATAGAAGAGCTCCATTGCTCCATTGATAATTGTCAGTGCTGAAATACAAATACTAGGGCTGGCAGGCTTGGTGTAAATCTGCAGTCAAATTGTAGTGTTATATACGTTACACACAAAGAGGAGAGCTCCATTGATCCATTGCTATTTGTCATTGCTGAAATACAAATGCTATGGCTGGCAGGCTTGGTACTTCGCCTGAATTTGCAGTCAAAGTGTACGTTGTTATGAAAATGGATTCATAGCAGTACACAGAAGAGCACGAGCACCAAGCAGCTACTGGCACCAGCTATGATGATAGCAATCCATCTACGTCAGCCTATGTTAAGGTGAATAGTGTTTGTAAGTCAGGGAAACCAAAATGTAAAAAAACACCTTTCACCTTGGTCAAGAAAAAAAGACCTGTAATCCAGGCAAAGTTATGTGCAGAAAATAAAATTGCCAATATGCCATTCTACACACGCAGTGGCAAGGAAAGAATGAGGCCTTCACCTTTCTCTATGAGCGCTAGTTCTGCAACTGTGACGGAGGCATTTTCTTCTAAGGTCAGTCGTTACCAAGCAAGACCTTGTTATTCGGACTCCAAAAGTGGTGTTCAAAAACTTTTACGTGTAAAAGCAGAGCTAGAAGAAAACAGTAAGACATTAGAGGAAAATGTATGTTCAGATTCAGAAATGACACAAATCCATGAGAAGAGTCAATCCATGAGTGCTATATGTAATCCTGACCATTCTGACAGTGTACTCATAAAGAAGGCCCCTTTCAGCATTTCTGCTGATGAGTGCCTGAACAGATCAAGTGTAGCCGGTGAAACACACATCGAGGATGCCACTTTGGAATTGCAACAGGATGAGGGGATATTTGTGTTGCTGACGAGGGCACTAATGAGGATGTTGATGAGGATGATGTTGCTTGTGTAAGTCCTGCACCTGTGGAAGCAGTTCTTGCAAGTGATAAAAAGAAAGCCATTGTCATGCCTGGACATAAGACCAAAAAATCCACCTCTTATGTGTGGAAATATATTTACCAAAATCCTGACAACAGTTGTCTAGCCATTTGTAGTGTTTGTAAAACCAGTCAGTAGAGGTAGGGACCTTAACCATCTAGGAACCTCATCCATGTTACCCCATTTGAAGCGTGTTCATGGCAAGCTGTTTGGAAAATCAGAAACTTATGCTAAAAAAATAAACAACAAGCAATCCATCATCAGCTAGGTCCCTTCTCTCACCTACATCCCGATACCTGAAAGCTACTCCCACAACACTGTCTTCATAAATATCCTCAGTAGCGATCTGAGTTAGTCCTGCATCTAAGTTGGTAAGAATGGATGACCCCTGGACTATCATGGATTCCTCAGAAGAATTCTTGAGCTTTAGTCCCACTACTGCTGCTGGGGTTGAATTTTCATCCCAGAAGCAGACCAAGAAGAGGACTACTAGCAGTTTACAACAATTGACTGTTAAACAATCCTTTGCAAGAGGAAGCAAGTATGAAAGCTGTCACCCAGTTGCAAAGCGGATCATAGATGCCTTGGCAACTATGCTAGTATTAGATCTGCGTCCAATATCCACTATTAATACAGCTGGTTTTAGACAGTTAATTGAGGTCTTGTGTCCCTGTTACCAAATTCCATCACAACACCATTTCAATAGAAATGCTATTCCTCACCTCTACCAGAATTAGAGATGGGTGGGCTCGATTCCCCAAATTCCGAATCCTACCGAATTTAGGGTATCCGAGTACCGAGCCGAGCACGCTCGGTACTCTCCCGGCCATTCAGATTCGATATCGAGGCAAAACATCATTGTGACGTATTTGTTTTTCTGAGCTCGGTTCTCGCGAGATCTGAAAAGCATAAATATGAGCCTCCACAGCAATCCATCGCCATTTGACAGAGGGAGAAAGCAGGGTTAGGTCACACTGGCTATACCAGAGCAGGGACAGTGATTGATTGTATTCAATACCATTGTAATCAGTTGTTACAGCAGAGGAGAGGAGGGTTTTTGTTCAGTTTCTGGCACTCCAAGTGCTGTTGGGGTGTCCCCATTATTTTGTATACATTTATCTGGCTGTCAAAAAAGTCCTATTTTGCAGCAGTGCCAAAAAAATATATTTAGCACTCCCATTTGTTTTTGGGGTGTCCCCCATTCTTTTGCAGAAATTTATCTGGCTGTCAAAAAAGTCCTATTTTGCAGCAGTGCCAAAAAAATATATTTAGCACTCCCATTTGTTTTTGGGGTGCCCCCCATTCTTTTGCAGAAATTTATCTGGCTGTCAAAAAAGTCCTATTTTGCAGCAGTGTCAAAAAAATATATTTAGCACTCCCAATTGCTGTTGGGGTGTCCCCCATTCTTTTTCAGAAAGTCCTATTAGGCATCAGTGTCAAAAACAATTTGTAGCACTACAAGTGCTTTGGGCTCAGAATGGATTAAAAGCAGTCCACATATGAGCAAAATGAGCAACCAGGTTCTGTCACCAGTCCTGATGGTAGTGTTCCCAGTACATTATCTGGGAAAGGCGATGTCAAACTACACCATCTTTTGAAATCAGGCAAAAAAACACACACCAAATTTTTTTTTACCGTGTTGAAGCGTAAAAGAAGTGTAACTGAGGAAAAGTTAAGTGGTGATAAAAAAAAATTGTCAACATGCCATTCTATACATCCAGTGGCAAAGAGAGAATGAGGCCTTCACCTTTGTCTATTAGTGGCAGATCAAAAAATGTTCCCGAGCCTACAAGTGGTGCACAACTACTGTTATGAGTCAAAGCCGACCTGCAAGATAACAGTAAGGCATTAGAGGATAATGTTTGCTCTGAATCACAAATGACACCAATCCCTGTGTAGAGTCCATCCAACAGTGTGATGTCTAATCGTGAGCATTCTGTTAGTGTACCCATAAAGAGGGACCCTTTCAGCAGTTCTGCTGATGTGTGCCTGAAGAGCCCGAGTGTAGCCAGTGATACACCAAGTGAAGATGACACTTTGGAATTAGAAGAGGATGAGGGGGAGATCTGGGTAGCCGATGATGGCGCTGATGAGGATGCAGTTGATTGTGTAAGACCTGCGCCAGTGGCAGCAGGGTGGTACCAGTGGCAGCAGTTCTGGCACCAATTTGCACTTTCCAAACACAAGCAGAGATGACTCAGGTGGCAGACCACGAGTTTGACATCTAGGCTGGCTTGAATTTTTTGGTATTTTATACAAGTGGAGGGGGGCCTAGAGAGACAGAAACCAAACTGGCTTTCTCCATTTCAAATAATATTGTACAGTCTATAACAGCTGAATTTTTTTGCATTTTCTACAATTGGAGGGTGGCCTAGAGAGACAAAAACCAAACTGCCTTTGTCCATTTCTTTACATATTTAAGTATAAGTGTAGGGTGTAATATACATCCAAAGACGATGGCTGCATTGCCAATATTCAAAGATGGAGAGGAAGACAATCTGGTCTGTGTGTCGAATTAATGAAGGTCTACCAGGAATTAAACTGTTTTTTGGATAATTTATTAGCTTTACAATTACATTACTTATCCAAGAAACAGGTGGATCACTAAATTTGGTTATTTTAGGCCCAAAAACATTGATCTTTAATCAAAATAGCAAAACAATACCAAACAAAACCAAAACCAAAAACAAAACACGCAATGACGGTTTGGCAAAACCAAAACCAAAACACGACGGTAATCCAGATCCAAAACCAAAACCACAACACAGGGGTCAGTGAGCATCTCTAACCAGAATGTTCGTAAAAATGTAATTATTGTGCTACAAAATGCCATTCTACCCACTGTACACTTAACCACAGATATATGGACAAGCGGAACTTGGCAAACTAAAGATTATGTTATGGTGACAGCCCACTGGGTAGGTGATTCGCCTTCACCAGCAGGAACAGCAACAGCATGTACCCAAGTACGTCACATTTGTCAGGGTCAGGCTACTCTGTGCTTCACTAAGAGGCTTACAGCTGACAATCTGTTACAAAAACTAAAAGATTTCATTGCAACATGGCTTATCCCCCTTGGACTCTCCTCAGGATATGTCATTTCTGATAATGCAGCCAATATTGTGAGAGCATTACAGCTGGGTGAATTCCCTCACATTCCTTGTTTTGCTCACACAATAAACTTGGTGGTGCAGAGCTTTTTAAAAAATGACAGGGATGTGCAGGAGATGCTGTCTGTGGCCCGTTAAAAATCTGGACATTTCCGACATTCGGCAACAGCATGTAGAAGATTGCAGCAGCTACAAGAGCAATTAAATTTTCCCTGCCACCAACTGAAGCAAGAGGTGGTAACAAGGTGGAATTTCACCCTGTAAATGCTTCTGCGGATGGAGGAACACCGAAAAGCAATCCACACTTACTCCACAAGCCATGACATTGGGAAAGGAGGGGGATGTATTTTACTCAAGCGCAGTGGAGAATACTTTCCGTGTTGTGCAAGGTGCTGAAACTATTCAAAGTAGTCACCTGTGAAGTGAGTTCAGACACTGCTATCTTGAGTCAAGTGATTCCCTTAATTAGACTTTTGGAAAAGCAGCTTTAGAAACTGAAGGAGGAGATGAAACAAAGAAATTGAGATAAGTATGTCGGACTTGTAGATCAAGTACTTTATTCGCTACACCAGGATCCAAGAGTTATCAAAATCTTTAAATCGGATCACTACATTTTGGTGACTGTACTTGATCCTAGGTTTGAGAGCTATGTCTTTTCTTGGTTTTCAACAAGACCCAGATCAGAAGAGATGCAAGGAGCTCCTGGTGAGCAAGATGACAGCTCAAGTGTTACGTGACAGGACGGCATCTCCTCCTTCAGTTTTTAACTCAACGGCTGCTAGGAAAAAACTTAACTTTCCCAATAGACCCAGGTATGATGCAGATGACTCAGTACTAAATTTTGACATCTGGTCTGGTCCAAAGAAATTGACTAAAAAACATGACATCTCCGCGTAACTCCACCTGATCCTACTATCAACATCCAAAGGATGGTGGAGGATTATTATTCATGACAGCATAGAAATAGACACATGAGACTATTTACATATCCCTTTACATACTTGGAAGAAAAAAAGGGAATTTGGAGACCCATATACCAACTTGTTTGCACTACACTGTGTACTCGGAAAGAGTTTTCAGCACAGCCAGGAACCTTGTCAGTGATTGGCATAGGAGGCTACTTCCTCAAAATGTGGAAAAGATGATGTTCAGAAAAACAAACTTCAGTTTCCATGAGGTTGATGTAATGGTGGATTCCAGCGGTGATAAATTAATAATGTGTAAGAATGATATAAAAACTGATGAGGGTGAGGATGAGGCTGATGATGATGACAACAACATCTTGCCACAGTAGAGTTCATTAACAGCACTGTTACCTTAGCTGCCTTAAGCCCATTGTTACCTTGTTTTGTTGGGGCCCAAACAAACCAAGCACGTCAGCCGCAACGAGTGGCACTTTTGTGGCTGAAGTGCTTGGTTTGTTAAAGTGTGCATGTCCTTTTTAAGATCCAACATAAGGGTGGGTGGGAGGTCCCAAGGACAATTCCATCTTGCACTATTTTAAATTTCAGCAACTGCTGTGTGCCAATGTTACTTACATGTGCTATATACTGTTGTGTGCTTAGCAAAAATCTTAAACACCCATTCATGATGCAGATGACTCAGCACAACATTTTGACATCTGAGGGTAAATATATCAAGCTGGGAGTTTTCCGGCGGGTTTGAAAAGTGGAGATGTTGCCTATAGAAACCAATCAGATTATAGCTTTAATTTTGTAGAATGTACTAAATAAATGATAGCTAGAATCTGATTGGTTTTTTCGAACCCGCCGGAAAACTCTCAGCTTGATACATTAACCCCCTGGTATTGTCTACTGTAAAATAATTGACCAAAATTAGTGACACCTCTGCTGCAACTCCACCTGATCCTACTATCAACTGTTAACATCCAAAAAATGGTGGAGGATTGTTTTACATTTTTTTGAACGGTATAAAGACAACAGTTTTATTAACAAAGAACAACATTGCTTGCAGAAGTAATGTAAGCATGGATGTCTAAATAGATGTGTATATGTATTACCTTCCACTTTGCTGCTGTTTCATCAAGTGTTTGTAATCCGCACTTTAAATCAAAGGTACCTAACTATATTATAATTTTGTGGGATTTGAGGCTGATTCGAAGCCTGTGATGAACTTGCTTTTTGCTGGGAATTGCAATGGCGGTTTTTAGTGCATTGTCTGGCACCCTGGATTGGTCTGGGTCTGTTAAAAGCATGCATCCCGGGGGGGTCAACGCTCGTCGTCATGTATTAGCTGTAGAATTACCACAGTTATCCAAGAAACAGGTGGATTGATCAAATGAACCATAACTGGTTTCATGATCCAAGGACAATTCCATCTTGCACCACTTTTCTTTTATGCCACTGCTGTGTGGCAATGTTTCCTAGATGTGCTAGGAACTGCCATGTGTTTGAGTCATTGCTCTGTCGCTTAGCATCCAGCCAGGTCGCTGCAGTATTTGTCCGAATGTGTATGAAAATAATATTGTGACCTGTAAGATTGTCAAAATTGACTGCAAATGACTTGAAATTAGTCTTTTTGATGTTAATAATAATGTAGGAATAATAAATGAGCAAAATTATGTGATATGAGCATATGTTAGCAATTACTCTAAAAAATCCAGACCCAAAACCAAAACCAAAAACACACGAGGGCGGCTTTGCCAAAACCAAAACCAAAACATGAAGTTAATCCAGATCCAAAACCCTAACCAGAACAATGGGGTCAGTGAACAGCTCTAGACTGCATGTGGTATAGACACTTAATTTAAAGAATGCAACTAGAAAGGGGGAAATAGGAAACTGGCAAGGTGAATGTCCCACTTATACTGCAACATTTTTTAGTGGTATTGGTACTAATTTTTCCATTTAAAGTACATCTCTATTGTAAACAGGAAAGGGGGATTATTCTTCAGCTCCTGCTCTAACTTTACTTGCTAACACTATGTAAAAAAAGCAGCTTATATGGTGTGTAGTTTGTTGTCATAGGCAAATCGGGAGGGGGGTCCTAGTACCTGGAAACCCCTCTCCAAGTCTGATGCACTGTATACTTGAGGTGGCTGGACCCTGTCCCCACTTCACACAGCTCTGCTTGAAAAGGGAGAGCTGCGTGCACCTAACAGTAGCGCATGCATCATTGCCCATGTATATTATGGTGATAGTAAGAGTTGGAGAGCAGCCAAGCACTGTCTAATATTATAGCCATGCCCCGTGCATGCTGGTCATGCCCACTAGTGGCATGGTGTGAGAACTCCTCTCTACAAATCCTGCATTTGCCCCTGGTGGTCTATAAAGATTGTCTCTAATGTGCACTAAGAATTTCAATAAAAATTGGCATAACTTCTGTTCTATAAATGGAGAGAGATTTGTTTGGTTAAATTGAAATTCAAACTCATAAATAAAACTAAAAAAGACCTTAAAAACTATTCTACATTCTGGGTTTGATTCATTAAGGAATGCAAATGCCAATACATGTTGTATTTTGTGTACAATTTCTCTGCAATGCAGCATCTTCAAATTCATCTTTGAGCACAAAGTACCATTACAGCCTACAATTTCATAGGCTGAATATGAAGGAGAATGGGAGCATGCATGCAGTCAAGAGACTGTAAGGGTGTGCTTGAGCATATTTTATTGAAAAAAAAGTTTTAAGTTTTGTCATTAATGACTATGATTCATTAAGGATCTTAACTTAAGAATCTTTTTATTTCAGTCTCCTGGACAACAAAACCATGTTACATTGCAAGGGGTGCAAATTAGTATTCTGTTTTGCACATAAGTTAAATACTGATTGTTTTTTCATGTAGCACACAAATATCAACTTTAAATTTCAGTGTACAAATAAGCTATCAAGTATTTGTGTGCTACATGAAAACAGTCAGTATTTAACTTATGTGCAAAACAGAAAACTAATTTGCACCCCTTGCATTGTAACATGGTTTTGTCCAGGAGACTAAATAATAAAAATAAAATAAGAATAAAATAAGAAGTTTCTGAGTTAAGATCCTTAATGAATCAGGCCCTATATTATTAACAGGTAAAATTTATTGGTTTTTTTTTTGTGCATTCTTTTGTGACTTTATATTCCACATATGTATTGTATGTATCTTGCAATATATTGTCTGTTAGAGCAGAGTGGACCTAGACCCGTATTCATCATCAGACGTATATTTACATCCATTCCTTGTTGAATATGGTTGTGCATATACCCGATTTACATGAATTTTTTTAAAAATTGTGTGCCCTAATGAATTAGTCCCTCTATGTGTACCCATAAAAAAGCATATCCCACAATTACAGACATAGCAGAAACTTAGACTTATGTAGTTAGTAATTTGTTTATCCAACATTTAGATTATTCACTCTGAGATAGTACCTCCTACCATGCTTTGTTTAGCCATGACCGATTTCTTAAGGGGTTTATCTGCGACGAGAGAATTTATCTAAATGCTGACTGTTGTCATCATAATTTGTATAAGTCGTTCAAAAATGAGCATGGATAGATTTGTGAGCGTGAGCTCAGATTTGCATTGAGATAAGAAGAATGAGGGTAAATAATATTTTCATCTTTAGTAATTTTAATTCAAATTTTTTTGCATAACTATAGTGCAGCCTTGTTAAGTAAAACAATGTGGTCTGATTGTTTCTTACATTGGTACAGTATATTTCAGAAACATGCCATAGGTTGTATTGCACAAATTATTTTGAATATATATTTGTAAGAGTCCTAACCCTTTCAGTGCCACGGGTTATTAAATATTTATACCTAGTGCCCAGTCACTTTTCAAGGCAAACATACATTTTGATATATAGTTGCCAACTGTCCCTATTTTCAATGAATATTTCCATGTTTAAAGTGTTGTCTCTGGATTTTTTTTGCCCCTAAAAATGTCCCTGTTTTTCAGAATAGTATTTTTTCTTGCATGGTATATGTAATTCTTCCCAGATTTTATAAATTAATATTTATTGAGTAAAAAATGAAAAAAGGCTCAAGTGATAACTTGAGGAATATAATATAAATGGATCCTATATGTGCTGGATGACCAAACAAAATAATACAAATGTATATATTTTCAATATTGCTGTGTATATACAGACTCTGAGCTTATTCAAACTGGTGACTCCAGGGATACAGACTTATAAAGGTTTTCCAGAGAATTTCATGAAGGTTTATACTTCATGTAATAAAACATAGATTTTAGACTGACTTGACCCATGTGAATAAATTAGGTATAGAATAATTTCTGAGTAAATTGAATTGATGAAGTTGTGAATTTACAGCACTGACTATTTGAATATTTATAATAGTTATTGAGTTTCTGTAGGGATTTATTGAGTCTATGTATTTAAAAAGCAAAAAATATATGTTATAATCAAATTCAGTAGACATGATATAATTGCAGTTTTCCTAGGCCTGCAAAAACAGTATTGCACATGACATACAGTGAGCAGATAAATATCCAAAAAATTATATCTCTATATCTATCTCTATAATTGTTTTTTTTTCTACCATTACAATCTTAGAAGAAAAGGTGGAGTTTTCCTTTAAATTTAATGTTCAATATGTGCAAAATATAGATCACATAGTTAAAATTATGAATGCAATAATTCTGAACTCACTAAAATACATTAATGCTATAGAAGGAAAAGGGTTTTTTAAAAGATCCTGGATGAGAATTGAAAAACAAACGCACAGATGGGTTAATGAAATAAAGATTAACATATATTTTAAAAGTATCATGCAAAGCAATAGTACCTAATAAATAGCAACCTCAAAAAACAATAACATAAACTTTAGCATAGCATAGTAGTGGATCAATTAATATGTAGCAGCAATAAACCCATAGAATTTTGACTAGTTTAGTTGATTGGCATATAATTAGATTCAAACATGTCACTTATGTATTTTAGTTGGATGGAAGTATCAACATATTGTTATTTTTCAATGCATCCTTGAATACATTGTATATGAATATATGTTTATGTATTCAATTTTAAAATAATGGTATCAACTTTAGAGAGATCCATTACTTGTAATAATATCAATATATCGACTTAGCAAATAATTGACAGAGTCAGATCCAAATAAGCTATTTAGTTCAACATTTAATGAATTTTCTTAAAATTACAGTTGGTTAATATATCACCTTGAAATATTTGTTAAAAAGACTTGCTCCACCTTGTTTGTAGAGTAATGTCTGTAAAGTATATCAGCCTATTGGGAAGGTATAAAGTTAATCTGTTTTAGAATATTTTACCCTTCTTTAGGATATATGGCAATTTCCATCTTAGGTATAGAAAAATCTCCCTGGTCAGAAAGATGGCATCATAGTGCCTTTCAGTGACATAGGGGATGGATGAAAAATAAACATATAAGGCTGAAAAATAAACAAATAACAAGTGTTAGCAATAACATATGTATTATTCAAATAGTAATTGAATGAATGTTATTTTAACATATCGAGAGCATTGGTAATATTGCTAGCAATGATATATATACTTTATACTTTGCATACTAATTCTGTATATGCTAAATCAGTAGGATTAATATTTAGATAACATTAGTCAGTGGAATGTGTAAGATGTTACAGAAAGAGTAGTGGGTGAGATAGGGGAATGAATTAGTCACTAACTATAATTATAAAATGTAGATGACAAGTGTAAATTTAAATTGAAACAGATAGGCAAATAAATGAAATATCTTAAACGGATCTAAAAAACTTTAAACTGACCAGAAGTCTCTAAATAATAATCTTGGGTGGAACAAATACTTTGAGTAATAAGTATATACATTGACAGCATTGGAAATAACCGATTTCACCAGCATTCATACCATTATTTGAAAGTTGTATATAAAGAATATATGCCTATAGAACGCATTATTGATTGCTTCACTCCCACTTACATATTACATTTTACTAAGCTCCTTTATCCTCTTCAAACTCACTATTGCATACACAGAATGATCATTTGGTGACACAAACATGTTACCCTCAGGGAACATAGAGTTCCTATTCATTAAATATTACTAAATAAAACTATACATAATAAACATACAAGAGCTCATTTAGAGTTGGATGCACATCTTTCATTGCACAACATATGCATTTCTGTATTTTGTATTAAAATACATTTAATCATAGAAAGAGTCACCTATCTGTAATAACATATTAGCAGGCATTTAGGGCCTATTGTTGTCAATCACTGATATGTTGCTTTTTAAGAGTAGTTTTGATTAAGCTCTGTTAAGATCAAGCCGAAGCATATTGTTTCTTTTTTATTTTACTTTTTTTTAATTAACTAACTTTTTACAAGGGTTGGATACGTTAATGCACTTTTCGTGCTCTTTTTAATGCACACTTAGACAGACAATATAGTATAGTATCCTTTTTATTTTTGTTATATTTGTCAAGTTTTGTATTTTGTCAAAAGATTCAAGCAATTGTGTAATGACAAATTCCTGGATATGTGGGTCATGAAATAAGGGTATTTATTAATATATAGGGCAAGAAAGAAAAGTGACAGAGGTCTTCTAAATAGAAAGAGAATGAATAAATCATATTTTATCATCAGTGAGTGCTTGACACAGGGCATATATATTTTAATTGTAAAATAATACAAATAAAATAATCTTATGAATAATGGGGAGGGTGGCTATATAACTATGGGGGAATTTACAGATATTTTTTTTTAACCTATATAAAATATAAACTTGATTTCAGTCTTTCATATATAATCTTAAGGGCGCCATCTATGTATGTTTAGAAATCGCATATACTTATAAGTCTTACTGACCCAATGCTTAATGAGTCAATGGAACATTTGTTACATTAGCAGCTCTTGCATTTGTTCAGGCTATATTGTAGAAAGAATAAAACCTGCTGCCGTTGCAAAGTTCAGGCCTGTGTGTCTGCACATTGTTTCTCATAAATTGCAATTTTCTGCTGAGCTTAATTCTCTGAGAATGTTGTCTTCATAATGTAGCCTTTTATTAAGGCTTTAAGTTAACAAAACATACTTTGCTATCAGTACTAGCAAATGGGCTTTAGTTTATAATGCAGTTAGCCCATGCCAAAACTTTGTTACGCTAACCATTGGTCATTTTCAGTTGACTGCCTTGCTTACTAGGCCAAGCGAGAAGCATATAAATATACGGATGAAATTGCACATTTGCTTTTGTTACTCTTACAAAAATGAGATAATACAGCATTAAAAAGAGATGAACAATGTTGTAATTGTTTGGTAATGCACATCAGCAGAAAGTAAAAAAGCTGAGTGCATACAGACTTAGAATAGAAAGGCATTTAGATGTAAGATTAAAAAATGAAATTGTACAGAATAAAGGAAATAAATGCAACTGAATCACATGAATAAAAGTAGATTCAAAAGATAAATACAAATGGTATACAATCACAAGAAGAAAATGTATATAAAAAAATAAAGCAAAATGACTTATTGAAATAAATGGCATATTGCAGCTACATAGATTTTATTACAGAAATAATTTTTACATATTAGAGATATAAAACAAAAGAAATAAAGAGCAAGTGATACCACATATAGTAGGCTATTTACTACTTTAGCTGTGGTATCATATTATTATTTTGTGAAAGTCGTGTAATTGAATTGTAAACCACCTTTTATTTGTATTTTTAATGTGATGATTATATGTGAACAAGATGATTCAGAAAATTTCGAGCTGTTATGAATTCCAATGCCTCAAAGCTACTGAATGAGTATATGATTTTGTAACGTTTTTGAGCTAAATAGGAGCCAATAAAATGCAGATATTCACAACTTGGGCTCTGATTGTAATACTGTATTCTAACTCTAACCAGCATTATGCTGCTGTAATTAAAACTTTTTACCATAAGCATTTGAGCATCCCAAAAATGCTATTAAGCAAACTGTAGAGACGAGGTGATGGCTGAGGAAATATGGCATGGAACCAAAGTGGGAGAGTTAAAGAGACAATCCTATCTGCCTGCAGTCACTTATACAGAGTCCTAATAATAAATGTTTGGTCCCTAGCCAGTTGCCATCATTATCACCATTATTATTTTTTTGTTTTAGTCTTATAAATTCATAATATATTTATAGATACTGTTGTAATCTCTACAGTATAATCAGTAAATAGTGAGGTAATTAAGTTGCTGTACCTTTTTAAAAAATATAGAAAATAAAATATTAAAATAGATTCAAATATATATTAATGATGGCATCCTAAATAAAATAAATATGTGCTACAATACCCTGAATAACATATGAGTAGCTAATCTAAGATATATCATGGTCCACTATTAGAGAAATTATAATTACTAAATGTGTCACCAAAAAATATACCACACAGGTTACTTAGACTTTGATAACAGGTGATATAATGTATATATGTTTCAAACAAAATTAAGACACATAAAGCAAGTACTTGATATTCTTTCTAGTTTAGCAATTATATGTAATATACATTCATGTGCAAAAAGGGTGTCAAAGATATATTAATGTGTCCACATGCACTACCAACATGCAGGAGCAAGGGAAATGCCTACTTCTCCCAAATTGAGCTGGGAGAAGTATTTAACCCTCATCATCATTATCATTATCATCATCATCAACACTTATTTATATAGCACCAGCAAATTCCGTAGCTGTTTACGATTGGGAACAAACACAGTAATAAAACAATACTGGGTAATACAGACAGTGCAATAAGACGGCCTTGCTTGCAATCTTACTATCTTAGCATACAGTCATCATATATGGTACATCTGTATACGTGGGTGTTTTTACATGTGCTTTTAATGTTATACATTATACATTAGTATATTTTGACAGTCTGTTTTGCACGTAAGTATATAATTATATTACTTATGAATGATAAGGATTACATGCTTTAACACCTTCATGCAAAATGATGTTTATAAATGTCTCCTCTGCTGATACTGCTTTGACCAGTCATATATTATAGGATGTTGTGTGCTTGTTACTTTCATGCACATGTGAGAAGGAAGCTTCTATCCACAGTGTTATATGAAGCCTGTTAGCAAATTCATTTTTCGCAATGAACACAAGTTTTATTGCACTTACAAGTTGGTTCTGTCTCGGTGTGTGTAAGTACGCCTGGGCAAAGGCTTCAGATACAGAACTAGACGGATCTTGAGATGCGTCTGTCTCAGGATGCCGGCAGAAATACTCTATTCTTGTACTTCCTGCTTCCATGCTGCATGGACGTGCCGTGTGGGCTCTCCACTGGGGCTTAACCTAGGCTCCTGATTCTAGTGGTGTAGCCCCAGAACTACTCCATTTCCCTGCCTCCACTTACCTGCCTCTGCTCACCGCTGCCTCCAGTAGCCTCGCATCCAGCTTCCTCTGGCGATCTCTCCGGTAAATATCCTCTACTCGAGCCCCCCGGCTCTGGCTTAGCTGTCCTTCATCCGCTCCTCGGTCTCCAGCATTTATTGGCCTGGCTCTAAAAACTCCCGGAAGGGCTCCTCCTGCCTGACATTTCCTCACGACCTCATCTCTTCGGGATGGTCTCCTGGTGACCTCTGCTGCCTGGTCTTCCGCCTGCCATCTCCTCGGGACGCCCGCTGCCTGTCTCCAGCCTGCCATCTCCTCGGGACGGTCTCCTGGTGTCCTCTGCTGCCTAGTATTCCACCTGCCATCTCTTCGGGACGCCCGCTGCCTGTCTCCCACCTGCCATCTCCTCGGGACGGTCTCCTGGTATCCTCTGCTGCCTGGTCTCCCGCCTGCCATCTCCTCGGGATGCCCACTGCCTGTCTCCCGCCTGCCATCTCCTCGGGACGGTCTCCTGGTGTCCCCTGCTGCCTGTCTCCCGCCTGCCTTCTCCTCGGGACATCTGCTGCCTGGTCTCCCCCCACCTGATCTCCCGCAGCCCGGACTCCCGCCGCCGGGTCTGCTTTCCTGGGCATCTGCTGCAGAGTCCCACCTGGACCCTGGGCCTGTCCTGCCCTGCAACCCTCAGGAACTCCTGTCTCACTTGTTCTTGATCTGAACCTGTTCCTGGGACTGCCTCAGTGACCCACCGTAACTCCACACCTGTTCCTGAACTCTGGTCCCTCCGGTCTGCTCCCGCAACTACCTGTGCACTACCCTGATCTCTGGACTCCCTGGACTCTTCTGTTCCTCCTGGTATAGGCTCTCTGTGGCCATCTATTACATTTACTATCATGTGTTTTTCATTTTAATATTTACCTCAAGTTCTTTTAACTTATTTTTCTTCAATTTAATTGAATCTTATTGTAGTGTATTTTACCTTAATTGCATTTGCACTTTAATTAATTTATCTCCATTTTATGTTATCTGTATTTTACCTTAATTGTATTTGCACTTTAATTAATTTATCTCCATTTTATTTTATCTTTACGGCACTTTAAATTGTGTTTGCCACTGCCCTTTGTTCCTGCTCCACTTCATTGTTCTCTGCAGTCCTTCCTTTGTTCTTGTCTTACTCTGCTTTGTCAGCCCATATCTAACTCCACCACTCTGGCCCACTTCTGGCCCCCGTCGCTGCCTTCACCTCGGCGCTAATTGCCCTTACTCTCTTCTTGCTCGTTGTCTCATTCCCAGTCCCCCTGTCTCTCACCATGCAGCTACGCTCCTTTCCTATACCCATTCTCTCCCCTAGCCCCTTTCTCTCTCCCAACTCTCACTGCCCCACCCCTCACCCTCCCCCTCCCCCTCGCTCCATCAACCCTGATAATCTCATCCGCATCTCCCCTCTTCTCTCCCTCCCTTTCTCTTGTGCCCTCTGGAACTCCAGGTCCATCTGCAGCAAACTTTCCTCCATCCATGACCTCTTCATCTCCAACTCTCTTAATCTTCTTGCCATCACTGAAACCTGGCTTACTTCTTCTGATACCATTTCACCCGCCGCTCTCTCCTACGGGGGCCTCTCCTTCACCCACTCCACCAGGCCAGACGAGCGTCCAGGAGGCGGAGTGGGCCTCCTCCTATCCCCTAACTGCACTTTTCGTGTCATTCCTACTTTACCTTCCCTCTCCTTCTCCTCCTTTGAAGTACACTCCATCCGTCTCTTCTCCCGCATCCACCTCCGTGTCTCTGTCATCTCCCCCAGGTCCCTCCTCCCTTTTCCTTGACAACTTCGCTGCCTGGCTCCCCCACTACCTTTCCTCTGACCTTCCCTCCATCATACTTGGCGACTTTAATATCCCTATTGACAACTGTTCTGACCCCGCCACCATTAAACTTCTCGCCCTTTCCTCCTCCCTAGGCCTTACTTAGTGGACCTCTTCCCCCACCCACTGTCTTGGTCACTCGCTTGACCTTGTCTTCTCTCATCTCTGTGATCTCTCTGACTTCTCCAACTCTCCCTTCTCACTCTCTGACCACCATCTCCTCTCCTTCATTCTATCCTCCTCCCCTGCTCCTGCTTCGCCCAAAGCCACCCTCACTAGACGTAACCTGGATGCTATTGACCCCACCTCCTTCTTCTCTCTCGAAAACTCTCCTTTCACCCCTTCCCTCCCTGGCCTGTCCCGACCAGGCATCCTCTCTCTACAATCACTCCCTCACCACTGCCCTGGACGCTGTTGCCCTGGCCTCTTCTATCCGCCGACGCTGCATTATTCCCCAACCCTGGCACTCTAAACTCACCCGCTTCCTCCAAAGATGCTCTCGCACTGCTGAGCGCCTCTGGAGGAAATCTCGCTCCCTGGCTGACTTCCTCCACTTTAAATTCATATTCTCTTCTTTCTCCCCTGCCCTCTCCCTTGCTAAATAATCCTTCTTCAAGTCCCTCATTTCTTCTCAGTCCTCCAATCCCCGCCGCCTCTTTGCCACCTTCAGCTCCATCCTCTCCCCCCTCTGTCCCGCCTTCCATCTCCGCTTCTGACTTCGCCACTTTCTTCTCTTCCAAAATTTAGGCAATTAGACTGAACATCTCCTCCTCTTCTTCCGCCACCCTCTTCGCTTCACCTCCCCCCATCAACCAACTCTGGTGCTCCTTCAGCCCTACAACCGGTGAATAAGTTCGCTCCCTTATTCTTTCCTCTCCACCCTCTACCTGCCCTCTCGATCCCATCCCCTCCCACCTCCTTCGCTCTCTCTCTCTCCAACGGCCTGCTCTTACCTAGCACACCTTTTCAACCTATCGCTCTCCTCTGGTGTAGTACCCTCCTCTTTTAAACACGCTCTTATCTCTCCTATCCTCAAAAAACCCAATCTTAACCCCACCTCTCTTGCTAATTATCGCCCTATCTCTCTTCTCCCCTATGCCTCCAAATTACTTGAGCGGATTGTCTGCAGCCGCCTAACCAGGCACCTCGCGGACAATTCCCTCCTTGACCCTCTCTAATCTGGCTACCGCCCCCTCCATTCTACCGAAACTGCCCTGGCCAAGGTTACTAATGATCTCCTATCAGCCAAATCCAAGGGTCACTTCTCCGTACTCCTCCTCCTTGACCTCTCTGTAGCCTTTGACACCGTGGACCACCCCATCCTGCTGCAAACTCTTCTCTCTCTCTGCCTCTCTGGTTCTGTCCATGCCTGGTTCGCCTCATACCTCGCTATTCTCTCCTTCTCTGTATCCACGTCTGGTTCTTCCTCCTCCCCCTACCTTCTTCCCGTAGGAGTCCAGCAGGGCTCTGTTCTTGGCCCTCTACTCTTTTTGCTCTACACTTCCTCCCTTGGTGCCCTCATCTCCTCCTTTGGTCTTCAGTATCACCTTTATGCTGATGACATTCAACTCTATATCTCCTCTCCTGATCTTTCCTCCACTCTCCTCGCTCAGGTATCTGACTGCCTCTCCGCCATCTCCTCCTGGATGTCCGAGCGCTTTCTCAAAATCAATATCTCTAAAACTGAACTCATTGTCTTTCCTCCGCCCAGACTCCCATCCCACCATGACCTCTCTATTGTCGTCAATGACACCACCATCTCCTCTGTCACCCAACTTCGCTGCCTGGGTGTCATCCTGAACTCCTCTCTCTCTTTTGCCCCCACATTCATTCCCGTGCCCAAGCCTGTCGCTTCCAACTATGCAACATCACCCGCATCCGTCCTTTTTTCTCTCAGGATGCTACCAAAACTATCATCCACGCACTCATCATCTCCCGCCTCGATTATTGTAACCTACTCCTCACTGGCCTCCCCCACTCCCGTCTCTCCCCCCTCCGCTTTATACTCAATGCAGACGAAAGACTCATCTTCCTCTCACGCCGCTCCTCCTCTGCCTCCCCTCTCTGCATTGCCTTACACTGGCTCCCCTTCCCCTACAGAATCCTTTTGAAACTCCTCGCCACCACTTACAAGACTCTCTCCAACTCTACTTCCCCTTATATCTCTAACCTCCTCTCCATTCACACTCCTGCCCCCTCCCTGCGCTCGGCCTACGACCGCCACCTCTCCTCCACTCTTATCACCTCTTCCCACTCCAGAATCCAAGACTTTTCCCGTGCAGCCCCCTTCTCTGGAACGACCTCCGTCGTTCCATCCATCTCTCTCCTACTCTCTCCTACTCTGTGCTCCTTCAAACGCGCACTCAAAACTCACCTCTTCCTCAAAGTCTACCAACCATCTACTTAACCCCCATCTCCTCCCTTTAGCTCGTCCTCCCTTCTCTCCTCTTGCCTCAACTGGCTCCTCTTGTGCCTGGTCTGTTTACCCTCCCTTAGGATGTAAGCTCGTATGAGCAGGGCCCCCTCCCCTCCTGTCTCCATACCTGTTCTTCCGCTCCGTCTTTACTGCATATGACTGGCCGGAGTTTCTGAAGTATTGGTACTTTTTGGTCATTGTTCTGTATGGTTTTACCCTGTATAGTCTACTATTAGTACTGTGTGCAGTGCTGCGGACACCTTGTGGCACCTGACAAATAAATGATAATAATAATAATAATAATAATAATACCATACTACAAATTAATGTAATTCATCAGCAGGAGCTATTTATATTGCACCACTTATTACGCAGCTCTGTAAAGAGAACTTACTCACATCAATACCTGCCCCATTAGAGCTTACAATCTAAATTCTGTAACATAAACACACACAACCACACACACTCTAAAATTGAGATGACAGTCATCAGGTTAAGTTATAGGGCCAAAATGTTTCTGTGATCTGTACAGACATCTTTCAAAACTAAACACTGTTTGTAAGAGTCAATGATTTTTCTTCTTTTGTTGATACAGCTGAATCAGACATCATGACATCATACAAGACATTAATATTAGACCTATGCAGACAGAGATCTAGTATTAACTTATATTTAACAGTAGTTGCTAATAGTTGTAGTTTTCAGTGGAATTATTAGTAATACTAGTAGGGAGACCTAATATTTGACTCCTAAAGGTTTCTTCTACCTAAAAAGAAATATATTGTGAAAAAAGTGAAACTTGGCTCTATCACTGTAACCTTCTAAGTTTTATTCAACTCCAGCTGGTGAAGGTTACAATTAACTGGGGGCACAACTTGGGGGGGTTAACATGAACTGTGGGCACTTGTCACACACCGCTCTTGGGGTATCTCCACCCGAGCCTCAATACACTGACTCTCACTTTAATTCCCTTCATTGTGCATGTTATGACTCGCTGGGCTCTCTCTCAGAGTAACTAGATAGATAGATAGATAAATAGATAGTTAGGGATAGTTAGGAATAGGTAGGTAGGTAGTTAGGTAAGTTAAATAGCTACTGGGTGTTTTGATTGGTAGTTGATTTAGTTCTTATATAGATTAGATATATTAGTTTAGGTATATCAGATAGGCAGATAGATTAGCTAGATAGATTAGATAGGTATTAGATAGGGTCAGTTAGGTCTGTTCTCTGTCAGAATCTGCCCTCAATTCATGCTGTCATTTCTATATTATGTCTCACCTGGCCAGCCTGTTTCTCCTAGCTCATTCCTCCTGCTCTCCTTAAATAGCTGGCTAATCCTCTGCAGGATTGCAGGTAATACATTTACCTTAGTGTTCTGCTCCCTTGTGTTTGCCCTGTTACCTGCTCCTGTTGTTTCTTAGTGTATTCCCGTGTACCAGACCGGTTCAGTTCCTGACTACTCCTCATTGGATTTCCCTGTGTACCGACTCGGCTCTGCTTTGACTCTTCTCCTCTTCTCCTGTGTTGATATCCCGTGTACCAGACCTGATTCTGTTCCATTCAGTTCTCTCCTGGACAACGGTAAAGTTGTGCTCCCAGGCATGGCTCCGACGTGATCTGCAGCTTCACTGCTCATCCTACATTATATGGAGACGCAGCCCCCGCAGCATCTTTGCGCTCAGATTTCAACTGATTTCAACCACTCATTTTGGCTCCGGACTCAATTTTGCCACAGGTACTACTGACTGTTTACATATATTACCGTGTGCCTATAATTGTAGTTACCCCTGGCAACCGCCAAGGAAATGTTTCCCTCCAATCTCCGGACTCTCACCGGTACTGTGGGTTGCAGTTACCCCGGCAACCGCCTAAGAACTGTTTCACTCAAATCTCCAGACTCTCACTGGTACTGTGGGTTGTAGTTACCCCTGGCAACTGCGTAAGAACTGTTGCCCCTCAACCTCTGGACTCTCACCGGTACTGTGGGTTGCAGTTACCCCTGGCAACTGCCTACGTTCAGTATCATCATCTTTACCTATCACTGCAAGTTCCGTTCCTTTCCAGACAAGCACCGGTATAGAGGTAGCTGTGTATCAGGGGACTTCTCTATCAGCTGTTATTTTATTTATTCCAGTGGCTACGAGTGATATATCAGTCTTGACACCATCCACTCGGTGTCTCATCTGGCTCCCTCCTGCACTTCCTACTCTATGGCTAACTCTATTCCTGGGTTCTCCGCAGCCAGTGCACATCTCACGACCCTCTGATTGTCTGCAGCCAAGCCTGTCCCCACCACTAGGGGCAACAGTGAACACCAGATTTGTGGAGCAGACTCCGGGTTTTGCTGTACTGGCTGAGTGGTTCCTAACAGTGCAGGCTGTCAGCTACGGTTTGCACCTGTGCTTACTTCACCTGTGTTTGGCCTGTACAGCCATTGGTCAGTCCTCCTTTATAAGGCTCCTCCTTTCACCTTTTTATTGCTGGTTCTTCAAGTCTACACCTGGCTTGTTTCTGCCTCCTCTTTTCGTTATGATCTATGTCGCTACCTACTCTGCATGCACCGCTGACTACTGCTGATCTGCTCCACATCCCTGTGGTAAAACGTGGCTCATTGTTTGCTGTATACCTGGACACCACTGAGCTCTGCTCATTTGTTCCACTCATTCATGGTAATCACTGTGATCACCTTCCGCTACTTACTCTGCACACACCGCTGACTACTACTGATTCGTCCCACATCCTTGTGGTAAGCTGTGGCTCATCGTTTGCTGCATACCTGGATACCGCTGATCTCTTTTCATCTGTTCCATTCATTCATGGTAATCACTGTGATCACCTTTCGCTACTTACTCTGCATGTACCGCTTACTACTGCTGATTCGTTCTACATCCCTGTGGTAAGCTGTGGCTCATCGTTTGCTGCATACTTGGATAACGCTGATCTCTGCTCATCTGTTCCACCCATTTGTGGTAATCACTGTGATGAATGCCTGCTACTTACTCTGCACGCACTGCTGACTACTGCTGATTCATTCCACATCCCTGTGGTAAGCTGTGGCTCATCATCTGCTGCATATCTGGATACCACTGATCTCTGTTCATCTGGTCCACTCGTTACTAGTAAATGCTGCGATAATCTCTTACTATCTACTCTGCTTGCACCGCTGAACTCCGCGGACTTTCTCTACTCTCCAGTATAACAGCCGTCGTCCATCATCTGCAGTATACACTGTACTCCATTGAACTTTGCATTTATGTTCCACTCTTTAGTGGTAATTGCTATGATCATCATCTGCTATTAGAACTGTATCTCTCTGAATGCTGCTTAAAATAATTCTCTAATCTGTCTCACTGGGAACTTCCCTGGAGGGCCGCGACCTGCAGGGTGGAAGCCGCTGAAGCCCAAATTCCCTTGCAGGAATCCCTGGTAAATACTTTCCATTCTGTTAGACCCCGCACCTCTAGGGAAGTCTAGCCAATGCCAGTTGAGACAGCAGGATCTCACTAATTTTTTGTGTACAAACCTGGCTGCAGCGCCACCTGCTGGGCGGAGTTATACACTGACCTTCTAAATTCTTAGGGCTAGATTTACTATCAGGCGTGTTTGTAAACCCGCTGACTTTCGGCGGGTTTGGCGGCGGTTTAGCCATCGCCGGATTTACTAAGGCTAAACCTGCCGTCCAAACGACCAGAAAAGATGTTTTCAAACCCGCCTCTGTGTAAAGCGCCATGACGGTTTCAACAATGTTCAATATACAAACAGCCGGATTTACTATTAGGGGGTTTATAAAGCCGCCGGAAAACCGCCATTCAAAAGACCAAAATGAAAGCGCTGCTTGTGAGCGGCGTGATGGTTCAAAAAGTGTGCTGTTTCAGGTATTTTGCCAATCAGACCATAAGAGAAAGGCTTATTTCATGTCCAATGACCCATTAGGACTGTGTATAGAAAATGGGCAAAGTGTCATGAAATTTCAGGCTACTGTTTTTTTTGTTTTCCATTATTTTTTCACCCAGTATGATTGCATAATAAAATCTCATTTCACCTTTCCTTTTCTAGTTGTTTTGTACTTTCCAAAAACCACTAGAGCACTGGGCTGATTTCTCGGTCAGTTGCCATCTTTATTGTCGTGATGGATTGCACCTGAATGAGGAGGGGGCTGCAGTGCTAGGGGAGAGGATGGTTAGAAGGTTGGAGGAGATTTTAAACTAGGCTCCGGGGGGGAGGGGCAAGCAAGTATTTATGGGATAGACATTGAGAGTAGTAAGGAGGAATTTAACAAGAGTAAAGGGGGTGGAGAGGGGGGAAAGGGAAGCATAGCCGATAAGGAGCGGCCCTTTTTAAAGCTAAAAGAAATACCTAAGGGAGGCAATAGACTTAAGTGTATGCTTGCAAATGCAAGAAGCCTGACAGGTAAAATGGGGGAGTTAGAACTAGTAGCAATGAATGAGCAGTATGATATTATAGGTATTACTGAGACCTGGTGGGATGATACACATGACTGGGCAGTCAACTTGGAAGGTTATTCTCTCTTCAGGAGGGATAGGGTAAATAAAAGGGGAGGAGGAGTATGTCTTTATATTAAGCCAGAATTAAAACCAAGTATTCAGGAAGTTATATACGAGAATATTGGTGATAATATAGAGGCATTGTGGGTGGAGATATCCAGCGGAGGAAAAAGTTCAGAGAAGTTTCTGATAGGGATATGCTATAAACCGCCAGATATTAGTACGATTGAGGAAGCCCAACTTCTACAGCAAATTGAAAAGGCTACACAACTAGGTCAAATTTTAATTATGGGGGATTTTAATTATCCGGACATTGATTGGAGTACTGAGACCTGCGGTACAGCTAGGGGAAATAGGTTTCTGAGCACGCTAAAAGACCATTACATGTCCCAATTAGTTGAGGAACCAACTAGGAACCGGACTATACTGGACCTAGTAATAACAAACAATGTAGACGTAATATCAAATATTCAAGTAAAGGAGCACTTGGGAAACAGTGATCATAATATGGTCTCATTTGAAATTAGTTTCCAGAAACAACAGTATAAGGGATCAACTAGGACTTTAAACTTTAAAAAGGCAAATTTTAATATGCTAAAGGAGTCTATAAAGAGCATAGACTGGGACAAAGCCTTTGAAGGAAAAAATACGGAAGAAATGTGGGCTGTCTTTAAAATGTTGTTGGAAACATACACGTATAAGTTCATTCCTATAGGAAATAAATGTAAAAGAATTAAGTCTAAACCAATGTGGCTAAATAAAAAGGTAAGGGAAGAAATGCAAAGGAAGAAGCGTGCATTTAAATTGTTTAAGTCTGAAGGGTCAGAGGAGTCCTTCCATAGGTACAAGGAATGTAATAAAACATGCAAAAAGGAAATTAGATTGGCTAAATTAGAAAATGAAAGGCACGTTGCAAAAGAAAGTAAGACAAACCCCAAAAAGTTTTTTAAGTATATAAATGGCAAAAGGATTAAAAAAGATAATATAGGACCACTAAGAAGTGAGATGGGTGAATTGATAAATGATACTAAGGAAAAAGCAGAGATATTAAACACGTTCTTTTCTTCAGTATTTACCAGAGAGGAACAAATGGCAGGAGTAATACATAAAAATGGAAATGAAACCATGCCATTAATTAATACTTGGTTGTCAGAGGAAGAAGTCCAAAGGCGACTGAAGAATATTAAGATAAATAAAGCTCCAGGTCCAGATGGCATACACCCAAGGGTCCTTATGGAATTAAACTCGGAAATAGCTAGACCGCTATTCTTAATTTTCAGAGATTCAATCTCATCAGGCTCAGTACCAATGGATTGGAGAATAGCAGATGTGGTGCCGTTGTTTAAAAAGGGGACGAGATCACAACCAGAGAATTATAGACCTGTAAGCCTGACATCAATAGTGGGGAAACTACTGGAAGGTATTTTAAGGGACAGTATTCAGGATTACTTGGTACGCAATAAAATTATTAGTGGGAATCAACATGGATTTGTGAGGGATAGGTCATGTCAAACTAATCTAATTAGTTTCTACGAGGAAGTTAGTGGGAACTTAGACCAGGGCAGGACAGTAGATGTGGTCTACTTAGATTTTGCAAAGGCCTTTGATACAGTGCCACACAAGAGGTTGGTTTACAAAATAAGGGAACTGGGTCTAGAAATCAAAATTTGTACTTGGATCGAAAACTGGTTAGAGAATAGGGAACAGAGAGTTGTGATAAATGGAACATTTTCTAATTGGTCAAAGGTCTTAAGTGGAGTTCCTCAAGGTTCCGTGCTGGGACCACTCCTTTTTAATATATTTATTAATGACCTTGGTGATGGTTTAGAGAGTAAAGTTTCTATTTTTGCAGATGACACTAAACTCTGTAAGGTAATAAAATCAGAGCAAGATGTAGCTTCTCTACAGAGAGACTTAAATAAACTGGAGGATTGGGCGGCTAAATGGAATATGAGGTTTAACACAGATAAATGTAAGGTTATGCATTCAGGGATCAAAAACAAGAACGCAATCTATAAATTAAATGGAATTAATTTGGGAGAATCTATAATGGAAAAGGATTTGGGAGTGCTCGTAGACAGTAGACTTAGCAATAGTGCTCAATGTCAAGCAGCAGCTGCAAGGGCAAACAAAGTATTGGCATGCATAAAAAGGGGCATAGATGCAAGGGAAGACAGTGTAATTTTGCCACTGTATAAATCATTGGTAAGACCTCATCTTGAATATGCAGTACAGTTCTGGGCACCACTCTATAAAAAAGATAATTTGGAACTAGAAAGGGTTCAGAGAAGGGCGACAAAATTGATAAAGGGTATGGAGTCATTAAGTTATGAGGAAAGGTTAGCCAGTTTAGGCATGTTTACTTTAGAAAAGAGGCGTCTAAGGGGAGATATGATTACTATGTACAAATACATTAGGGGTCTATACAGAGAGCTTTCATGGGAACTTTTTACCCCAAGGACCATACACAGGACACGTGGTCATCCCCTAAGGTTAGAGGAGAGGAAATTTCACAACCAGCAAAGGAAGGGGTTCTTTACAGTAAGGGCAGTCAAGATATGGAATTCATTGCCAGGGAAGGTTGTGATGGCAGATTCAATAGATATGTTTAAGAAAGGGTTAGACAAATTTTTAGCGGAAAGGTGTATCCAGGGATACGACCGTTAATTTAAAATAAAGGATAGTAGTGGATATAGGGTAAAAATTGGATTGCAATATTGAGTCTGGGGGGGATTTTCAAAATTGAAACAGATGGGCGGTTGCCTACTCTGGATTAATTACAAATATAAGTGCAGGATCGCAGGAGATCCAAAATAGGTTGAACTTGATGGACTGGTGTCTTTTTTCAACCTCATCAACTATGTAACTAGAATACTGTTGCCTCAAAGAAACTAGGATGGGAATTGTTGCATTACATAGTTAACCCTTATTTTAATGCTAATGCAATCCACATGTGAAAAATGTTTTTTCTGCCTGAAGCAATCACAGACAATCACCGTCTATTGCCCAGCAGTTAATCATGATGCTTACAAAAAGGGCCCCTCATTATTTGGCAGGTGTGGGGTTGTTGGAGAATGGCTTTTGCAGGTAATGTGGTGCATTCTTGCCAGTGTATGTTTGCAGATTTTTACCTGATGGAGGCAGAAAGGCGCCAGGATGAGGAGGATGAACAGCAGTTGGCATCTGTTCCGCGGAGCCTGCAAAGACCCCGCACTCCACGTGCATTTCCAGTGCGTTTGAATCTGGAGTCCTTGGCTGATGTGGAGGTAGTACAAATGTTTCGCCTCAATGGTACTAACCTCATGGCACTGTATGAGCAAGTGAAGGATGATTTGGAGCCTACAACCAGCCGCTCTAATGCAGTGTCAGGACTACACAAACTACTGTGTGCAGTTCACTTTTTGGCAACAGGTTCCTTTCAATCTGTGTCCTCCAGAGTGATTGGCATAACGCAGCCGACATTTTCAAGGCATTTTGGACAGGTTTTAGGTGCCCTTAAAAGAGTGTGCCCTAGCTATATCAGCTTCCCCAGCCAGGAGTCACAGTGGCATGAGCTCAAGGGAGCTTTCTATAGGGTCGCAGGTATCCCTAATGTAATGGGTGCAATAGATTGCACTCATATTGTCCTGAGACCACCTCACCACAGGGCAGAGGTTTTTGTTAATCGCCATCATTACCACTCCCTGAATGTGCAGGTTGTGTGCGATGCTAACCAGCGTATATTGAGTGTTGTTGCAGGCTATCCTGGGTCATGTCATGATGCCTTTATCCTGAGACAGTCTACCCTTTATGCCAAATTTGAAAGTGGTGAAATGCCGGAGGGATGGCTTTTGGGTATGTACTTTGCATGTTTTATATATCCCTTATCCTTGCTCAAATGGACTCACATATGCTAACTGCTGTACAACATGCTCAAAGTAAATGGTAGCTAACATTTTACTTTTATTGCAGGAGATTCAGGATATGGGTGTCGCTCCTGGCTCATGACTCCTCTGCTGCATCCTCAGACTCCTGCACAGCACCAATACAATGAGGCACACATAAGCACTAGAGGTGTCATAGAATGTACGTTTGGACTCTTGAAAACCAGGTTCAGGTGCCTTGATAAATCTGGTGGGGTGCTTATGTATGCACCTGAAAAGGTATCTGAGATTGTCCTGGCTTGCTGTCTGCTGCATAACCTGGCTTTACATCAACTTACCCCACCGATTATTGCAGTAGACAGTGAAGAAGAAGGGGTACGTGTCACATCTGGTGATGTGCAGAGCACAGAGGGCGGAAGGGAGATTAGAGACCGTCTAATTGCAAACTACTTTACTTTAAGTACATAGTATGAAAAACATTTTTTGCTCCAAAATGTGTTTTATGTGAGTGCAATTTTAGTATTTTATTTTAAATGTTTTGTAAATTGGAACCTTTAAAAACAGGATAGTGTGTACTCCTCATGTGGTAAATATGAACATCCCTGGAATGTGACAGTCAGAGGTCAATGTTTAAGTGAAATTAGTGCATAGTTGTTAAAAAATCAGTATACTCTTGTTTTCTGTGCAGAAAAGAAAGACTGACACAATAGAAATTTAACTGCATTTATTGCAGAACACAATAAATAATAACGTATAATGGTTATAGAAACTTGACAAAACATTAATCAATAAGAAACATTGTGCTAGCAATGCCTTTTTGCAGGCATATCGCTATGCTTGGTGCCACTCTCTCCCCTCCCTCGCCCACCCCTGGTGCGAGCACCTCTCCTTGGAGGAGTACTCTGCACGGATGCACTTATTATCCTTTTAATACCCATTATCATTTGGACTGTGTAGTACATGCTGGGTTATTTTGACTAAACTGCATGCTATAAAAAGTGGAGATGTTGCCTATAGCAACCAATCAGATTTTAGCTGTCATTTTGTTGAATGCAATAAATAAAGTAAAGGTATATTCTGATGGGTTACTATAGGCAACATATCAGTTTAGTAAAATGTAGCCCTAACTTCTCATTGCAAACAATTAAAAAAAAAAAAAAAAAATTGACAGCAACATTTGCACAGAAAATCAATTAACTACATTATTTCTCTCCTAAACAGAAATCACGTACCTGCTTGCTCGTCTGTGCCCGAATCTCTCGCTGAAGGTGGAGGTGTAGGTCTGGCACTGGGACTGAACTGCGGTCCTGGCGATTCTGGATGTATTAGAAAAAGCATACAATGTATTTCCAGAAAAAAACAATTTCCAAATATACTGTTTATTGCACAAATGTGTTTGCAATTTTTATTTATTTTTTTCTATGAGAAAAAAAAAACCTTTACAAACTATTAGAGGCAAAAATACACTTTGAAAAACAAAAACAAAAAAAAAAAAATTAAGAAAAAACGTTTGCAAAGAGAAAAGCAGTTTTAAAAAGAGAAAAAAAATATAAATACTGTTAGAGTAAAATATGCAAATAACTCACCAACTACTTGTCCAAAAGAGGGCGAATCCGTGTCTTGGACGTTTATCCCCTCGACAATCTCTGCCGGCATTATCTGTCGCAGCTCCTCCTCGTACGTTGTGTACTCAATACGAAGAGGGGGTTGCCCTCTTTTCCTGGGCCATCTTCTCTTTCAGCCTCCTCTTTATATCCGAAAACCGCTTGCGGCAGTGCGCCACTGTCCTCTTTAGTGGGCCCACTGCGTTCACGGCATCACAGACACGCTCCCACAATTGGTGACGCCGCCTTAGAGGAGTCCGGGCTGCCAGGTTGCCTAGTATGACCTCATAACAGGGAACGATATTGTGCACCAACACACAATTCTCATCATGTGAGAAGCGCACATTCCTCCCTGTCTTGGTCTTCCTGCCCTGACCTGTCTCCTCAACCTCTCCCTCTCCCTCCTCTGACCCCTCAACCTCCATCTCCCTCTCCTCAGCCTGTTCTCCCCTCCTATCTCTGGACATAATGACAAATAAATGCCAAACACAGAAAACACAGAAAGACTTACAAACACAAAGGACAAACTACACTAAATACAGACACACTCTCCACACAGGCACACACAAGTAACACAGACAAAGGACAAGTCAAATACAAAAAATACAAGACAGAAAATAAAAGAGAAAATAAATGTACAAAACAGAAAAATACCACAGGACTACTCACACTTCAATCAGATATCGCTCCACCAATCCACCAAACTCCAACTCTCACCAACTCTCACAAAGCACAAACCAACTAACTCCTCTCTTAAAACTCCTCAAAACCCTATCAGAGAAAAAAGTGTCAGGCCAGTGGTTTATATAGGGCTTGTGATGTCAAATCTCCTGAGTTTGAAAATAGCCAATAGTAACAGGCCAGGAGACAGGTGTAATTTTCAAAAAAACCACCTTTACACAAAAGCGCCGTCATTTAAAGCAAAAGCGCCATGTTCTATTTAAAGCCGCCGGCGGCTTTGAGCATTACATCCCGCTGTGACATCGCCGGCGGCTTCAAATTGAAGCTGATATGCGCCCATTAGTAAATCCGGCTGTTTGCAATGCAAACCCGCCGGAAAACCGCCGCGATGCATCACGCCTGATAGTAAATCTAGCCCTTAGTGTGTGTGGAAAAAAAAATTCAGAAAGGGCTGAAATTTGGTATACTAAGATGTTTTTAATTTGTTAATTGTTAAAAGTGTTTATAAAGATTTGAAAAAAATATATATATATTTCTTGAAGGAGAAGTGACAGTTGGGAGTGGTTGGTGGTTGCCGGGGGTGACAGTGGGGAGTGGTTGGTGGTTGCCGGGGGTGACAGAGTGAGGGGAGTGTGATACTCAGGACCGCTGAGAGAGATCCCTGTGTCTGGATAGACATCTGGATAGATGTGGCGATGAAAATGAAGGATGAGGTGATGGAGAAGAATGATGAGGTGGTGACATGTGGACAAAACCACGTTAAAAAAGGGCGCTTACGTCGGGAAGTAACGCTCTTCCCCTGAGGAGGCCTGGGCTATGGCCCGAATGCATGACAAGAACCTTTTTAACACCTTAAGTAGCTTGATTTGACTAGAATGCATGAGTATCATGCACGGGTTAACTTGTATATATATATATATATATATATATATATATATATATATATATGTAAGAGATGCAAGATAAAGAGAGGCGCCTTCTGGTGTACTGTATAGGTGTATCACGAACACAGCTTAATACAGTTGGACCATATATTCCCAACTTTAATAGCTTCAGGGTTCCAGCCACCCAGAGGAATTAACCAGTTATGTAAAGAGATTACTGAGGATCACCAAACGTGCAAGTACATATGCATACCAGAGATATGAAAATATGCGCTTATCTGTAGACTTATGCTGCATACGGTCTCATCAGTGTTGGTACGTGGTCCTCACTTGTGTACGTGATGTCTCGATCATCCGAAGGAAGAAGATAACACTGGTATTGTGGGTAAACAGCTTCGTACCCCGGGTTACGGAATATGGTAAAAGAAATCCTATATAGTGTAGTACATAAATCAACAATATTTATTCCACATTAAAAAACAATGCTCACTCACAATTTATAAGTTAAACATGCGCTTATCTGTAATACAGGATAAGTAGTTAGCACTAGGTCCATGCAGTGGTCCCGCCACCGTCTGCACACAGAAGTACGAAGAACACTGAACTAAGCTACAGGTGTCCTAGATTTAGGTGAGTGTCACATGAAAGGTAGAGAGAGAGCCTCAACACGTTTTGTTCCATCTAGGAACTTCCTCAGGAGGGTTATAGTAATCAATAACCTATACTATAACCCTCCTGAGGAAGTTCATATTCATATTTTCATATTTTTGTCTCCCCCATACAATAGTGAGATCCTTAAGCAATGCAGTGACTTTATTTCCTGGTCTCCTGAGACACATGTACTGTATTACTATATTTTGGATACTTTAAGGCTGTTGTGGATACTAAAATAGATAGGTGGAGGTAATTTGAATGTTTGCCACCTGCTGGGATTTTTTTTTTTTTTTTGCAGGTTTAGTGGAAGAGAGGGGAATCAAAGATATATGGCGGATGAGGCACCCAGGGGAGGTGCAGTTCTCCTGCTTCTCCACATCTCATCATGATTTTACCCAAATTGACCTCGGGTTCCCTCTGCTGTTGATGTTAATTATTTGTCTAGATGGATCTCTGACCACTCTCCTCTGATACTATGGAGATGCATGAGGTCAGGTATTTTGGAACTTTAACCCCTTCTGGCTAAACTTACTGGAAGATCTTAGTATCTCAAAGGGAGGAATACTATGGTACTAATGTTACCATTATGACCCCCACTATTCTTTGGGATGCCTTTTAGGCTTTTTTATGAGGATCCTTTATATCCAGTGTCAGTTCCTTTAATCTAAACTCCAAATTTAAGGGGAAGTACCTAGAAATTCAAGCTCTTTGTCTAGAAGAAATCTATCTTTTTCCCCGCTCAACAGAAGGCATAAAAGATGGCACAGAGGGAGAGGTTGGATTATCTCTTGGATAGGTCCAATTATTGTTTACTAAATATGCAAAATACTATGACAAATGTGGCAGTACTCTGACAAATCTAACCAGAAAAGAGAGAACAGCAGCTGTAATATCAGGAACTACAGACATAATGGGTAACATAAGAACTTTGACAACAGAGATTGCTAATATGTTTTATATTTTTTTCCGAAATGCTTATGCTTCTAAAACCCATTATTCAAAATCAGCCCTTCATATGCATCTAACCTCAATTCAAATCCCTAGGTTAAGTTCAACAACCAATAAATTATTGGACCCATTATGGTTAAAGAGATTAGAGATTTCCTTCTTCCCTACTAGAATAGCTATGGAAGTTAATGGAATCCATATAGAACAACACAAATAAAATCTGGAATTTGTTGTTACCCATTTATTGGAAACATTTCAGAGCTTATATGATATGGGCTGAATGACTCCATCTATGTCTGAAGCTCTAATTGTCCTGATACCGAAACAAAGGAAAGATTCCTTGCTCCCTGACTCCTACAGACCCATATCCCTATTGACCACAGATGTACAAATTATGGTGAAAAGTTTAGCAAGATGGTTGAACCAAGTTATCAGAGAAATTATCCACCCTGATCAAACTTATGCTGGGTAAATCAATGGCAATTAATCTGTGTAGACTTTTTTGCCACCTACAGCTTGTCCACCAGGTGGAAAAAGGGGCAATGGTTGTTGGATGCTGCCAGAGCCTTTGACTGAATAGAATTGGGTTACCTGTCGGTAGTGATGACTTATTTCGGCTTTGGACCAGTGTTGAACCAGCGTTTATTCAATGAGTGAGACTACTCTACTCCAAACCCACAGCCAGGGTTTGCATTAATAATTTTGTTTCCCAAGACTTTACTCTAGGATGAGGTAAAACACAAGGATGGCCCTTGTCAACTTCTCTTTTTACACTTGCCATTGAAGCCCTTTGCATGCATTAATTGGGGACATCCAGATATTCGTGGACTGAAAATGGGCTCGTAGAACAGACACTGTTACATTGTATGCTAATGATATGGTACTATTTTTCTTAGACCCTCAACGCTCTCTCCCTATTCTCCTAAAGGTAGTCAATGATTTTGGAACATACTCCGGGTTATTGGTCAATTGAGATACATTTTGTATATTTCCAATAAGGGGACCCTGCCCAACTGACCTCGCTTTCCATTCCCCTTACAATGAACACCCAAATTTAAGTACCTTGGTATATGTTCAACCACAGATTGATTACCTAAAAAGTACCTGAAAATAATAACCCTTAACAGTCACAGGCAGATTTAATCTTGTTAAGATGATCCTTCAGCCAAAGTTCTTATATGTTCTACAGCAATCACCAATTTATATTCCACAATCATTATTCCACACAATTGACCATCACATCTCCTCATTGGTATGAGCAGATAAGGGGAAGCAACTTATATTTACCACATTATGTAGATCTAAGAAAACAGGTGGTCTCAACCTACAAAACTTCCTCCTCTATTATTTGGCCTCCCAACACTGGGGCATGGATGATAACTTAAAAAGGTACAGATCTTCATGACTTTCTAGTATCTTAAACAGGTTTTCCACACTCCTGGAGTCAATATCTTTTTTTGCAGGTAGTAGCAACAAGCATGATCCTCCTCTAGTGTCCCAGGCTATCAGAATCTGTCTTCAGTAAAATTTATAAATAGCCCTGAATATAACCCAATGACCACGGTTTGGAGTAATTTAAACTTTAATGAGTTAGTTAAGATGGGAGAGAAAAAATTCTGGTCCAAATATGGTATTTACCACATTGGACAAGCATATGAAAATGGAGATTTATGTTCATTTGTGTAGCTACAGAGATTACATAGTCTCCCACAGACCCACTTTAGATATTTACAACTCAGAAACACATTTAACTTGCAGTTTCATGGAGTTGACCCAAGTCTCCATGCAGATCCTTTAAGAATGAAATTTGCAAGATTAGGAGCTATACACCATATTTCATCCACCTACTGTATCTTAATGGAATAATTAAATATGGAACACCTCAAGAAACTGTGACTCACTTGGGAGACATAGGGAAATTAATGATCAGAACTGGGTTAATATACTTGAAAGTCGATATTAAAGCACTGCATCCGCTAGATTTCATCAGATCTAACATTTTCTCCTACATAGAGCTTATCTTACCTCTCTACGAATATCTAAATTTAGTGGTAATCACGAAAAACTCATAAATGTGGAAATCTGAAAGGGGATGAAGAAGGTCCCACATTAAACAAATGGATATCTCTTAACAATGAAACTATAGGTCATGAAAGATTTATGTATACTCAACATAATCTAATTACCAAATATTAAAAAAATTGGTATAAATGGAGAACTTTTCTATACGAAGTTGAGGAACTAGTCCTCTTTAAATAAGTACCCAGCAGCTAACTAACTACTTAATTATATCATATACTCAACAATCACTCATAAATATTTATATGAAAATACTAAAGTTATATTATTATTTTTTATTTATTTTTTGTTTGTTTGAATCACTAATTTGATATATGTTCATTTTCATGACACTGTAGAAGCCCCTGCATAGGATAATTTGAATATTTAGTTAAGCTGTATATCTTTACAAAAGTGAAATAAAAATGTACTGATTTAAAACAAAAAAGAAAGGGGGTAAGTAAACTACTTCTTGTACTTGTGGTATTCTGATCAATAGTCTTTCTGATTCCTATTACAAGTACACAGGGACGTTTGAGGTTGCAGGATTGTCAAATTTTGGAGTTGATTATAAAGGCACTGGTTACATATGCTAATTTTGGTTGCAATGTGAAAAGATGCATTTTTCCTACGTTTTTTCCTATACTTTAATTTGAGGAAAAAAGAGAGAAATATATTTTTAAAAGGTTTGTTAAAAGCCAGGCTCTTTGTACAAACTAAAAACACAGGAATTTTGGTATATTTTAGCGCACAATGTTAAGCGACCACCTCTAATAATTTTTTTTATTACCGCATTCATACCGTCACATAAGAAAATACATTATTCTATGCTTTATGTGATGTAACTGACATCACATAGAACATATCAAACATTATTATATAATTTCCAATTCCACTATGATGGCAAGAAATCATATGTTTATAATATTCTATGTATATTTAAAGTAGTAGGTCCGACACTATACTTCACGAAGCCAACTCATCCCTTTTTTTTTTACATCCAGTTGTTTAAAGAAACTTAATGTGGTGAAGGCAATGCATGCTATCATTGCTAGAGGATTAATGTTTTCTTAGAAACTGACTTGTATCTACACCTGGTAGTATAATATTTTTGCACCTCTTGAGATGAATAATTATTTTAGCATGTAGAAAGTTATTAACCTTGCTCAAAATGCAAATTTACTCCAGAAGTATAAGATTAATTTAGACATTAGCTTTCATTATGCAACTGGCTCTCGTCAGATAAAAGCTAATTACTGATGTAATTAATAACCCTCATGGTGTGCTTTTATACATGCATAATAGAGTCAGCTACCCTTTACTGAAAAATACATTACTATGGTGACGTGTTTCCTAAAGGAGATTGCTGATGTATCTATTGATACCATAGATGATGATGTGTAATCTCAGAAATCTGTGATGCAGTAATTAAGAATCGTTGATGGTAAGGTCAAATAACATATGTGAGCTGTGCTTTAAAATAAATAAATTAGTTGTATATATATATATATATATATAGGTGTTTAAATTTGTCAATACATTTTTGTAACTGCACACCAAACAAATATACATATCAATATATTTCTACACACAACCATGATATATTAGTTTAAAGCTATCTAACCTCAATTACATTGTGGCAGTGATTGGCAATGTGAAAGAGGTGGAGGGCTGCATGCGTGGCCCTCCAGACTACAAAAGGGCCTCACATAGGAAGGAAGGAGAGCCCAGAGAACTCCCTTCTCCTCCAGGTATGTCACGTGACCTCTCTGTATTGTGAAGAGGCGATCGCTCAATATGGAAGTTAGCTGCTCCCGTTCTTTTAAGATCATGTGCAGCTGGCTGGGGTGCCACAGATGACGGATGCTGGCAGCCTCTGGTTGCCAAGCTCTGGTTTACACAAATGCCTCTCATAACTAAATAGGCCAAGTGGCATTCAGTGGCCGGGTGCTCTTTCATAGGTTTTAAATCTGTTAATAATTCTGTATTTACTTTACAGTAACAATTATTTAAAAGCAAACAATTGTAGTTCATTAATATCAAATAGAAAGAATATTAAAAGCATTGAAGAAAAAAATAAATCCACACCAACATTTCTGAACCTATAGCCCCACCCATCTCCACACACACACACACATTACATCAATACCAACCACAGACTTTACAACAATTCCCTCATCAATCAACCCCTCATCTTCAGTCATTAACCTCCTCAAATAATTAACTATCTCCTTATCGTCCTATAAACCTCTTTATCAACATCAAACTTCCCATTAATCCCAAACATTACAAATAACCTCCTTATAATCACTAACTCTCATATCACCTCCCTCACAATTAACCCCTCCTTATAATCATTAAATGCTTCAGCCTCATCATAACCACCCCTTCAACAGAATTAATCCTTTTATAATCATTAACTCATTCCCCATTATGAAATATTATTAATTAATCCCATTTATATAATTATTAATCTCCTTAATCATTTCCTCCCTCATCCTCATCAACCCATAAAGATCATTAACTCCATCATCTTGTCTAATGCCCTCAACATTAACTTCTCACCAATTTACTTCCCATCCAATTAATTTCTTCCGCCTACTCTGTTGGTGAGCAGTCATCCCGGTAATAGTCAGTGGGGAACTGATCACATGTCAGTTCTTCTCTGTGTACTTCCATTTCACAGAGTTTTCCCTGTAGTCCGGAGCGGAGGGAGGACCCACAGTTGCATGTCAACATGAGAAGGTAGGAGCTGTGTGCTCCATGCTCCATTCGCTCCCTTTGGAGCGATTAACCCAGAGCTTTTTCTTACACTGGGCAGAAGCAGACGACAGAAATGCCTGTCACCAGCCCTCAGAAAGCTGCCTAATGGTAGTGATGGGCCCGTCAAGATACCATAGTATATTTGTATCCCTAAAGCTCCAACCATCTGAACAAACTCCAATTTTCATTTTGATATATTGATCATATTGATATAATGTTTCTACTTCCATTCTAATGTGCTCTTTATGTCAAATATCTCTTGTGAGTTATCAGACAGAGCAATCCTTTCCAGATAGGGCACAAGCTCCCCCTTTACTGGCCAGAATAAAATCTAATGACACCAGGTCCTGATTACGAGTTCTGTCCACGCTGGGCTAATACACCCATAGGGCCCACACCTTGATATCATTAAAATAAAATTCAGGAGTACTCATCAACAAATAAATTTAGATTGATTCTCTTACCTGTTCTTGCTGTTCTTTTTTCCTTGTTTTTGCAGCTTTGCTGTCATTTAGCTGTCTTCTGGAAAGTTGAGTTTCTCTTTTGAAATTACAACATTGCAAACTCTCAATTGTTAGGCTCTTTAGAGAGCATCTTCATGAATGCCACACAATACAGAGATCATGTCCCCCAGCAGACGTTTCCTCAACCATCAGCAAACTTCATGACACCCTTGACAATTTCTTCACCCACTTCCCAAATTATTTAATTACCTACCCCCATACAATTCATCATCCACCTTAGCTCCTCCCACATATCTTAAACTTTCCCCAAGCCATTAGATCACTGTACTCATTATCACACTGCCCTCCTCAATACACTGTGCCCTAAATCACTTCCTTCAGCATACACTGTCCTTCTTAGTACACTATGCCCCCCTTCAGCACACACTGTCCCCCTTCAGCACACAATGCCCCATTAAGCACACACTGCCCTCTTTAGCATGCACTGCCCCTCTTATTGCACTATGCCCCCCTTCAGCACACACTGCCCCCCCTTCAGCACACATTGCCCCCTCTTCAGCACACACTGACCCCCTTCAGCACACACTGCCCCCTCTTCAGCACACACTGCCCCCTCTTCAGCACACACTGCCCCCTCTTCAGCACACACTGCCCCCTTCAGCACACACTGCCCCCCCTTCAGCACACACTGCCCCCTCTTCAGCACACACTGCCCCCTCTTCAGCACACACTGCCCCCTCTTCAGCACACACTACCCCCCTTCAGCACACAATGTCCACCTTCAGGACACACTCACAATTTTGCCTAAAAACACAGCCATGAATAAAGAATGGTGCCAAAACCTCCTCCAAGAGTAACTTCTCCCGACCATCAAAGAACAGTTTGTTGATGAATAATGCCTTTTCCAGCATGATGAAGAACCTTGGCATAAGGTAAAAGTGATAACTAAGTGGCTCGGAGATCAAAACATTGAAAATTTGTGTCCATGGCCAGGAAATTCCCCAGACCTTAATCCCATTGAGAACTTGTGGCCAATCCTCAAGAGGCAGGTGGACAAACAAAAAAACACAATATCTGACACACTCCAAACATTGATTAGGTAAGAATGGCCGGCCATCAGTCAGAATGTGGCCCAGAAGTTGATTGACAGCATGCCAGGGCGAATTGCAGAGGTCTTCAAAAAGTAGGGTCAACAATGCAAATATTCCCTCTATGCATAAACTTAATTTAATTGTCAATGAAATACTTGTAATTTTACTTCAGTATACCATAGCAACATCTGACAAAAAGGTCTAAAAACAATGAAGCAGCAAACTTTGTGAAAACTAATACTTGTGCATTCTCAAAACTTTTGGCAATGACTGTACTACACAGTCCTGTACACTGTTCCTCTAGAACCAGCAGATGAATGCTCAGCTAAGGTAAATGGTAAAGAGCAGTCATGCCTACAAGCATCTGACTATTTTAAGATCTTTATTGTGACTGGTTCATATTTCATGTCTCTGCCTTCCTCTGTATTTACTCATTACATGCAACACCGGAAACTCCACAGAAGTGCCAGTCAACAATGACTGCTTTATTTTGCCTTATTATTAGTCTCATACTGCTGCTTTCTTACAAAAGCCACATTCACTTTTCAAATCAGCAATCATTTTTGGGCTACTATATGTATCATCTCATATGATATTAGTTTTCAATAAATATGTGCAAAATCAATTGAGCCTGGGGAACCTGAATATATGCAATTATATGCAACACATGTCACACATATAATCTAAAAGAGAAAAGCATATCACCATCAGAGACAAATTAGTATAGAATGCTATTGTTGGGCTCTCATTGGGCACTTGTTAGTGATGACTATGACGTCTTTATTCTGGAGAGAGAATGTTGTCAACCCCAATGCAAGTAGAGGCATGTCCCCAACCATACCAGACCCACTAAATATGTACTTTTTAAAGAGTTACTTTTATTATGAATATTTAAGAAAAGGATGAGACTGATATGAATGAGAGCTATGTATTAATATAATATACTATACAATATTGAGTGAATTACAAAAGAACAATACATCACAAATTGTTATTATCCTCTTCGTCTTTCAAAGAAATATGTATAACATTCAGTAACATGAAGGTCAGTCTATCTTCATTATAAAGACCATCTATTTTCTCTAAACAATACATAAAAACGGTTCTCAATAAATACTCAAATTTTAAATGTGTGGCTGTAGTCCCTTTTTCAGGTCTAGAATAGAAGAGAGATTCAGCTAATTGCATGGGTTCTCCTTGAGGGGGAGATAGAGACCGGATTCCAGGTGTCTGATGTGGCTTGATATACTCTGAACCCTTTTTCTCTAAAAATATTACTTGGAACCTCAGATCAATTGGATGGCACAATGTGATCCATTCATCCAGGTTGGTGGGCAAGTCTCGTGTGACTAACTCATCCTTAATGCGGTCGGAGAGACCTTGCCAAAAGGCTGCCACTAGTGCGTCATTGTTACATTTGAGTTCCAATGAAAGGGTTCTGAATTGGACCACGTATTGTCCTACAGATGATTGGCCCTGTCGCAACCGCAGGATGTCGGCAGCGGCAGATGACGATCTCACAGGCTCATCAAATATACTCCAGAATAGGGTTAGGAATCCCTTGATTTTGGACAGAATGGGATCAGACTTCTCCCAGAGGGGATATGCCCAGGCTAAGGCTTGCCGTGATAGAAGAGAGATATTATAGGAAGTCTTCGTTCGATCTGTAGGAAAATTAGCCAGCTGTAGCTCAAAGTGAATACTGCATTGGATCAGGAACCCTCTACAGTTCTTTGGGCCTCCATCGTATTTGGCTGGCATAGGGAGAACCAACTGAAACACTGGACCTGTTACAACATTGGCATTGGTACTCTCAGAAGAGACTTGTGTAGGTGTGTGTGTCAGTGCGGTCTGTAAGTTTTTCATACAAGCAGATAGCTCTTGCTAATATCTCATCACTTGCTCTTCAGTAGTTTCCTATTTTTCCATGCGCTCAACTAAGCTTCAGACTAAGTCTGCCCCTGGGGTATGTTCCCTTGCCGGATCCATTGGGCCAGTGCAAACTGTCATGGCAGTAGGGTTTCCGGGATCCGTCTCAGGACCTCTGGGACTAGCTGTGGTAGGAGTGTAGTGGAAACTGGGAGGCCGGATGAATGTCTTGCTCATAGAGCTTGCTCTAATCCTGAATACTGGATGTTAAGAGGAGGAACCACACAGAAGATAGCAGCTGGAATCTGTACACAAGCAGGTAGAATGAAGGTGAATCCACACGAGGAATAAATAACCAAAGTATTTATTTCAGCAGTCAGAATGAAGCTGAATTCATACAAGGGTTAATGGTTTGCAGTTCACATAACAGCAACAGGATGAAGCTGAATTCACACAAGGGTCAATGGTTTGCAGTTGATATAACAGCAACAAGATGAAGCAGCTGAATTGACATGAAGGGTTAATGGTTTGCAGTTCATATAACAGCAACTAGATGAAACAGCTGAATTCACAAAGAGGGTTATTGGTTTGCAGTTCATATAACAGCAACTAGATGAAGTAGCTGAATTCACACAGAGGGTTAATGGTTTACCAGTTCATATAACAGCCAGCAAGATGAAGTAGAACTCATACAGATAAGTCCATAACACAGCAGCAGGATGAGGCTGAATTCCCTCAGAGGGTAAATGGTGGAGATCTGTATACAGCAGGAGGATTGAAGCAGCAAAACAAACAGCAACTATGGAGATCTGGAACTAGGAAAGTGTTGCACTGGCCAATTTGCTGAGTGTAGGAGGAGACTCTTATAGACTGCAGAGGAAGCCAATTGGTGGATGAGATCAGGGGGTAAATGTATCAAGCTGAGATTGTTCCGGCAGGTTTGAAAAACCAATCAGATTCTAGCTATCATTTATTTAGTACATTCTACAAAATAACAGATAGAATCTGATTGGTTGCTATAGGCAACATCTTCACTTTTCAAACCGGCCGGGAAACTCTCAGCTTAATACATTTACCCCCAGGTGTTCAGACTCAGCAGAATGTTTAGCAAATGTCTCACCCAAGATGGCAACCTCCAGTACTGCAGACAGAAGTCATTCTTGTCCCAGGATAGAATGCTGCATTCGGCCAGGAGGGAGATGTGTGGGGATATGGTACCATTGGGACAGGACTGAGACCCCGGTTTGTGACAAACTCTTTATATGTTCGTGGTATATTGACTCTTTGAATAACTTCTTTTCTCTGTTCTGTCAGATACTTTGCCTGGTGTGAAATGCAATGTCCTAAAAATTCTACCTTCTGTAGAACTGGCTGCACTTTGTCTTTTGAATCTGTACGGTTTTTTTCATAAAGAAACTGTAAAAGTGAGATTGTGTCTTTTACACAGTTTGTGTGAGTATCTGCACAAAGCAAAAGGTCATTCACATACTGTATGACTACGGTGGAGGTGTGGCATGGCAACTTCTGAGTATTCACTTGGACTGCTGGCGCCTCCTTGTGGAAATCTTGTCCAAGCTATTGTTTGTCCTAATGTGTAAATGCAATATACTGCTGACTGTACTCTGTAATGGGAACAGAGAAAAATGCATTTGCAAGGTCTATCACCGTGAACCATTGTGACGTAGGGGGAATTTGGTTCAACAATGTGTGTGAGTTGGCCACAATGGGGGAATTTACTATAATATGTTTATTGATCTCCCTTAGATCGTGTATCATCCTAAAATATGGTGCCCCATCTGTATTGGGGGACTTCTTCTGGATTGGGAAAAGGGGTGAATTTCTACTGGATCTGCATTCTTTAAGTACCCCAATTTTTAAATAGTCCCCTATTTGCTTTCTTATGGCTGTTTGATCAGGCCTTAAGGGTTATTGTTTAACTTTTACTGGCTGTGCCCTTGGTTTCAGTTTAATTTGTTCAGTTTGTACAGATATAAGACCTACATCCATTTTGCCCTCGGCCCAAAGATCAGGATTGACCTGCTGACAGATAAACTTTAAATCTGCCTCTTGTTTTACATCATGTTTGTTAACTGTCATTAGGAGTTGTGCAGTGTCAAAGGCAAGGAGGCCTAAGCTGCCTGGTGTGGGCATAAGAGTTACCTCCCCATTTTTATATTGTATGGTGACATTAGGGGCTGACAGTAAATCAGCTCCTAGTAGGCTCATGGGGCAACTGTCAGACACCAAAAACTGCATGACTTTTACTAGGGTGTCATTTACTTGTACATGCAATGGCATTGCCCTGTTTAGCAACTGTATTTGTCCATCTAACCCTGTAGCTGGCACCACTGTAGAGGAAATTAAATTGCGTAGTACCAGTTTAGATTGCAAAACTGAAGTGGCAGCCCTAGAATCTATTGGTGCTATGGTTTCCTCTAGTCCCTTGATTTTTAATGGTACTGTACATTGTGGACCAGAAGTGACTGATATGGTGTAAATAAATGGTGATAATGACGATGATGATGATGAGTATGTGACTCTGGGGGCCGTGTTCCTATGCTGCTTTCTCTTTTTAAGTTGAGCTCTGGGCTCAGCAGCATCTGGACAATCTGCCCTTTCTGAAGGCAGTGCAAACACAGTCCCTTATTCACACATTCCTGGGACCTGAGACCTAATTTAACACTAGAGGTCACAGGTGTCTGTCTGCTCTGTCTTGGCTTGAATTGTGGATGCCTAGGTCGTGTAACATCAGGCTGTACCACATATATGGGCTGTGTTACCTTCTTTCTCTCCTGTTTATCCTTACTATCCTCCTCAATGGATCTCAATACGGTCAGTAAGACAGAAGGGGTTAAAGTTGCAAATTCAGGCCGACTGACTTTAAGGGCTAGATTTACTAAGCTGCGGGTTTGAAAAAGTGGGGATGTTGCCTATAGCAACCAATCAGTTTCTAGCTATCATTTTGTAGAAGGTACTAAATAAATGAAAGCTAGAATCTGATTGGTTGCTATAAGCAACATCCCCACATTTTCAAACCCGCAGCTTAGTAAATCTAGCCCTAAGAGTCTTGAGGAGGTTGAGATTTAAGCCTACCAAAAATGCATTTTTGAATATGTGTATATCCCTAGCAGTGACATGATCAAACCCATAATCCTCATGTCTTTGTCGGCATTGTGTGGAATTTTATATCACAGGTTGGTTTTTACCCTATGGCACATCTTGTGAGGGAATATCCCTAATTTTCCCTTCACAGTATACCGTGCATTTTGCCATCCACCGTTTACTACTAATAGCTTCCGTTTTTCTGTGCTTCTGTGGATACCGGTATATTGGCTGCATTATACTGGTCTGGGATTCCAGCTATATGTGCTGCTGTATAATTTCCCACAGTGACCTTTGTCATTTGGTCCAGATCTAACCAGGTGGCATTATAAAATGTCTGTAAATGTGTCATATATCTGGCAAATCTCATAGGGTTTTTGTCAAAGTTAGGGACATCTCTTGCTAATGACATTTGTTCAGTGGGTGACCATGGTTTAAACCAGTTGACAATGTTGTCAGGGATCGCTTGGTTATCACCATCTGCAGGTCTACCTGGTGTGGTCTGACTGTATACAGGGTACAATCCCATAACCGGGGTTGTTTGCTGTTTACATCTGCACCTTTATATGAATGAGCAGGTGCTGTTGAGGTTAGTACCATATCAAATGTTGTTGCCTTACACATGGTGCAGGCAGAATCTCTCCACAAATGTGTTTGTGGAAAATTGCACCTCCATGAATTTTTCTTGGTCATGTGTATTATCTTCCATGCATTTTTTTTATATCCCTTAAGTCTGTCCTTGGCCCTGTGGGTGGCTGTGTGAGGTAAGAGGATTTGCAAGTTACTATCCATGGGGAACCAAATATTACACACAATTGATCCTCTGCTGAATTACAGTACTGACAATCATAATTGGGGCACCTCCGTCTCCTCTCCCTAGCCTGATTTCTAGAACCAGATGCGCTGGGATGTGCCACAGTGTCAGAGTGCTGACTTAGGGTAAATGCACTGATACTTTCCTTTATCTCTTGTGTCTCTTGTTCCAGTTGGATTTGTTCAGGGGCCTTCAACCAATTTAGGAATTTATCTTCGAGTTTGTGTTTCTGTATGAAAGGGTGATATGACTTGTGCATCTGTTGTATCTTTATGGAATCCCGTTCTGTGGACTCCTTACAGTGGATGTCCGGTTCTATGGACTCCTTATACTGGATGTCCGTTTCTGTGGACTCCTTATACTGCCTTTTTGACAGTATCTGGGATGAAGGTCTGCGAAATTCTTCAAAATTTTGGGCAGATTATAGAATCTTCCCTACATAAAATATTTCTGGGGATGGTTTTTAAAGTGTTCACCCAATGTTCTACTACCTGTGTCTCAATGTATTTCCTTTCAATGTGACAACCTATTATGACAGTAAAATCTCTGTAGCTGTGTTCCAGGTAAAATCTATAGTATATGCCCCCTTGAAAGCTACTATCTGTGACTGCTATCAAATCTGGGCTTGAAAAGGCCCTTTCTTTCTATAAAATCAGCAGGCATTTATTCCCTTTGCATCAGCTCAGCAAAATCACATTTCTCAACACTAACAGTGTCTAGCCAGTCGCCAGACCTGACTAATCTCTTGCAACTTGAGCTTGCTGCACTTGTGCAGCTAATTAAGCTAGACTCCTCTCATTGGCCCTTCTGTGCATAAAACCCCTTCCTGTTGATCACCTGTGCTGCTGGTAGTTTTCTGCTTGAGCTAGTGTGAAGGTTGTATCCTGACCTGATTTGTCTTCTTGTTGTGACCCAAATTGTTTATTGGATTTTGCTTTCTTTTCTTGCCCCTGACTATTGCCTGTTACTGGATTTGCAATAACCTCAGCTTGCCCTGACCTTGGCCTGTTGAACAGATTGTGCATTAACCACTGTCTGCCCTGACATTGGCTTGTTACATGAATTGTACATAAAACTATAACAGCCATGATCTCAGTTTGTATGTTAGAGTTACTCTAATATCTTTGCAGTTGCTTGATATCTTCTTCTATGTTTCATAAACTACTACTATTGCTAGAACATAAGACCTGGGGGCAATTGAGTACTGTGGAATACATCATGTTTCTTAGAAAGGTGGTTGCTATACGCAAAGATGTTGTGAAGTGCTTCTAGTAGTTTATGATCACTTCCACTATATTGCCATTATAGCCCAACTGTTCCCCATTAACTTCTCTACATTCAGTTTTAAGAGATCAGCCAGGGAGGAGGGGGGTTAATGTGACTTATGCTCATTTTGATGCTTGTGCAGATACTATGGCCCTGAGTCATTAAGGAGAGCAAAGCATAAAAAAGTAGTAACTTTGGGCAAAACCATATTGCATTGTGCATTGGAGGGGGAGGTAAATTTCAAATGTGGGGACAGATTTATAGTTGGGGTAGGGCATGTCCTAGATCAGCTTTCAATATCAGTGTAAAAATAAAGCTAGCGAGTATTTGTATTTTAAATGAAAACAACAGCCAGTATTTAACTTATCTGCAAAATAACAAACTAATTTTCACCCCTTGCATTGTAACATGGTTTGTCCCAGAGAACATTTACTCCTATTTTGCCTTACTTTTCTTAATGACTCAGGCCCAATGTGCCTATTTTCCTGTCAAGCCAGTCAAGTCCATAGCTGACCACTTCAGGGTTACCTAGGGACTGGGTGGAGGGTAGTCTGATAAACAGACACTGATCCAAGGCGGGTTGGTTATCTAAGGACTGCTATGCTAAAACCACACCCCATGTGAGAACCAGGGTAAACATAAAAGAAGTTATCATCCCAACAGCTCTCTCTCTCACATGAACTGTCTGACTAAAGGCTATGGCTGCTGTGGGGCTGGTCAGAAAAATATGTTTGTTACACTGCTCAGGGAAGGCTCTATGGACTTTTACTTTGTGAGCCTGCCACAAACAGGGGGCATTGAACTTGGTCCTTACCTCACTAGTAGAGGAGTAGACAGGACAGTGCTACTAGGTACATTGACTAAAGCTCCTTTTAGATAATGTTGCATGCAAAGCTTGGTGCGATGGCCCACTCATATTTGCAAACTGTCATAATAATAATGTGTTGTGTTCGACAATGAAGACCTCCTTGCTTTACCCACTAAGGGCCTGATTCATGTCAGAAAGTAACTTGCACGTAAGTTGCTTGTTTAAAATAAGCATGTAATTTGAGCTTTAATTCAACTGTATTAAAATCTAAGCATATCTGAAGAATTGGTTTGATTTAAAACTGGGTGGAATTACACTTTGCCTAAACAGTACTTGCCATACATAGACATATAGAACAGAATGAAGTATATGCATGTGTGTAAGCAGTGGTTGAAGTGGAACTTTAGAAGTGGCAGTATGGAAATTTAGAAGTGGGGGTATGGAAAATGTAATGCAAATGTAAGTGAATGGCATTTGATTGTTTTACATTCAGAGCAGTAGGAGAAGTGGCTGTATGGCATATCATCGTATACCAGTCCAATTCGACCATTGTGCATAAGTACAATAAAATTTCACTTCAAAATGCATAAAACTTCAGACTCAACATGTGACTTGCATGAACTCTGGCCAACCATGGGACAGACAAAATATATATATTATCATTTGATTGTCTCTAAATTTTTGTGCTCCTCTAATGATGTAATTATGTATACATTATGCATAGTTGTAGATGAGTGCCCAATATAAATTTATGGCACATGTCATAAATACTAATTCTTCTTGGAATATCTCTTTGGGCTGATATCAATACCCTTTAAAAATATCCAACAAGTTACCCTTCACATTCTTTGTGATTCTGTGATAGGGTAGGGTATCTCAACTTTGTGACAGGAGGCTGAACAGCTGGGCTAATGAAGGGAAATATGGACCCAGGAAAATGTTATATTTTCTCAAATATATTTACAGAAGTCATTTTTGATATGTAATTAAAGGGAAACAAATGACCACTGTGTAGTTAATATAATCTTTGCAAGACATTCTTGTAAGAAGTTAGGCCAGTATAGAGAATACATGACTTAAAATGAGTTTTGAAAAGACAATCGTAAAAACTAATTGGCATCTACTCAAGTTGTCCAGTTCTGACATCAAAGTCAAAGTGGTGCTGTGGGCATCTGAAACATGTTTAAAAAGTCATGTAAAACTAAAAGCTTTGTTCACTATGGAGAGTCAATTTCATGTTGAAATTTCTTGTCATTGTCTTCCTGCCATTGTTCTTACCTGTTTTTCACTGTCCCCACTATCTCACAGTTCTGTTACTCTCTCTCCCTACTATGCAGATAGGGGAAGTAGTATCAGAATCGGAGAGCCAGGTTTCAGTAATGGCAAGAAGGTTAAAGAAGTTGGATAGAAAGAGGTCGTGGATAGCAGTCAGCTTGTTGCGGACGGATCTGGCATTCCAGAGGGCACAGAAGAAAGGGGGAGAGGAGAGGGGGGAAATGAGGATGAGGTTAGCAAGATGAGCAGCGCGGGGGGGAGGGCGGGGAGGAACGGGAGAGGTAGGGCGGGGGGAGAGTATGGGTATGGAGTGAGAGCGGGGAGGCATAGTAGGGAGAGAGAGTAACAGAACAGTGAGATAGTGGGGACAGTGAAAAACAGGTAAGAACAATGGCAGGAAGACAATGACAAGGTGGAAGACAATAACTAATTATGGCATGGAGGGCATGGAACAACAGTACAGTGAGATAATAAGGACAATGAAAACAGGTATGAATGATAGCAGAACAGTAAGATAATAAGGACAGCAGATAACAGGTAAGAATAAGCAGGGAGACAATAGCAAGATGGAGGACAATAACCAATTCGGGCGTGGAAGGCAAGGAATAACAGAAGGAGAGGTAATAAGGACAATGGAAATAGGCAAGAATAATAACAGGTAAAAGTAGTTGCTGGTAAATATAAAATCAGGAAAAACAAGATAAAGGCATATAAATAGTAGAATAATAACAGGTAAAAAGTAGTTACTTGTAAATGTAATCGGTTAATTGACAAGCCGGGTCGGTACACAGTAGATCAGTTGAAGCAGATAAGCCAGGGATTCAGCAGGAGAAGGGTTAACTGACAAGCCGGGTCGGTACACAGTAGATCAGTTGATGCAGATAAGCCAGGGATTCAGCAGGAGAAGGGTTAATTGACAAGCCGGGTCGGTACACAGTAGATCAGTCGGTACACAGTAGAACACTTGATGCAGATAAGCCAGATATTCAGCAGGAGAGGGGTTAACTGACAAGTCGGGTCGGTAAACAGTAGATCATTTGATGCAGATAAGCCAGGGATTCAGCAGGAGAAGAGTTAATTGGCAATGATGACACTCCTTTGTACCGGCTCACTGGCCTCCCCCACTCTCATCTCGCTCCCCTTCGATCTGTTCTTAACGCTGCCGCTAGGCTTATTTTCCTTTCTCGCCGCTCCTCTTCTATCTCCCCCCTCTACCTAACCCTTCACTGGCTCCCATTCCCCTTCAGAATCCTCTTTAACTCCTCACACTCACCTACAAGGCCCTCGCTAACTCCACTGCGCCCTACATCTCCACTCTCCTCTCTATTCATGCTCCATCCCACCCTCTCCGTTCTGCCTCTGACCGTCGCCTCTCTTCCCCCCTTATAACCTCCTCCCATCTCGAGAGGCTCGTCTGCAGCCGTCTCACCTCCTACCTTTCTGAACACTCCCTCCTTGATCCTCTCCAGTCTGGTTTCCGCCCCCTCTATTCCACTGAAACTGCCCTGGCTAAAGTCACCATTGACCTCCCACTATCTGATCTAACGTGCAGCCATCTGCTCTCCAGCTACTTAGCCCTCCTAAGTAGACCCGCCCTGTCAATTAACCCATTACATTTACAAGTAACTACTATTTACCTGTTATTATTCTACTATTTATATGCCTTTGTTTTTCCTGATTTTATATTTGCCAGCAACTACTTTTACCTGTTATTATTCTTGCCTATTTCCATTCATACTCCTCGAGGGTCCTCCACCCCACGTCCACTCTCGCTCCCTCCTCCCCCCTGGGGGTCTCCCTGTCTTCCGCGCCCTCCTTCTTGTGCCCCGTCGTTTGCGGATCCTCCCTCCCCCTTCCCTTCCCCGCCCTCTCTAGCTGTGCATTTAGCTTATTGAGTTACTGTGCTTACTGTTTACTGTACTGTGCTGTCTCCCATTGTATTGTAATTTGTTTGTACGGCGCTACGGACACCTTGTGGCGCCTTATAAATAAAAATTAATAATAATAATAATAATAATAATGTTGAAAAGAGTTGCAGCAAATTCATGATCTCCCAACACGCAGAAATGTGATCATTTGTGAATGTACCATTTTTCTGTTGTGTGCTCCTTTTTATTTTTTAATGGAAAGTATGGTTATTCTGACTGCAACAGGTAATAAGATTTAAATATAGATTTTTCTAATATATTAGTGATAATCCCAGACCAGTTTCACTAATTATATTTCTATATATATGTAGAGATATAAACTTGCTGATGAGTGCACCCTTACACTTTTAAACATGTATATGAAAGAGAAAAACAGAAAGGGTACATTTGTCATAGGACTCCTATGACATGTATAATAAATGATTCTTTAAAACGTCAATTCTTTATTAATTAACTCATTAAAAATATCATAAGATCCCTATGAATAGTCACCTACAAAATATTAAAAAGAGTGGAAAGTAAATTTCAATACCTGCCATATTTTGCATAAAATCGCTCTGCGCATGGCCAGAATGGGACTACACGCCAGTGAACTCAGCAACATCATTCATATTCGAGCAAGAGAACATCTATAACAGCCTATGATTTCATGTGCAGAACAGGGAGGGGGGAATGGGCGTATGCATGTAGTTAATGTACATAAAGGGCATGCCAAGCTTGAGCGCAAACAGCACCACCCAATTCAAGCTTTGGGTATCTCAAAGCAATGTGTTTTTCAGTCATATCACTTGCACCAGCTACAGGGCAGCTGTAAGTGCTGATTGATGGTGATGACAGATGTGTATACATGCTAGAATATATGTTTGTAATCAGGAGCTACTACAAATATTCATATGCATTTTATGCACAGTAGACATTAATAACATTGTGATAAATGTATTTTAAGGGAGGATGGAAAAACAAAAATACTTTTGTTAAAAAAGAAAAAATGTTTTTTTAATTAATGACTATATTATAAACAGATGACAATAACTGAATGCTTTTTCTTTCTATATGCGCTCTTTTGAGACTTTATATTCCACATACTATATGTATTGGCCATATCCTGTACTGTATTGAGTCTGTCAAAGGAAAATGCACCTAGATCCAATTCGTATTCAACGCGAAACATTTCTTTAGATCCGCTCATAACTGAATACAGATGTGCGTATACCCGAATTATGTGCATTTAAACAAAAACACAATTTATATTTGTTTTGCATACTTTAATGAATCAGTCCCAATGTGTGTATCAAACATCAATCAGTTTCATTACTTCCATTTATATGCATGATCAACATTTTTTCTTTTCGCCAATGAGAATGATTGTTTTAATTTCCTGTATTGATCAATTGGGTTATGAATTATGAATGTAACCTCATTAATTTTGCTTTAGATAAAAAAAAATAGTGTGTAACTATATTTGATAATTAGATGTAGTGTGAAAATCAAGGTAGTGATAGATAATGATTGCATAATTAATGTGTAGTGATATCAATACTAACTTTAACCAATTAATTATTTTGTTGATTCACACTTACACAATTCTAATTGTAGGTGTTCATAAATGAAGCACTAAAAACTTTTATTCTAGTGTTAAAATATTAACAGGAAATATGTGATTAAATCAAAATATTCTAAAAAGTGATATAACTAATGTGCAAGTATAAATACCATTTTTATTTATTATTTATGTTATTTTAGTCGTTTTTAGTTTTAGTGATCCTAATATCATTTTCTTTAGTTTACTTGTGAATTAAGTTATTAAATATTAAGTTTATTCTATGTATAATAATAGGACATTAACTACTTCAATTATGAATTGAAAGACATATATATAATTGATATAATGAGGTTAGCTATTCCAAAAATTATATCAGACCTCCTCGTAACACCAACCTCCATTGAAAAAACTGGACATTCCTTACCTCATACACAAAACTATTATTCCTGATATGATTATTAAGATGTCATACAATCATAGTGATTTTATTATCTTATCTTCACATGACAATATGTCATAACGATTATGGAAACCTTATCCTTGACTTGTTATAACTATTAAATAAAACATAAATATAATAACTTTATTAAGGTTGGGCTGTCAAAGTGTTGTTATTAGACCTCCTTATGAAAATAAATCATTTGAATTGATAATAAATCAGAATATTGACAATATAATAATTGACAATATCTCTAATTGTTAAGAAATAAGGAGCTCTCCTGTTTGTTTGATCTATCATCTGTGCAATTACTCTACTATGTGTAGGATAATTCCTGCAATTCACTGAGTCAGCTGCTTGCTAGGTAAATATTTATAAGCTTCTTTCAACTCTGAGTCTGCCAGCCTCAGGTGTGCAATCACCTATCACACTCTTGCAGCTAATCATCTAACCGTTTCTGATTGGTTTATGTTGCCTTTTAAACCTCTTTTTGGCTTCATACCTATATTGATGAAATCTCCTATTTGATCCAGCGTGCCTTTGTATCATGACCCGATTTTGTCTCTCTGTATTTGATACAGATTGTTCTAAGAATTCTGCTGTCTTCTCTCCTCATGACTATTGGCTTTGTTAAATGGATTTGCTCTCATATCTCTACCTGTCCTGTTTGAAGGATTTTGCTGTGTTCTCTACTCCTGATCCTTGGCTGTCTGACTCTGAATTCTGCCAAATACATTCTTGTTGCTCGCTACCTGTAACTGTTATCTGTCCACTCCATCAGACAAGTGCCAGGGTACTGTGCATTAATCCTTGCCTGTCTGGCTCAGAGTTCTGATATTGATATCCTGATTGCTCCATACCTTCTACTGTGGTCTATCCTCACCACTGGGAAGGTGCTAGATCAACAACTGTGACTACCAAAGTCCTAGGGGCATCCAAGTACAGTGGAACGTAACAAGTTCCTCTGAAAGGGGGCTGCTAAAGGTGAACATTCCGCACAGCGGTTGTAGCAGTTGAAGATCTCGCATTACTCTGCCCTTAACACTTATAGACTTATTTTATCTTATCCTTAGTTATTCTAACTATTGTAAAAGTTAAAAACCATTGTAATTTCTTGATAACGTGACTAAAAATTATGAATATTACAGATATATGTTTTTCCTTGTTGGGAATTTCATACACATAATTCAAAATCATATTTTTGGCCTTATAATCTGTTTATATTACTTGATTTATTCCTTAGAATATTTAGTAAAATAGATCATTATATATTTTTCTATATATTGGTATGATCACCTTAGTGATTCCACATTATACAGGATGCTCTCTGTTGGTTCAAAGGAAATAAAAAGGTATAAACTGATTTTATGTATTTGATCTATTAAGTTATTATTCTTTATTGGATGTGATAGTACTTTATTTTACATTAATAAAAGACATTAATATGTCACTGAGTCATCAAGTGACATATCAGCCAATTTTGTGCATATGGCACGCAAAACCACACTGCGCATGCCCAGAGTCAGGACTTAAGTAAGCAAAATAGTGAGATACGAGCAAACAAGTACTCAAAATGACAGAGTATATGTGCGCAAACAGATACCATACCCTACATTCTGCGAAGTAAAAAGGTGCGGGTGATGGGCGGACACCTCTGTGAACTACTCAAAGTAGGCATTTACCTCAGGATACGCAAGAAAAATACTCTGTTTGATGCAGCAAATTAAGTAAATCCATGTGCGAGACTTACACAAGCTTGGAGTCATGTCTAAGTCCAAAAGCTATAGCAGCAGCATGGAATAAGCACAGTAATAAACTCTCATCCCCTGATCACATATTTAATATGCTGACCATACACCTGCATACACTTCTCTCATAAAAAAACATTATTTTAACATTTGTTTTATTTTATTATTAAACAATGTCTGATGCACATTTTACATTTTTGGAACTTTAAACTGGTTGCTGTGAAAGATTGTATATATAAGTTAGCATATTCATTTAATTTCCTCTTTTTTGTTCTTGAGAGGTTTTCCTTGACTTATGCAATTTTTTTTTATTATTTTACAAAATATTTTTGTAGCCACATTAATAATGCTTCTAGATTTTAAAATGTTATGTGCCTGTTGAAAACTTTTTCAAATGCTTGATTGCATTTAAGTTGTTGAAATGGCTTGGCTGTGCATCTCTTATCTGTTTTATTTAAGTAATTTTATCGTTTTCCAATAAGCAATGTCTAAGCGATTTCTTGTGGGTCCAAAGCACAATCAATTTATTTAGAAAAAAGCAAAAGTTTAGCAGTTCAATACATAATTATAATACAGTATAGCCAATACCAAATACATACATACATACGCTGCGCTCGCTGCGTCATCTGCTGGATCCAGCTAGAACAGTTCTTCAGCCTAGAAGACTGTGGTCAGTGATGACTGCCCTAGCTGGTCCCAGGGAGCTTGTATATATACACTCAGTGCTACAGAGAAAACAATACAGATGATGTGGCTTGCTTCTATAGGTCCAGGCTTCAGGAGGGTCCAGTGTAATGCAGTTCATAGGCCAGTTCAAACAACCCCCTCCAATGGTGGGGGTCAACATTCCAGATGATTCTCCTGCCCAGAAACCAGTTTAAGCTAGTCTATTTACAATACACAGTCAGTAACATTTTAAATATTTATTCCCTAACATCGCTAACTAGAGTATGCAATTAATCAACCAGCCTTGCCAATATAATTCCTCCAGCTGCTCTCCCAAGTCACAATCACGGCCTTACCGTGCAGTCCGATCACACCGCTTAAAGATACTAATTATCAGTAAACGTTGCGATCACTATTGGGCGCGCTTACGAAAACTTTCTTTGCTTTCGCCCCGGTATACCTGCCTCGTATTCCGTTCACCAGTTGGGCAACCTGCCTCATCAGAGAGCAACTGAGACCATTCAACAATAAATCAAACCTTAGTGTATTTAAGTCACAAAGTCACACAATATACACCATTTCTGCGCAGAACATAAACTTAACAAACAACAGTAATATCTTTTTAGAGGCTTTAACAAGTGATAATACTATACAAATATAATAGACTATCAGGACGACTGTTTAAACACGTGGCAAACAATGCCGGAAGTGCACATACGCAATGCAGGAAGTACACATACGCTATGCAATGCAATACATTTAAAACGCAAAACGACAGTAAAAAGAAACAGTTTTCTTTCTTGTCCCTAGATTCAAGTTAGCGCTCCTTAGATTATGCAAAAAAAGACATTCGGTTTCACAACGCAGATTGATGAATAGGTTTTAAACACATTGCGTTCTTACCCACCCTTTGTTGAGGAACCGAAATACATATACTTTGCATATCGTCCAGGAGCTGAACTTCCAGCTGCAAACACACAAATTATTTAAGTAATTTTATCGTTTTCCAATAAGCATTGTCTAAGCGATTTCTTGTGGGTCCAAAGCATAATCAATTTATTTAGAAAAAAGCAAAAGTTTAGCAGTTCAATACATAATTATAATACAGTATAGTCGATACCAAATACATACATACATACATATGCTGCGCTCGCTGTGCCCTCTGCTGGATCCAGCTTGAACAGTCCTTCAGCCTAGAAGACTGTGGTCAGTGATGAATGCCCTAGCTGGTCCCAGGGAGCTTGCATATATATATATATACTCAGTGCTACAGAGAAAACAATACAGGTGATGTGGCTTGCTTCTATAGGTCCAGGCTTCAGGAGGGTCCAGTGGAATGCAGTTCATAGGCCAGTTCAAACAACCCCCTCCAATGGTGGGGGTCAGCATTCCAGATGATTCTCCTGCCCAGAAACCAGTTTAAGCTAGTCTATTTACAATACACAGTCAGTAACATTTTAAACATTTATTCCCTAACATCGCTAACTAGAGTATGCAATCTGCGATCCCTTCGGCGAATGAACCGGACAATTGCGGACACATAGGGATTAAAATACTAAACATGAAATATTTCCTGTAACCTGAACCTTAAATATCACTAAAGTATACATATAACCTTAATATATATTCCATAAACAAAAAACCTTACGGTTTAACATATCCGATTAAGGTTCCTTACACACCATCTAAACTGTAAGAAAACTATTGAAACTCTTCCACTCAAACTCCAAAAGGCAATGAAATTACGACGATTAAGGCAGAAGCCTTAATGGACGTGTTCCTTGAGCAATACAGACATGGTTTGCCATCACATCCTGCGGTTAGCTGCAGATTCAGCACTATCATGTAGTGAGATTGCTGTCACTCACAAAATGGTGGATCTACTAATTCACAGATTTGTGTGTTCACTGGAATACACACATACAGTACTATTACATTTTCTTAGTTTAGCTTTATCGTAGTTTAGGGCCTGGGTGTCTTAGAAAGAGACAGTAAAGCAACTTCATACAAAATTAGAACTACAAAATCCCTACAGAGCATTTCTCCCTCCAAGACTGTGCCTGCTTATTAGAGATACCTGCAGAACATAGCTCATCACCAAACAGTATCTGCTCCCGAAAGATCCCTGCAGAGCATTCCTCCACCCAAAACACTTCCTGCAGCTGACAGACCCCTGCAGAACATCCTTACACTCAACACTACCCCCTCCTGACAGATCCCTGCAGAGCATTCCTCCCACCAACACTGTACCTGCTCTCAGCAGATGCCTACAGAATATCCCTCCTCCTGAAACACAATACTTGCTCCCGATATACCCCTACAGAGCATTTCTCCCTCCAAGATTGTGCCTGCTCCTAAAAGATACCTGCAGAACACAGCTCATCACCAAACAGTATCTGCTCCTGAAAGATCCCTGCAAAGCATCCCTCCACTCAACATACTACCGCTCCTGACAGATCCTTGTAGAGCATTCCTCCCTCTAATATTGTGCTTAATCCTAAGAGATATCTGCAATACATTCCTCCTCACCAAATATCATTCCTGTGGCTGATTTTTTATGAAGTTGCTTTACTGTCTCTTTCTAAGACACCCAGGCCCTAAACTACGATAAAGCTAAACTAAGAAAATGTAATAGTACTGTATGTGTGTATTCCAGTGAACACACAAATCTGTGAATTACCATTTTGTGAGTGACAGCAATCTCACTATATGATAGTGCTGAATCTGCAGCTAACCGCAGGATGTGATGGCATACCATGTCTGTATTGCTCAAGGAACACGTCCATTAAGGCTTCTGCCTTAATCGTCGTAATTTCATTGCATTTTGGAGTTTGAGTGAAAGAGTTTCAATAGTTTCCTTACAGTTTAGATGGTGTGTAAGGAACCTTAATCAGACATGTTAAACTGTAAGGTTTTTTGTCTATGGAATTTCATAGCTTTTTGTAAAGTTGAAATATTTATGTTATCAAATTCAGAAGCCTTCAAATTTGATGACAGATAACAACCACTTAGCCCATCTAATTTCCACTATTTTTCTTAATCCCTAATAACCAAACATGTTGAAATTGTTGTTCCATTATATTAGGCTATACCACCTATATTGGATGCCTATTCAACCTATCCATTACCGTTTTAGTAAAGTAATTTTTCCTCAGATTTCCTCTAAAACTAATACTCTCCATCCAAGCTAATGTCCTTTTCTCACACATACCCCCCTGCCCACCAGCTTTTTGATCGCATGCTACCCCCCACTATCTTATTCACATTCCCCCCTATATCAGCTGTTTTCACACCTATCCCTCTGACCACCATCGCACGTTACCACTGGGCACCAACTTTTCTCTCACAGACCATCCTATATGCCCACAAACTTGTTTCTCACGTGCCACCCCATGTGCCCACGAGCTTGTTTCTCACACATGCCACTCTACACTGTCCCCCTGTGCACGCGGGTCCGGGTACATTGTCCCCCTGTGCATGTGGGTCCGGGTACACTGTCCCTCTGTGCATGCGGGTCCGGGTACACTGTCCCACTGTGCACGCGGGTCCGTGTACACAGTCCCCCTGTGTATATGGGTCCGTGTACACTGTTCCTCTGTGTATAAGGGTCCGTGTACACTGTCCCTCTGTGTATAAGGGTCCATGTAAACTGTCCCTCTGTGTATATGGGTCCATGTACACTGTTACTGTGTGTATACGGGTCCATGTACACTGTCCCTCTGTGTATACGGGTCCATGTACACTGTCACTGTGTGTATTTGGGTCCATGTACACTGTCCCTCTGTGTATACGGGCCCATGCACACTGTCCCTGTGTGTATACGGGTGCATGTACACTGGCCCTGTGTGTATACTGGTCCATTTACACTGTCCCTGTGTGTGTATACGTGTCCATGTACACTGTCCATGTGTGTATACGGGTGCATGTACACTGTCCCTATGTGTATACGGGTCCATGCACACTGTCACTGTGTGTATACGGGTCCATGCACACTGTCACTGTGTGTATACGGGTCCATGTACACTGTCCCTCTGTGTATACGGGTACATGCACACTATCCCTGTGTGCATACGGGTCCATGTACACTGTTCCTGTGTGCATACGGGTCCATGTACACTGTCCCTCTGTGTATACGGGTCCATGTACACTGTCCCTCTGTGTATACGGGTCCATGTACACTGTCCTTGTACACTGTCCATCAGTGTATACAGGTCCATATACACTGTCCCTGTGTGTATACGGGTCCATGTACACTGTCCCTCTGTGTATATGGGTCCATGTACACTGTCCCTCTGTGTGTACGGGACATTGTATACTGTCGCTGTGTGTATACGGGTCCATGTACACTGTCCCTGTGTGTATACGGGTCATGTATACTGTCGTTGTGTGTATACATGTTTATGTCACTGTGTGTATACAGGTCTATGTATACCGTCGCAATATTTATACGGGTCCATGTATACTGTCCCTGCATGTATAATGGTCCCCTATGTAGTGCCGCAGTGTGTATCTGTATAGTGCTGCAGTGTTTATAGGAAACCTGGGCACTCACTGTGATGAAGATCTCCAGGCGTTGGTTGTCCATGCAGGTGTGGTTTCTCAGTAGATCCCACTTGTCATTCTGTAAATTGAGTTCAGGTCCCGCTTAGCCTCAGAGCCCAGAAGACTGTGTCCCCCAGCAGCAGGTAACATAAATATATCATGAGGAGGATCAGGGTGACAGATTCCCGGCAGAGCTGTTTTTGTGATGCAGACCATGGCCGTGTCGAGCACTGTATATTGATTGTCCCAGAAGAGAGGGCTTTGTGGTGTCGGGCTGCTTCTGTGGAGGGGTGATGTATAGGACTGCCAGCTGGATCCTGTGTGACAGTCATTAGAGCTCTGCATCGAATAGTATGACAGGCGGCGCAACCTTGGGGCATGGCGCTCCCTACTGCAGCGCATACCGAGTTACGGCCCTAAGTAAGATACTATGGATAAAGGTGGATAGGCAATAACTTGGCTGGGGAGTGCTAGGGGCAAGGGTGGGGGAGATCTTTAAGAGGTCCAAATTGCTAAAATGGCCAGTGGAGCAGCAAAGCTTTTGTTCACTTTTCTATTGGATATCTTGGGCTAACTGCTGGTCTGACGTAGGCAGCCCTGGACACCAATAGTGTCCTGTTCTCATCTATTTCTCCTTGCACGTGCAGACAGGGGCAGATTTGGAACTTAAAGTGGCCCTGGAAAAAAATATTGTAGTGGCCTCATGTGGGCGGGACCAAATCAACTGTAGGTGGAGCCAATACAAAAGTGGGTGGTATTTAGAAGTACTGGAATGTGGTTGCAACAACATTTAGGAAAACCTAGATGTGATGACTTAAGACATAGTGGGTCATTTCTAAAGCAATGCAGGGAAAAGCTGCCAGTCCTGTGTTATAAAAATACATGAATCCTTTTGCATTGTCTGTGACTGGTTTATGTATCTGTGCTCAGACTTGTTTAGTTGCCTACTAACACATCCTTCCAAAAACATGGAAACACAATCGCATTTGATCATTCTGCTAGAGCAGCATATGAGCACCTCACGCACAGTTGCATCTTTCCCTGACGTCATGAGATAACAGTCAAATCTCTCTCTATAATATATATATATATATATATATATATATATATATATATATATATATATATATATACATACATACACTGTGTGTATCAAAAATTAATTTAAAGTAATTCTCATAATAAATGCCTTTCCAGGTGTGATCAAGGTGAAATGCTTTAGGAATCTGCAGCATAACACTTATTTTGTAACAATTGTGTATGAGCTCTAAATGTGCCTAGTGATTGGGGGTGGTTTAAATTAATAACAGTGCAGGGAGCGTTGGCAATGAGATCAGTACAGTGGGGGCTGACAATGATTTGCTGGTGATATAGTAAGTGCAGTAAAGTATGAAGCAGGACATACCTCCCAACTGTCCTTGTAGTCGGACCAAATCTTGACTGTCTCGCTTAGTCACCCAAATTCTGGACTGTCCTGACAGATTCAGGACAGTTGGTAGACTGTCCTGCTCTCTCCTACCTGTTCTTCTCAATTTTATCACCTGTGGATCCTGGTGTCTTTAGATCAGTTGCTGCTTGTCTGGATCCTGGAATGTTGGAGGCCCTATTTGGAAGAAAAATGGGTACATGAAATTTAGAAAACTCAAACCAGCCCCGGCAAATCAATAGCACCCACATTCAATAATAGGCCTCCTTCTAGCCCAAACATTAAAATAATAGTACTCACATTTAATAAATAGATCTATTTCCCTCCAACCAATCCTGACATTATATATTTAGTATACATATTTATTAAATAAACCTATTTGCCTCCCTCCAAGTAGCCCCAGCAATAAACAATAGCATTTACATTTAATAAATATAATTTCTCACAACCATCCCCAGCATTAAATAATTCATATTCACATTAAATAAACAGCCCTCCTATCCAACCTAAGCCCCATAATCATTTAATAACCCTAAACCTTTCCAGCATTAAATGTCCCATCACCTCACCTAAAATTAATAGGCCCCAATATTAATTTAAATAGCCCCATCACCCCACAAATAAAAAAAATAAAGTAACACCCATTAAATAATTAGCCCCGCCTACACTCCACCATTAAGGGCCTGATTCATTAGTAAAGCAAAAAAATGAGTAACTGCACCTTGGCAAAGCCATGTTGCATTGGAGGGGGAAGGGCAAATTTAAAATGTGATGGCAGATTTATCGTTGGGATAGGGCATGTCCTAGATCAACTTTAGATGTCAATGTACAAGTAAAGTTATAAAGTATTTGTGTCCTACATTAAAAAAAAAGCCAGAATTTATACTATGTGGAAAATAATAAACTAATTTGCACCCCTTGCATTGTAACAGTTTTGTCCAGGAGATAACTTACTCAATTTTTTGCCTTTTTACCTTAATGCATCAGGCCCTAAATGTATAGCCTACCTCACACCCACGTTATATTAAGACTCCCCCTCCTTTCCTTTACACATTTTAGTAACAAAGCCCGCTCATTCCCTCGCATTGCCCCCTCATGTCTCTCGTTGCTGTCGTCTAGTTCTCATTGCAGCCCCTTCCCATAACAGTTTCCCTACTGCAGCCCCTTCCCATAGTAGTTTTCCCTAGTGCAGCCCCTTCCCATAACAGTTTTCCCTAGTGCAGCCCCTTCCCATAGCAGTTTTCCCTAGTGCAGCCCCTTCCCATAACAGTTTTCCCTAGTGCAGCCCCTTCCCATAACAGTTTTCCCTAGTGCAGCCCCTTCCCATAACAGTTTTCCCTAGTGCAGCCCCTTCCCATAGTAGTTTTTTTCCTAGTGCAGCCCCTTCCCATAGCAGTTTTTTCCCAAGTGCAGCAAATTCCCATAGCAGTTTTCCCTAGTGCAGCCCCTTCCCATAGTAGTTTTTTCCCTAGTGCAGCCTCTTCCCATATTAGTGTTTTCCCTAGTGCAGCCAATTCCCATAGCAGTTTTTCCTAGTGCAGCCCCTTCCCATAGCAGTTTTCCTTGGTGCAGCCCCTTCCCATAGTAGTTTTCCCTGGTGCAGCCCCTTCCCATAGTAGTTTTCCCTAGTGCAGCCCCTTCTCATAGTAGTTTTCCCTGGTCTAGCCCCTTCCCATAGTAGTTTCCCCCAGGTGCAGCCCCTTCCCATAGCAGTTTTCCCTAGTGCAGCCCCTTCCCATAGCAGTTTTCCCTAGTGCAGCCCCTTCCCATAGCAATTTTTTCCCTAGTGCAGCCCCTTCCCATAGCAGTTTTCCCTAGTGCAGCCCCTTCCCATAGCAGTTTTTCCTAGTGCAGCCCCCCTGCCCCTCACTTACCTTGCGGCATGCACCATCGCTCCTCAGATCAGACAGGAAGTTCCTGTCTGTACTGCACAGCATCGTGGGACCCTATTAGCCAACAGGCAGCCTCGCGATTGGCTGTCTGTTGTTTTCCACTGGCCACCAATGTCTGTGATCGTCGCTCCCCCCCTCTCCCAACACCACCATCAACTTGACTGCTGCGGCGCCACGCACCCCCCCCTCCCTCTGCGCCATGTAGCCCCCACCCAGCGCTGGAGCGCATAGGGTGAACTTACAAAAAAAAAAGAAATTAATTAATTAGTGAGGCGGCCTTGTCAGGGTACCGGCCTACCACTAATGTCAATTACCAATCCGCCCCTGCGTACAGATATTCCCCACAGAGATATAAGACAGGACTCCTCCAGCCCATTCAATTGCTGCACCTTGTCAGCACTGTGCTTTAGCAATAGTATTAGTAGGTATTTGCAAATGTGTCTGATTGTATTTTAATAAATTATACCTCATGTGACAACTCGTGATTCCCTTTTATCTATCACATATATATTCAAATTGGTAGACCAGTAGCGCTGCTAACGTTTCCTTTGGTACGCTGCACCTTGTCACCTTCAGCCGAATGCAGCTGCTAACAGGATGGAGAGTGGTGCAGCTAATGTGTTGGGTGAATGCAAGTCTGCTGCACAGGAAGTTCCCACTATTATGCTCCAATTTAGGAAAAAAGCAATAGTTCCGCCTCTCGAGTTCCCTTACAGCTGCTTACAAGTCGTTGGTCCGTCCGCCGTGACGTCACTACACATATATGGACAGGGAATCTCTGCTACTGCATTCATAGATTTTTGAAGGCTTTCCCTCCCAGTAAGTACAGCACTACTTAGTTACAGCGCTCTGAACAGTCCCAGATCACACATCCCCAAAGAGGGAGCCGCAGAGTTGAAACAGTATTATATATATCTCGGCTGAGGCAGCAGTGGGGGAGGTCTCTGAGGGATCCCGCTTTATGGAGCTGTCAGCGGAACAGCACTGCCTGTATAAGGGATATCCAAGCCTCTTGCTATTCCTAGGCTGTCGATTTGTGGAGTGGTAGCCGAACGAAACGAATGTGAGCTTTCTTGTAAGCAGCCGGTGGAGTTACCACGATTATTGCATGCAGACACAACATCTCTTCTATATCCTTATGACGCCGAGTGGGACCCGATCTTCCTTACCTATATGTAAGTTACGGATTTCTCATTTCTTTGAGGGCATTTTAAACTAAGGCTGATTTTATTCCATTTTCTCCCCTCTATTCATATCCTACGGGACCACTACTGGTGAAATCCGCTGCATGTGGGATTCATCAGACCAAAGAACAGAATTTTTCTTTGTGGACTTGTGAGATTCTTTTCTGTTTGCTTATGATACACTGTTAGAAGTCTAGTAGGGTGGTTGTCATATTTGGTTAGCGTGACATAGATTGGCTGTGCACATAAGGCAACATCCCCATTTCTATCCCCGGCACTGATCTCTGTTCGCAGCACAGAACATCTTTTAATTCTCCCGCCCCAAGACAAGTGAAGTGAATAAATTAAGTGACGTCAGCCAGGGGCGGGACGTTCAAAATGGGAACTGTAACAGCCGCTCTGGCATCAGCTCGAAGCGATTAAACTTTGTAAAGCGAGCGGTTCCAGGGCTCAAAATGTTTGTGTGTGTTCCCCTCAACCCCAAAACCACAGTCATTTTCCTTCAATCAGGCAATTATCGCTAATTTCTCCAGCAAACAGAAAGAAATTTCTTAGCGTGAGGGGGACAGCCATATTTGTGCTCTCAAGTGAAGCCATTTTCAGTACACCCAGCACAAGACTCTATCAGACATGCGCAACGTTATGACATTTTATGAAATCCCTTATCTTTAAAATGGGGAATGCTTTATCAAATTGTAAAAAAACTGTAACTTTCTCAAACTTGTGAACCCTCAAAGGCACTCCTCAGCCCTAATAGCTTTCTAACAAAACTTACCACGTGTTTTTAAAAACCCTGTACACTGAGTTACGCTCCCCCAAAAAAACCATAAAAACGGCGACTTTTTTGCGAAACAGGAAGTAGAAAAAAACGGACAGATATTGAACTTTAGATTGTTCCTAAATTGTCATTTTTTATTATTATTTTTTTGAAATTTCACATGTGGCACCTGTGGACAGTTCGCATGCGAAATTTCAGTTTAATAGCTTTAATACTTTTTAAAATGTAGACCCTCAAACACTATGCCCCCCCTCTCACAAATTCCCTATGGGAAAATTACGTTTTTTAGATGTAACCTTAATATAAGGGCACAACTGTGCCCTTATAATAACTATAAACTAAATACCATCTGCTCATAAATCACTGTGGAATGGAACCATTATACATATAAAATATATAAATAAATGAATGTGAGAGTGCGAGTGTATGAGTGCATATTTTATCGTGCGATCGCGCCGTGCCACGTGTTACGTGGCGTCCTGATCGCAATCACACAGTAAAACAAAATTAACCAATATACTTTCGTTCATCCAATTATATGACTTCGACAGTTTATATTTTCAAATTAGAAAAATAACAAAATGGGTGATATTGCAGCGCTAGCAACAAATACACATCAGCCAGATATGTGCAAACTCTGATCCACCAATGAGTTAAACATTTTTAACATTAGTGAATAGTAAAATACAACTAGTATAGGCGTATAATCTGACATATCCCGAGGGCAGTTCTTTCCATTTAGAATGCTCGGGGGATGCACACAGGTGTATACGCTACAGTTAAGCAATGATTGGTTAACTGAAGTTTAAATAGAGGAAATGGTCCGAGCCCCGTCAACCTTGACAAAGATATCAGTATTGAAATGCGTTTAATGGGGTGCACACCCGATCTAGGATATCTCTCTCCCTGGAGTTAGTGACAGTGAAGTGAGCCGGCTCTTCATCTGTAACACTTACACGCTGTATACCAACTGCTCTGCTAATTCATATGTTTTTATTCATGCTCTTATGGTTGTATTTTATTAGTGTCATTATGCTGGAAGTGTGACATTAAATCATTTTTATATAAGGATTATGTACTATGAGTGCTTGTTTTTTATATATACATGCATGGATCCTTGTTAATCAGTGGAAAGAAATTAGAAGGAGGAGAAACAATCATAAGGGAACATATAATACTACATGCCAGTGATTAAGAATAATTCTTGTAAGTGCATACCCTTAGGGGACTATTATGGAATGAACCACTTGGTGATGTGAGGTGTTGCATGTTAAGACACATGAAGGACAGAGTTTTTTGGGAATATACATAATGCATATATCAGTCTGCACTATGATTTTTTTTCTTGTGATCTCTCTTTTTCTCTATATACCACCGTGGACACACATGAAAAGAAGAATTGACTGATCACCGTTTATCACTATGTTTATCATCTGACCAGCATTTATGCCATCGCTATGCTACTATTTCTGGTGAATTATCTACCTCTCTTATTGGGTTCTCTACATAGTAGATACATATTTTAAGAGACTTTACATTTAAAGGGACTCTTTATCCAGAGAAATTTTTTGATGTATAGTGCCTCTCCTCATTCTGACTATCGTCGGTCCTATGTATATGTTTGTTATATTTTTTAAAATTGTTTGGATGCCCCCCTCCCCAACATTTTTTTTTTTGCAAGGTATGTTTGGTCTTATGGTATTATGTAATATGTTTTATATTATGGTATAATACGTATTTTTAAGATGGGATGAAAGTACATGAAATACATGAAAAAGTCATTTGTCCCTGGTGAACTACAAGTCTCAGCATAGGCAGGTTGGCATTAAATATTACTAGTACTACATGCATTAGAATACTCCATGGATGCAAAGCCATGGTGTGACCTGTAATGTCCCCAAGCAAGACACATTTAAATAGAACACAGACACATGTTTAAACATAATTTTTAATGTCAAAAATGACAAACTCATTATTGGTCACCTAAAAGATAGTGTGATCCAAATAGAACTGAAACCCATGTGTATGGTGTAAAATCATTTGCCCTGCAAAGTAAACTTGTTTTAAAGACATTAATAATATTTTTAAAAATGGATATTCTTAAACATATAAAAGGAAAAAAAACAACTATATTTTAGTTGCACTATTGTGCTTTGATGATTTAATAATAATAATATTAATAATAATAATAATAATGATGATCTATATAATGTAACAATAAACAATAAATAAATATATAAATAATAATAATAATAACAATAATAATAATAAATGAAAATACAATGGAGGATTTATTTTTAAAATAAAAAAAAATTGTAAAATAAAAAACAAAAAATAATCCCATCTCAGCTCAAAACTAGGCAACTTAACGTAACTGATCTATGTGAATTCGAACATTTCATTGAGTACTTTCAAGTTTATAGGCTGTGCTGACCTCACTTGCTTTATATCCGTGGTTCAACACACTTCTATGTTACTTAGATTTTTAAGTTGTGTAAATAACTTGCGAGTCGATTAATCTTGAGATCCATTTTATAATGAATTAGTGAGTACCTCTCTTGTATTTATTTGCGTATAATATGTTATGCAAGTTGCACACAGTATGCGTCCGCTAATGATTCAGGACCAGAATGTTCTAAAGTATTTGTTAATTTTATTTATTTGGAATTATTACTATAGTATTACAAAAATTAGAAATATATACCCTGAAGTATTTCTGGTGCTATGCATTTTGATATTTTTATATAGAGAGAAAAAGTTTAAAAATAGGAAGTGAAGGGTATATCTAAGTTTTCTTGCTTCCCTTCAGTCCATTGTTAAGGGGGGTATATTCTAAGATATGGGGGTAAATGTATCAATCTGCGGGTTCTTCAACACCCGCGTGTTCAGCCTCTTCCGCAATTAAATTTCAAACGGCGCTGCATTGTAAAGGGAAGTTAAACCTTTACAATGCAGCGCCGCTTGAAATTTAATCGTGGAAGAGGCTGAACACGTGGGTGTTGAAGAACCCGCAGATTGATACGTTTACCCCATGGTGTTATTTTAACTCATTCAAGTTAATGTACTGAAAGAAGTTTGTTTTAAATTAGCTTAAAGACATAATTTGAAGCATTATCTAAATGCTTTTAAGGATTACTCTTAATAATAAATTACATAAAGTTGAGTGAAGTTTTGGCCTATAATTGAATATCATATAAATATGCTAGATTACTGTTGATCACGTTCAAACCCATTGGAAATATGCTATCCATGAGAAAAATCAATCAAAGTGGGTAGATGACTATGGAAAAATTTGTCCCTTAAATTTCTTCTTTATGACTTGGTGCATCTATTGATCTTTATAGGAGGTACCAACCATTCTAGTGTCGTCTTTCTTTAAAGTAGGGTTTTGTGAGGAAATGATAAGGGAATCACCTCTAGATACTCATCTTAAAACTGGGGGAGAAGTGGGCACTAGTAATAAAATATTATTAGTTACTATGTGTTTCCTGTAAATATCTGCAACTAGATTCCAATTTCCTTACTGTAAGTTCCAGAAAGTTGAGTGTTGTTTTATTTATTTCAGATGTCAATTTTAGATTCAAATTATTTCTGTTTAGGTTTTCTGTGAATTCATTAAACATTTTTATCATTACCTTTCCAGAGCAAGAGAACACAATTAATGTATTGTACCCATACAACATCATCTTCACAAAATACAAGGTTTTTTTCCCACCATAGATGTGGGCATAAGCAGTGTCCATGGCAGTACCTCTAAACTACATATATTTTTTTTTGTTAAAAACAAAACAATTTTAGTTAGAAAAAATTCTAGAAATTTAGTTATGATTTTATTAAATGAATTGTTAGTTTCCATAATTAAACATGATTCAATTGCATTAATGTCTTTTTGATGAGACTCCCTATACCTGACACAATGGATCTCCCTGGTGGATGTGTCTCTCTGTTCTGAATTTCCAGTAAGGCAAAAAATGTAGGGATCTTTGAGTTATTTTCATTTAGATAGTCAAAATTGGATTTTGGTATGGTTCTTTCTCTATGCTTGTTTCCAATCAGACTGTGAAAAATCCTTAAAAGTTGTAGGTAGGTTTGAATATCAATCAATTATAACATGCAGTTTCATTATCATAAATGTCTGTTAGATATTTTCCTGGTGCCAAAATACTTAATTGCCCTACTTATCAGAAGGTTGTACCCTCTGATAAGTAGCTGGTACCATATCTAATGTGGGATATACCGAGCACGGGCTTGTTTTTTCTCTGGTTTTATCAGAAGGTTTGAATAGGATATCATTCCAGCTCTCAATTTCTTTAAGAGCTGCCTTTTCTTGTTTACTAAGGTTCTTTTTTATATTTTTTTATTGAGTTTTAATTTTTCCATCAATCAATCAATCTAAATCATACGTTACGAGATCTACATAAACCTTCACTGGTGGACAAATTGATGCATTTGGAAAAAAATGTGGATTTCTTTTTCATAATCAGTCTCTTTTTCATTGTTTAAAATTTGATATCTCTGGGCCTGAATCATTAAAGAGAGCAAAGCATAAAAAATGAGCAATTTTGTACCAGGGCAAAACCATGTTGCATTGGGGGGGTAAATTTAAAATATGGGGACATATTCATAGTTGGGGCAGGGCATGTCCTATATCAACTTTAAATTTCAGTGTAAAAATAAAGCTATCAAGTATTTGTGCGCTACATGAAAAAACAGCCAGTATTTAACTTATATGCAAAATGATAAACTAATTTGCACCCCTTGTATTGTAACATGGTTTGTCCCAGAGAACACTTACTTCTTTTTTTGCCTTACTTTCCTTAATGACTCAGACCCTCGCTCTCTATAGGGTCATAAAGTTCCTCCAGAATGATATCTCATTACTATCTAGTACTTCACCAGGTAGTTTTCCTGAGTAGGTTTTTTTATTATGATAAAAAAATGTTATAACAAATTCTAGGCAAATGGAGCTAGGTCTTTCTACCATACAAATCTATTGAATGTTTTGGCCGGTGAGAATCATAATCCTCTACTAAGAACATCCATATGTACGTAATTCAAAATTCTTTCTAATAAATGAATAACCCTTAGTGATTTTTCTAGTGTGGTTGCTTTTTGTGACTTTTTCGATAAATTAATAACCCCTGCAGATACTTCTAGGGAGGTTGCCATCGGCAACTTTTTTTAATATTGCTATGGATTCTCTTCCATTCTGTTTCATATTATATGATTTCTTTCCCCTCCCCCTTCTTATTTCCTTATGTTCAAACACTATCTTCTGTTTGTCTTAAATGTATCCCTTAAATATCTCTTTTCAGTTATGATGTGTCTTTTCCTGAGGATGGAGTGGAGGGTGCTTTTTCCACTGAGGAGATGTGATAGATTAATTTAGATAAAGGGAGATCTGAATGCTTCCTGGGTAATATTGTCAGCTCTTCAAACCAAATCCTGGTGTTGGCATAATTGATAAAACAAACGTTAGTGTGTGAGACAGACAGGGAGAGTTTAATCATTTATAAACAGACCAGGTGGTTGTGTTTGTTTAACCCTTTGTCACACACACTTAAAGAAGGCTAAGGTGAGTGCTGGAACGTGAAAAGTACCCACCGAAATTATACTTTCAAAAATTACCATTAGTTTGCTTATACCTCTTGGCATGGCAAAAGAAATCTATGCAAAATGGCCTAAAAGTTGTTTTTTACTGAAATTGCAAGAAAATTAACTAAAAGCAAATGTGTATATTTTTTTCTAAACACCACCAAGAAATACTCTGTGGTTTATGCTTGGGCATCAATCCTCCTTTCAAAGACAGTAAAAAGCAGGATTCTATACATAGGTTTTCATAATAAGATCTACGCTCGAAAATAATAATGCATGTTTTTGCATGTTTGAACTAAATAAAATGTGTAAGAATAGTATGGGTAGCTAATTTTTAATACTATGGATAGCCAATTTCCAAAACTAACAACATACAACATGAAATGAGGGTACTCATGAGTTTTTTGAAACCAGGATAGGAGAGGCCTGGGCAATATAACTACACCCCCATCTTTGGACTCTTAAATCTCTCTGTAGTGTTGCGTGTTATTATCAATAACTACTGAGTTGCACATTATTTGAAAGAGGGGATTATCCTCTAATCAGGGGTCCCCATAGTTTATTGGAGCCAATATGAGGGAGAACTGGGCATTTCAAAACTCCTCACCATCCCTGATATCTTTAGTGTTTTCTGAAGTGTAAGGTGTTATTGTTTGGTCTGTATGCATATTTAGGCATTTTTGTTGTGCATATATACATAAATAAGGACAATAAAATAAGGACTTTACATGTACCTACAATCCTATGTAGGGGTGAAAGCAGGAGCAGGTAAGCCTCCTAGAAAGTGTATCTACTGTTACTTTTTCATCTATCAAGCAAAAGTGCCAACCAACCCAAGGCTGGTCAACATGAGTCTATATTCCCTATGGGAAATTCAGCCACTCCCTAGAAAAATTTCAGCCTGTGCTGAAAGCACTAGGGCTATTCTCACATCTCTAGTGTAGTGGATGTGGCTTAATGTGTTAAAGTGATTATCTAGCATTTTGTTTATCTTCTAGTACTGCAAGTGCCAGCTTGCCCATGGCTGACAGGTCTTGCTGTAACTTGTAGCATTCTTATGTAGACTGGGAATTACCTTGTTCTAAAGTAATGTGCTAACCAATACTCCATTTTAGAAGTAAATAGAGTCCTGGTCAATGCATTAAGACCACATACTCCAATCACGAAATGAGCAAAGTTCACACAATATGGTCTGATAAAGTCACACAACCAGTGAAACAAAGTAGACAGTTCTATTAAAAGTAAATGGTAAGCAATATTTACTTGTAAGTGAAAATGAGTTCATACCTGTACAGTGCCTGCTATGTCATTAATTCTTGTATATTCATATTTCTTATAGCAGTTGTAATGCCTGCTTTTATTTTATGTCACTTTCTGTACTTTATTATTTTACATTGTTTTATTTTTAAGAACATTTCATAAAATAAATCTACTTTTGAAGTTACAGTTGTTTCACACATATTACCAAACTGTGATGCCAAACAAGTGAGTGAGTAGGGCTTTTATGTATGTTTATTAAGAAAGTTAAGATCAGGGAAAACTGGAGTTAACATAAGAGTGCAAAGCTCTCTTTAATGCATGCATGGCTTGAATTATACATCTTCTATATTCACAGTCTGCTCTCTAAAGGACATTTATGAAAGTGTGAAAGAGAAGAGCATTTCTATATGTGTATAATTATCTAATTGTCTTCAACAAACATTCATCAAAAATGTGTGCTTGCTTTTGTGAAATAAGGGCTCCAACTGTAAATGTGCACAATAGAAACAGTAAAAAGTCACTTCAAAAATATGTATACTATTAGTTTAGGACCAATCCTTCATTAATTTAACCATGTGAGGAATACGGTGTTTTCTCCGCTTCTTTGCCAGACCAAATTTAATTTTAGTATACATCATTTCAGATGGGAATAACCTTATACTTTAAATAAATTAGTTGGACATTTAGTTGTGGTTTTTTTTCTGGGACAGACAGTGCTTTCTTTTGGTAGAAAAATAGAATGGATATATATTTTATACAAACATTATCTAAAGGAAAACAGGTAAAGGTAGTAATACAACACTATTTTCTGTATTTCATTCCTATTTTTTGCATGTATTATTACTCCCATAGTCTCTTTAATGTAACATTTATCCACAGATCTTCTGGGTACAGTAATACCAAATATATACACATTATTCAAGGTGTGCATAATTATAGGACTAGAGAATAAAAATACTAATTTATTTTCCCCCAACAGCATGTCAAATGGCCCATGTGCAAACATATTTAAAGTGGGATTAAGAATAGATGGAGCTGGGCGTGAGCACAGAGATTATGTAGTACATTTGGGGAAACATACATTCGGAGTGACACCCATGCCCAATGTCTTTGGACTGAAAAAACAGTAAGATGGGTGTCAGGGTTTTTTTTAACATTTCATTGACATTTGAATTTTTTAGTTGACTTGATTCATGGCTGCCTCACAACAATGTAAGATATCATGATCTATTATTACTGAGAGGTATGAGAAACATAGATCAAGAATTTTCTGCTCTAATATGATAAACTCTTCTTGGAAGAAGCTTGGGTAAAGTCATTGTGACTTCATCATTGGGGAACATAGATTGAGAATTGTATTTTACCAGTTGCCTGACCAGGACCTGGATTTAATGGTTTTAGGTCACATAACTGAAGCCAGAGGTTTCCCGTAAAAATGCTCCTGGAATGTACAAAGTGTCCCATTGTAATCATAGGATGACTCCTGATTATCAAGGCCTTCTGAGCCCCTGTAAAATAGTCAAGTCCTTTGCAGAGTGGAAATGTGTTTTTACCTCTCCACAAAGCAGTGAATAACACCCTTCATGTACCTTCTTCACACATTGATCTTGTTCCAGCAAACAAAACATCATAAGTGGGTTCATGCACCTATCCCGCACACTTTTCAAAAATTACCTTTTTTTATGTTTATAATGCTAAATTCATTTTAAACATATTGCTCTTTGAATATTTGAGCTGCATGATATAAATACTGTGCTATACATTGTAGTTAAACTACTGTTAAACAGGAATCATTAGAACATATATTTTCTTTCTGATTTAGTACAGCCATTATAGTACAGACAGTAATGATTTAGTAGGCAATGCTTTCACCTACTATCCATTTAAAACAAGCAAGTGCCCTTAAGGTTATAGAAAGATGCTAGGTAATGATTTTACATGATTTGTTCTTGACTATTTCATGTCTGCAAAGCATGACTATTGCTTTAGGGTACTTAATATTCCATTTTGCCAGAGCATACTGTAGTGAGACAGTTATATGAAAGCTCATTTACAGTCTTTTAACCATGGATAATCAGAGTCCTGCATAATTAAATGCAAAGTCATGCTATAAAGCAGTAGACTAGAACATTTCATTAAGATTCATGATTGGAACAAAAGCATTTACAGAGTTGTAAAGGTTACAAAAATTTAGCCGCAGCATATAATAAATGTTATGGAAACAATGTCATTCGGAATGAAGGAAAACACAGATTCTCTCCAATTAATGTACAATAACATTCACTTACCATTATCCAGTAGTGAAATGGAAATCCAAACCAAGTGCATAACTGAGGCTAGTTACTAATATCCATAGCTCATCAACAATGGAGAAATTCAATTAAGAACTTTTATTTTGTTACAAGTCTACTGTTGACTAAAACCTATTTGAGCTTTGTCATATATATTTCATTCTTATTTTTGTGAGAAACCTATTGGGAATGTGACTTAAACTGCATCAATAAAACCAGTTAAAGCATACTGAGAAAACCATTAGATGCACCATAAACCCATGTTAAACTTTTATTTTTTATTGCTCTGACATAAATTACCACCTCAGAGTTTGTTCAATATTTTCACATTGATCTTCCAATGTTGTGAAATAGTCTTGGAAAATCAATGCAGCCACTTAAAACCCTTTATGTATACTACTACAGTAATAATAATTTATATTACAGAAGAGTGGTTTATGGAAGTTCCACTAGTTCAAACACTTAATTTTCATAGTTTGTTTCATACTTTTAATATGCAGATTATTTTTACAATATGGAATAACATAAGCAGGCTTTATTTGTTGCCAGTAACAGGTTAAACTAGGTATAATGATAACATATTTCATGCTGAAAAATAATAATGTTGTATGCCCTTGTAAGTAAAAAGTTTGTAATAATTTTACTACAATAAATATTTTATTTTAGAAATGTTTTTTTCCTAAAAATCTGTTTTTTATTCTAATCCCAAGCTATATTATTGGTTAATAGTAAACTGTTAAATTATTATAAAAATAACAAACACAGCTTTATTTGCCATGAAATTTGGTTGTGTTGACCTAACTAAACACCCACATTTGAAATATAGTAACTGTCATGTCTGACAAGCTATGAAAAAAGAGACAATATTTTCCTTAATAGTAATCTATACATATATGGCTCTTTTTCATTGGTGAAACTACAATTGAACAAAACAAACCAATCTGGGTGACACCATTATATAAGTGATCAAATCATCTTCAGTTTTTCTTCAAGCAGATATCGGATGTTCAGCACAAGACTTAAGTGTGGGCATGAGGTGCCTCCATTTATCAGATATAAGTGCCATAGCAATGGAGTGACTTTAATAAGTGGAAGGAATAGACTTACTTCCTTCCTTACAGTGTTAGAACAGGGATAGATCACATTCAAATAAAAAATAACAGTATCTATTGCATAACAATCGTTGAAAATAATCATTTTATATAATATGACGGATCTCATGTATAGTGGGATGCATTTACACCCTGAATCTACGTAGGAAAACATGCAAACAAGAATAGTGCATTTACATGCATATGTTCAATGGGATGTATGTCAAGATGCCTCCAGCTGTTAAACAGTAGCATTTGTGCCAGACGTATGTCAAGCATATAATTATGGATACTTATGTCACATGATTTTGTAAATATTGCATAGAGATGAGTTAATAGTGAATGCTAAAGTCTTATTATGTTACTTGTACACAATAGGCCTGAGTCATTAAGGAGAGAAAAGCAAACAGAGGAGTGAATTTGATTCTGCACAAACCATGTTAGAATGCCAAAAGTGCAAATTAGTTTATTATTTTGCATGTAAGAAAAACACTGGCTGCCTTTTAATGTAGCACACAAATACTTGATAACTTCATTTTCAAACTGAAATTTAAAGTTGATGTAGGACATGTCCTACCCCAACTATAAATCTGTACCCACATTTTAAATTTACCTCCTCCTCCAATGTAACATGGTTTTGCCAAGGTGCAAAGTTACTCCTTTTTTTTGCTTTGTTCTGCTTAATGACTCAGGCCCAATATATTAATATAATGAAGAATCCTATACACAAGAGATAATACTATTTGGATATCTGTTAATTAATGCTAAAGTTACATTTGCATATAATATAATGTAATTTCATATAAACACAAATGCAAAATACAAATTAAATTAACTATAAACATATTTTCTTTTGCACTTTAAAAATCAAGCTAGAACTGTTTTTCTGCAATAGTCAAAAATTAAAATGTTAATTCAATATGGGAATAGACGGCAGTTACATCATGAAACATACCTGCTATACTAATGATTTAAGTGTTATCCAGTGAAGGGGTCAAAATGCAATCAGCAAATCAGAAGCTTCTAGAAAGTGCTGCTAATTGTCATCGTCATGATCATCTTCGCATATATTTTCACCAGCCCTCTAGTATCCACAAATATATGCCTTCTGAAATAGACATATCTGTAAATGCATCAAAGTCTAAATGTGTCACACTTACATGAACATGGTCTTATTGTACTTGGCCTATGTCACACTTACGTGAACATGCTGTTTTGTACTTGTAGTCTGTCTGCTTCCCTGACCCACATCTCCATTTGCAAGGAGTTGAAGGCATAGAATGCACAAAAGTTTAATACCAACATATGCATATGCTTTTCTTCAGTGCATGCATAGTACAGAAAAGCTTATATATTCAGTTTACATTGCAGTAGTTTTACTTTCTATTTTACCTGGAACATTCACTTCCAGAGTCTGACATTATAAGGCAATAAAATGCTCAAATTTTTTTTTTGTCTCACAGCCAATTGCTTATTTTTAGACTGATTATTCTGGAATCTTGTACAAAAGGGATACATTTTTATCATGGATTTATGCTGCTTAATCATAATTTAAAGGTAGATTACCACTTTCCAATGACATGTAAAAAATGCCTTAATTTACATTTTTAAGGCATATCTAGGATGTATCACTAAAGGACGCTGTGACTATGTTAACATTTTTGGGGTAGTAACATTTTAGCTACCCAAAAAATGTTTGTTGATCTAATTTTACAATACGGGTGGTGGTAATAATAATTAAATTATCTTAACTGTTTTACCACTTTTCATAAACAAAAAATACAAAACATTTTCCCCTAAAAATATTGTACCAGTACTCAATATAGATTATTGTTGTTTAAATAACGCCTATAATCTTCTCATAACATAAATCAAATTAGAACACAAAAGGAAATCTGTATTTATTGATTTTATCACTAGTAGGTTGTTACATCTGACAGAATTAATAAAGAAGGTACAGGATGTGGATGATACATTCACTCCATCCTGATTCCTATACTGACACTGCATTACTAATGCAATGACTGAAATAGCATTCCATTACTGGTCGGATTACAAGTCTGACATCCTTTATATCATATCCATTTATCTAATGTTTTAAAAGTTATACATACATCTCAGGGATGCATAGCAAAATGCTTGGGAAGGAGTCCAGAGGTGCTGCATAAGTCTCCCATAAGCCTCTGTGAGGGGCAGTGTTAGTATTGCCAGGCCCACTTCATCTCTGGGCCCAATAGCGGCCACTGCCCTGCACCCACAGTAGTTCCATCACTGGGTGTATCTGCATGCAGACGTGCCTTTGGCACTAGGTAAGAAATGTACAGGAATGGTCCCAGACCATGACTATCTGCTTGTCCTGAGAGGGGACATAAAATTTACAATTGTAAATGTCACATTAGTGTTGCTCACAGCAATATTGCTCTAGTATTCAAAACTTTGAGGTATATTAAGTGAAATAAAATAGCAAAATTTAAGGCTATCATCTGCTCTGCGCATGCTCAGAAACAGACTTTATGCCAATGAACACAATTGAATGCAATTCATGCCCGAACGCAAATGGCACTTACAACTGCCTATAACCTGAAAAGCGGAACAAGGGCAGGAAGGTGCAGATGAACGTAGGCAATGTTTAGTACGGTCGTGCTGAGTCCATGATGATACAGATGCGGCCAATTCAAGTTCTGGGTTTCCTGTAGGTACACTTGTTTCAGCTATATCATTATAGCACAGGTGTAAGTGCTGATAGTGATGACTAGCACGGCATAGTCTTTACTTGTAAAAGTATGTGTATACGTGCCACTAGATAGCACAGAGCAGGTGTATGCAAGCAAGATAGGCCATAACAATACATTATATGTGCAGTACGCATTAATAACATTTTATGTATTTAATGTAAAGAAAAACACTTTTATAAAAAAACAACTTTTTATTACCCCTATTTTTATTAATGATTATACTGTTTAGAGTTGTTCATATATTACATTATATATTTTTTGTATGCATTCTTTAACCATATATTGCACATATGCTTGTGCATATACTGCACTTTTGTCTGTTAATATACAGCATGTAACATTTAGGCAAAGCATACTTACACCCAGATTCAAATCGAAATGCATCTTGAGATCTGCTTGGATTTGATAATTGGTGGAACTATACTCAAGTTTTGTGCTTTTTTTTAAACCACAACTTGTGTGCAAGTTGCGTTCGAACATGAAACAGGACCATAATCTGTAACAGCAATACATGAGCAGTATAGCAATATAGTAATACAAAAATATATTCAAAACAGCAGCAGCACATGAGCAATATAGTAATATAGTAAAGCATAAAAATATACACACAGAAATAAAAGATGTGTATCCGGGTAATTAAAGAGGAAATGAAACAATACGCAATTGGGACAACAATAATAATATGACTAAGTTCATAAAATAAGAGACAAGCAACATATATTCACACATTTCAAATCCCATAAATACAGATAGTGGATAACACATGAAAATCTTAAGATAAAATCACTTAATAATAGAGATGAGCGCACTCGGATTTATGAAATCCGAGCCCACCTGAACATTGCCGATCCGAGTCGGATCCGAGACAGATCCGGGTATTGGCGCCAAATTCAAATCTGAAACTGAGGCTCTGACTCATAATCCCATTGTCGGATATCGCGATACTCGGATCCTATAAATTCCCCGCTAGTCGCCGCCATTTTCACTCGGGCATTGATCAGGGTAGAGGGAGGGTGTGTTAAGTGGTCCTCTGTCCTGCTATATCTCGTGCTGTTCAGTTCAGTGCTGTGCTGTGCTGTGCTGTGCTGTGCTGTGCTCAGTCCAGTGGTGCTGTGTCCTGTGCTCTGTCCTTCTGAGGTCAGTGGTGCTGCTGGGTCCTGTGCTGTGTCCTGTTCAGTCCAGTGGTGCTGTGTCCTGTGCTCTGTGCTTCTAAGGGCATAGTTATTTCCCCAATATTCCCCTGTGTTTAAAAAAATAAAAAAAAGTTATTTAAAAAAAATACCAAAAACTAATTTTTTTTTTTTTTAATTACCACAAAATTTGCACAACCAATCCTGCAGTATAAGCCCATTGGTACTGCAATATTACCAAGTTCACACATTCAGCAGTAAAAATCCAGTAATACTGCAATATTACAAAGTTCACACATTCTGCAGTATCAGTCCAGTGGTGCTGTGTCCTGTGCTCTGTCCTGCTGAGTTCCGTAGTGCTGCTGGGTCCTGTGCTGCCCTGTCATAATTTAAAACAAGAGGTATTGACGTGCTCTAAAACTACTGTATTGTTGTTTATATTTTATAAACACTACACTTGAAAGCTTGAGTCTTTCAATGGAAAAGTAACTGTACATTGCACGAATATTTGCAACAGGGACAATTTTAGGGTTAAGAAAGTCAACTAATAACACTTCAACGCTGTCTGTCTTTATAAACACTACACTTGGAAGTTGGAGGAGGTATTGTGGCCCCGGCACCAAATTTACTACCGGGGCCACTCCACTGTGCAGTCCATATTTAGGTGTATCCGATATTAAACAACGGTGACAGTTGATGCCCAGTTTTTTAACTATATTGTTGGCGCTGTAAAAATTTGTGTTCCGGGCACACCACACTACGCAGTCCATACCCTTTTTTGGTGGAATTCTGACCCGTGGAGGGTTTTTTAATTATATTGTGGCCTCGGTGCCAAATTGTGTACCGGGGCCACCACACTACTCAGTCAAGATAGATAGATGCGTATCATAGATAAAGTACATTCAGTGGTGTGGGGCAAATTGAAAAATATTCAAAATACTGACATTATCAAAAACAAGAGGTTTTCACACGCTGAAACTCCAACATGTATATGATGGAGAGGATGGAGGAGCAGCCGTATGTTCAGTGTAATGCAGACCTGTTGAAGGTTTTTTATATATTTTATTGTGGTGCCCAGTGCCCACTACTCTATGCAGTCCAGATACTACTTTTGGGTGTAATTCAGACCTGTTGAAGGTTTTCTATATATTTTTTTATAGCAGTGCCCAGTGCCCACTACTCTACGCAGTCCAGATACTACTTTTGGGTGTAATTCAGACCTGTTGAAGGTTTTCTATATATTTTATTATGGTGCCCAGTGCCCACTACTCTACGCAGTCCAGATACTATTTTTGGGTGTAATTCTGACCTGTTGAAGGTTTTCTATATATTATATTGTGGTGGCCAGTGGCCAGTACTCTACGCAGTCCAGATACTATTTTTGGGTGTAATGCAGACCTGTTGAAGGTTTTCTATATATTATATTGTGGTGGCCAGTGCCCACTACTCTACGCAGTCCAGATACTACTTTTGGGTGTAATTCTAACCTGTTGAAGGTTTTCTATATATTATATTGTGGTGGCCAGTGCCCCCTACTCTACGCAGTCCAGATACTTTTTTTGGGTGTAATTCTGACCTGTTGAAGGTTTTCTATATATTATATTGTGGTGGCCAGTGGCCAGTCCTCTACGCAGTCCAGATACTATTTTTGGGTGTAATGCAGACCTGTTGAAGGTTTTCTATATATTTTTTATTGTGGTGCCCAATGCCCACTAATCTACGCAGTCCAGATACTATTTTTGGGTGTAATTCAGACCTGTTGAAGGTTTTCTATATATTTTTTATTGTGGTGAACAGTGCCCACTACTCTACGCAGTCCAGATACTATTTTTGGGTGTAATTCAGACCTGTTGAAGATTTTCTATATATTATATTGTGGTGGCCAGTGGCCAGTCCTCTACGCAGTCCAGATACTATTTTTGGGTGTAATGCAGACCTGTTGAAGGTTTTCTATATATTTTTTATTGTGGTGGCCAGTGCCCACTACTCTACGCAGTCCAGATACTATTTTTGGTTGTAATTCTGACCTGTTGAAGGTTTTCTATATATTATATTGTGGTGGCCAGTGGCCAGTCCTCTATGCAGTCCAGATACTATTTTTGGGTGTAATGCAGACCTGTTGAAGGTTTTCTATATATTATATTGTGGTGGCCAGTGGCCAGTCCTCTACGCAGTCCAGATACTATTTTTGGGTGTAATTCAGACCTGTTGAAGGTTTTCTATATATTTTTTATTGTGGTGCCCAGTGCCCACTACTCTACGCAGTCCAGATACTTTTTTTGGGTGTAATTCTGACCTGTTGAAGGTTTTCTATATATTATATTGTGGTGGCCAGTGGCCAGTCCTTTATGCAGTCCAGATACTATTTTTGGGTGTAATGCAGACCTGTTGAAGGTTTTCCTATATATTATATTGTGGGGGCCAGTGGCCAGTCCTCTACGCAGTCCAGATACTATTTTTGGGTGTAATTCAGACCTGTTGAAGGTTTTCTATATATTTTTTTATAGCAGTGCCCAGTGCCCACTACTCTACGCAGTCCAGATACTACTTTTGGGTGTAATTCAGACCTGTTGAAGGTTTTCTATATATTTTATTATGGTGCCCAGTGCCCACTACTCTACGCAGTCCAGATACTATTTTTGGGTGTAATTCTGACCTGTTGAAGGTTTTCTATATATTATATTGTGGTGGCCAGTGGCCAGTCCTCTACGCAGTCCAGATACTATTTTTGGGTGTAATGCAGACCTGTTGAAGGTTTTCTATATATTATATTGTGGTGGCCAGTGCCCACTACTCTACGCAGTCCAGATACTACTTTTGGGTGTAATTCTAACCTGTTGAAGGTTTTCTATATATTATATTGTGGTGGCCAGTGCCCCCTACTCTATGCAGTCCAGATACTTTTTTTGGGTGTAATTCTGACCTATTGAAGGTTTTCTATATATTATATTGTGGTGGCCAGTGGCCAGTCCTCTACGCAGTCCAGATACTATTTTTAGGTGTAATGCAGACCTGTTGAAGGTTTTCTATATATTTTTTATTGTGGTGCCCAGTGCCCACTAATCTACGCACTCCAGATACTATTTTTGGGTGTAATTCAGACCTGTTGAAGGTTTTCTATATATTTTTTATTGTGGTGCACAGTGCCCACTACTCTACGCAGTCCAGATACTATTTTTGGGTGTAATTCAGACCTGTTGAAGGTTTTCTATATATTTTTTATTGTGGTGAACAGTGCCCACTACTCTACGCAGTCCAGATACTATTTTTGGGTGTAATTCAGACCTGTTGAAGATTTTCTATATATTATATTGTGGTGGCCAGTGGCCAGTCCTCTACGCAGTCCAGATACTATTTTTGGGTGTAATGCAGACCTGTTGAAGGTTTTCTATATATTTTTTATTGTGGTGGCCAGTGCCCACTACTCTACGCAGTCCAGATACTATTTTTGGGTGTAATTCTAACCTGTTGAAGGTTTTCTATATATTATATTGTGGTGGCCAGTGGCCAGTCCTCTATGCAGTCCAGATACTATTTTTGGGTGTAATGCAGACCTGTTGAAGGTTTTCTATATATTATATTGTGGTGGCCAGTGGCCAGTCCTCTACGCAGTCCAGATACTATTTTTGGGTGTAATTCAGACCTGTTGAAGGTTTTCTATATATTTTTTATTGTGGTGCCCAGTGCCCACTACTCTACGCAGTCCAGATACTTTTTTTGGGTGTAATTCTGACCTGTTGAAGGTTTTCTATATATTATATTGTGGTGGCCAGTGGCCAGTCCTTTATGCAGTCCAGATACTATTTTTGGGTGTAATGCAGACCTGTTGAAGGTTTTCCTATATATTATATTGTGGTGGCCAGTGGCCAGTCCTCTACGCAGTCCAGATACTATTTTTGGGTGTAATTCAGACCTGTTGAAGGTTTTCTATATATTTTTTATTGTTGTGGCCAGTGCCCACTACTCTACGCAGTCCAGATGCTATTTTTAGGTGTAATTCAGACCTGTTGAAGGTTTTCTATATATTTTTTATTGTGGTGCCCAGTGCCCACTACTCTACGCAGTCCAGATACTTTTTTTGGGTGTAATTCAGACCTGTTGAAGGTTTTCTATATATTATATTGTGGTGGCCAGTGGCCAGTCCTCTACGCAGTCCAGATACTATTTTTGGGTGTAATTCAGACCAGTTGATGGGTTTTTAATTGTATTGTGGGGAACACTCCTCTACGCAGTCCAGAAAGATACCTCGTTGCAACGTTTTGTACTAAAAAAAATAAATTATTGTGAGGTGTTAGGTGTTCAGAATAGCCTTTAAATTAGTGGAAATTATTGTTATTGAATGTTATTGAGGTTAATAATAGCGTAGGAGTGAAAATAAGCTCAAAAACTTGATTATTACACTTTTTAGTTTTTCTTCAAAAAAAATCCGAATCTAAATCCTTAAATCCGAACCAAAACGTTTCGGCAGGTGTTTAGCAAAACAAATCCAAACCCAAAACATCGAGAAAATCCGGATCCAAAACACAAAACACGAGACCTCAAAAGTCGCTGGTGCACATCCCTACTTAATAAGGCATTGGGCCACCATGTGTGGCCAGTATTGCAGTACTGTGGCATTGAGCCTACTTTTATACTGGTGTGGCTGGGGAGGTGTCCGCTTTCTCTCTTGGACTTATGGCTAAGACTAGGAGGCATAACAAGTCAACCTTTTGTTGTAGTGGATTGAGTGCACATCTGTAGTGATTAATACAGTTGGCTTATTGGTGTTACAAATATTTGATTTGTTGTAATGAATTTATAACTCTTTAAAAAAGTTGTGGCTTTACTTTTTTCACATACATTTATGCTGTTTTTATTGAGTATAACCGTAAGGCTTTTTGATTGTATGGGATCAGTAGCTGTAACTTGGACTCTGCCTTGATGAATGTTGGAATTTGATTGGCACATGTTTCAGTTATCTAACTATGTAATATTTGGTATAAAAGTTTTTAATTTTTATTATTATTTTTAGTTTCATTTTTATTTGTATTTTTTATTTTTGTTATCTATGCTTTTATGACTAATTTGAAAGGTCAGTCAAAAAATGTATTTATATATTATAATAAATTAAATGGCACATTATCAATTTCAACATTTTTTTGTACATTTTTATCATTTAATAATTCTATCAGCTAATAATTCTAATTCCACACGCAGTGAAGAATCTATTCATTCTAATTCCACACGCATTAAAGATGGCAACATACACAGTAGTTTTGGCTGCGAAGAAACATCAAGGGACTGATATACTTGACAAGAAGCACAATGCTAGAGATATGTCGTATATGACCAACCAGCCTGTTCCATTATTTCTTGCCACAGTCCATGTGGCGCCAACATGCCAATCACTCACTTAAGAGCTATAACATTGTGCCATTTGCTGTTTCACTCATTTGTTGAAATTTGTTTTGCAGATTTTGTTTTGCCCATTTTGTTGATTTTGTTTAATTACATTTTTCATATATTTCTTTGATTATGTACCTAGTTAATGTTATAAGCACTATTCAGGTACTTATTTATTCTCTATATTGTGCCCTCCTACCTTTTTTATTCTAAACACTAGTTTATGAGGTGCTGCAAAAACAAGAGAGCACGTTCCACCTTTCCTCTATATATAGAAGCAATATAGGTTAGTCTGGCACACATTTTTAAGGAATTAATGCTGCTGGGTCTCATCTCATTAAGGGGCTAATTTACCAATGATTTATTTTTTCAGCAAAAAATGAAATAAAATGAAGATAAATATTGCTAATTCCTTGTGCTACTCAATAGTTTCCATGGAGTTATGTGGAACATTTAGAATCCTCGGTGGCAAGAATTAGCCATTGACTTAAATGGACCCTTGAAATCAGTGGCACTCCACAGCATTGTTAACTGTTTTTTCCTACCTCAATTATGTCAGTTATATCCCCCACATCACTTTAGATTCAATTACTCTGTATTGATGTGTGCTCATCAGCTATGATTGATCAAGTCAGAAAAAAATAAAGTTTTAATTGTTCTTCAGTGGAACAATGTCAAAAAAAGAAGAAAATAATTTTATCTCCCATTGGGCTAAAATATGATTTTATTTCCTGTTTATTTAAATGGAAAACAAATGTTTAAGGAGTATTTTACTCAAAAAAACGTTTTAAAAAAAAAATTGTGCTTATTTTTTGTGTTTTAGTATAATGGACATAAGTTGTCATTCTAGCGGTCCCCGGCTTCTTCACGACCCTGGCCCAGAAAGAGTGGCATCACTTTTCAGTGCATGGCTGATAATCTATGAAAGGGGAGTATGCAACTTTTTTCAGCGACACTAACTCCTATTGAGGCACCTGTTCAGTGTTGACCAGTCTGGGGCTTGTTTTGTAACAGGGGGAACCCATGCTTGTCGTCTCCGGGCCTAATTCATTAAGGAAAGTAGGGCAAACAAATGTGTAAGTTTGCTATTGGACAAAATCATGTTACAATGAAAGATACAATGAAAGGGGTGCAAATTAGTGTATTATTTTGCACATAAGATAAATACTGGCTGATTTTTAGCACACAAATACTTGATAGCTTTATTTGTACACTGAGATTTAAAGTTTATTTTGAAAATGTCTTACCCCAATTATAAATCTGCCATCACATTTTAAATTTACCTCCCCCTCTAAGGCAACATGGTTTTGCCAAGGTGCAATAGTTTCCATGGAGTTATGTGGAACATTTAGAATCCTCTGTGGTAGCAATTGGCTATTGACTTAAATGTCTATGAAAGGGGAGTATACAACTTTTTTCAGCGACACTAAATCCTATTGAGGCACCTGCCCAGTGTTGACCAGTCTGGGGCTAAGATAAATACTGGCTGATTTTTAGCACACAAATACTTGATAGATTTATTTGTACACTGAGATTTAAAGTTGATTTCCAAAATGTCTTACCCCTACTATAAATCTGCCATCACATTTTAAATTTACCTCCCTCTCTAATGCAATATGGTTTTGCCAAGGTGCAAAGTTACTTTTTTTTTTGCTTTACTTTCCTTAATGAATCAGGCCCTCCATATCTAGCCTGTGGCTGGTTTTTACTATAGCAGGAAAAACCGTGCTGGTTGAGGATTTTTTGGGCGGTGTGGAAGGGAGGGGCTGCATGGTTTAAGACTTAAGTAAGACTTAAGTAAGTGTATTTCTTTGTGATTTCAATGGTAATTTACTAAATTGTTCATTTGTATATTTGATATGTTCTGTATACTGCAGAAATTGATAAGTTCAGCAATTTTATTTTGGAGAATTGAAAAGCTTCAAAGACAATTCCCTTTAATATATTTAGCAATATGACATCACTATGTAAATGACTAAATAAGGCAATTTAAATGACCACTTATGAAATCTTGGTTTAGAAAAACTCATTGTGCATATGTGCAAATGTGCATAGGTAAGTCCCTAAGGCTCTTTTTATATTTAACAAGATAGGAATAATGATTTAAGGAAAGATAGAATGCTTTAGTCTGTTATTACTTTTCTTTCTTACTGTCTCCTTTGCTAATGGATCTATGATAATTTGCTCTACAGTATATATTATGTTAACTGCCCATTGCTGGCTTTTCCTTGCCTGCTTTGCTTCCCATGTTTCAAGCATTCTCAATTTCTCCTGAATATCTACTTACAGTATTCCGCTGCAATGTTCAGCATACGACAAGTGTAAAGTAGGAAAGGGAAGAGCAGGGGGTAGATGGAGACAGGGAAATCTAGAGAGATTTAAGTAGAGAGTGAAGTGATAATTACACAGAATGGAATTATTAAAACTGCTGTACCATTTCATTCTATTAAACCCACCCTCATATTTGGAAATGTAACTACAATATGAGAGCAAGCCATCTATCAAGTTGTCTGGCACCAGAGAGTCCACAGTTATTGCCCATTGAATCCATGTATTCTTGCAGTATTCTGCCTGATTCAGAAATATTATTAATATGTTGCATGACTCACAGATTTTAGTTTCTGACTATCAATGCTGTTTCCTGTTATCTAAGCTCAGTGTCTACAGATCACATTCTACCTGCAGGGAGAAAGAGTAGGGGAAGGAACTTTAGGCAACTGTGACTGACTTCATAATTAAATTAAAATTCCTACATTAGGGGCACACTAAAATTGGACAGTTGCGTCTCACAGAGACACATTCCTAGACAGGAACCTATCATGCTTATTGCTAAAAAACTTATTTTGTTCAACTTGTTTTACCTCCTGGCTTATTAAGTATTATAGCAATATTATTAATGTTATATTATATTTAATTAGGAAGAAATTCCCTACTTGAACAGAACCATTTGGAATATTTTTTTACAGAGACCAAAGCACAAAGGAAAATATATTATGTCTATAATACTAGTTACTTTTATTAATGCACAACTGTGATTTATAGTGTATAAAATAAAGAATGTGTATGATTTGATTTAAAAAAGATGAGGTCCTTGTATAAATTAAACTGACATGGGAGTGATGGGGGATATTTGCTGCAAAAATCCTTTTAATCTATACAGAGAAGGAATTTCATGTTCCTAACAGTTATGACACATTTTATTTTAAACAAAGAAAATCATGTAATTTTCATTAAGTGTAAAATTCACAGTTTTGTTTTAAAAGGAACAATTATAAATATACAAAGCACATGCCTTCACATGTTAGATGCTGATTATTCTTATCATTAAAATGATTAAATTTTTAGCAAACTGATATTTTTAGCACAATCTTATCTTATTTAAGAAACTTAAAGGCTATTTCTTAGTTGTAAATCTAACAGTTAAGAATTAGATTGCAGTAGATAAAAAAATATGGTCATTATGTAGGGAAATATGTAGCCTTTTGTTCTTGTGTAGATAGCTCACAGGTAATTTGCATATCTAAAGAGTGAATTATGTTATGGGTAATTGTTCCTGTAGACATTTAAAACATGTAGAATAAAAACCCCATGACACTAAGCATAATGCAAACTCAAACATTTAGTAAAACAGTATATATCCTATATCATAACATATCCATGTTAAAATTAGTACAGAAAAAATAAAGGGGGATTTAGTCCGCACACCCAGATTTGTCAAATGTAGGAAAAGCTGCATTACACTGTGAATGACATATATCCAGCTTTATTTTTTATGCGCAGCACTCTGAAGTCTGTGACTGCCTTCAGTTTTACTTATTAGGTGAACTTTCAGCTAGGTTCTATCAGCTGAAAGCAGACGCAACAGAGAGAGGTATGTTCATGGCCATAGAAATGAATTGTTAATGGGAAGTAACCTTTCCACAGTAGATGGATATTCACAATTGTACAATCTGTTCAAAATGTGCATTAAAAATCATGTTTATTTCATATACTATGTTGTGTATTGATATTACATTGTCTAATACACAAATGTTTGTTATTGTGATAAATATGTTTTTTGTGTCTAACGTGTGCTTCTGCATTCTTGTCCTGTTGTAAATGTAAAAAAAAATAGCACAAATTACTTCAATTCTGAATTATTGTTTATGGCATGTGTTATTTTTATTCTTCACAGTGGTTTCTAATATTCAGAGAAACAGTTTGTACATCAAGCACAAAACTGTTAACAAATCCTTTATGATGCAGAAGGCATGACCTTAATCTTATTGTTGAAAAACAACAGGTTGAAGTAGATTTGCAAAAACGTACAGAGCTATAGCCAGTATAACCTAGGGGCCTACACATACTTACTGGAACAATATGCTCAAAGTGAAACAATTATAATAAAACAACATGCAATGAAAATCTTCCAAAGCCTTTAAAAGTGGGACTGTAATTACTGAGTTACATGACTCATATAATTTTAGCTGTTACTGATTGGAAGCTATCATGAATTTGTCTTTCAAATTTGGCTGTACTGTGCTGTATATGCTGACAGAAAATAAAATTACGTGATAATAGGTAGGCTTTGCCCAGATTGCATTCTTAGAAACATGACATAAACAAACAAAAAAGGCCAACTGTAGACTACACAATGGTTATCAAGACTCTTGTATGTCCGGAATTTAAATTACAAATTAAAAGGAACAACTAATAGAGCTGTCCTGATCACAAAGCCATGTAAGACAGATCTATTTACTCCTGTATAGAAAATATTTTATTGAAACTTTAAAGGGGACTCAGTAATATATTACTTACGTAGAGCCCTTCAACATAATCAGTGTTTCCCACCTATAGCAATCAGTTGCCAGTCCCTAAATTGCCACCTTTACCCTAATTAAAAATATAATGTAATGAGAGGTTCCACATTCCAGTGGAGGGACACCTATCTGACTGCTTTTGGAGGGGAACACTGGTAAACTGTGTTAACATAGAGGCATAGTGGCCCAGATTTAGATATGTGTAAATTCAGGTAGATGGTATAATTTTGCACAGGTAAGATACATTTAAATGTGCAAATATATTTAGTGTTTGGTGGAGGAATGACCTGACTCAAATCTAAATTGCAGCGTTAAATGAAAGCTAGACATTATTTATGTGCTACATGTAAAAGCAAGCAGTATTTTCCCTGCATTAAAAAAGACATTTGCTCCTCATACATCACCACAGTTTGTCCAGGTACAAAATTGTGCCCTTTAGCTGGGTTTGCTCCCAACTCTAAAAGAGTTGATTTTTTTGCTAAAAAATAACTAATTTTTGTAAACTAAATATAAGCTGTCTCAAAGTGAAACAATTTGTTTCTACAATGAGATCTCAAAAAATCTATTGCTTTAAACTAGATTCCCATATTTGGACATTTTCTTAATTAATGGGATAGAGTCGCCATGTGGACATTTGGATATCTGTAACATAAGCAGAGATAATTGAATCAGCTGCATTAGATTGATATTAAGGAAAATAGAGTCAATCGGCTCTGGATAATTTAGGTGGCCAAAAAGAGAAGAATGTTCACTGCCTAGAATGTTGGCAAGTGATTGGGGGTCAGAGTTAATTGAAAGGATAAGTGGGTTGAGTATGAAGAGGAGTTAATGATAATGCTGATGTGGTTAATCATTATGATAATGTAGGCTTGGTTATGAGTTGAACATATCACCACCATCAATTAACCTCCTCCTCATCATCATAATCAATTCCTTAGGAATCCTGAGTGTAGAGAGGGAGGAGGTTGGCGAGATGCCTATTACTTCTAAAGTACTAAGCATTCTTGCTTGTTTCATGGGCCACAGTAGATGTTCCCTCCAGGTGCAAAGGTTCCTTCATTACTGGGTGAGCTGGAAAATTGTCTGCTACGATTAAGAATCCCATCTGAGAGCAAGATACCAAGAGGCTAGGGGTGTACTGTGTTACTGCTGTTGACCCTGTCTGAGGCACTTGAGGTAAGTGGATAACTTCCTATTTTCATTCACATACGCAGCACCTTGTGCAATGCTATCAAGTATTATCCGACTGTGCGCTTCATACCCTGGTACTGCTGTGCTTTTCCACTCTGTGTAGTATTAAATAGACATTAATGAATTAATCTGCATTGGGTTTTCAGTATGGCTTTATGTACATATAGATACTGACTGGGATGTCTCTCCATTCAATTTAGTAAATTACAATTCAACACATTGTTTAATCTTGCTAAATATACTGGTAAACACAAGTGGTGTACTCAAATGGTTGTAATGCACATATAGATACTGTTAAAATGTTTCTAGAACCCTGTAATCTATAATAATAGTTATTTCAGAGATTTTTAAAAAAATTTCATTTTAGAACATAGGGAATATTAGATTAAGAACTAGAAACAAACATATTCAAAGCATTTTATTTAATTAAAACATGAGTTTTCCTAGTTCTGAATGATGCATTATGTAGAAAAAATTAATTTATATTTAAGAGCATTCTTCAGTAGTCCATTAGTTTTAATATCCTGCTGATGTGCTATTGCTTTTTACTAATGTATCCACTGAAAACAATTTTTCATGTGAAACAACTGCAAGAACTGTAGGATATAAGAAGGTATACTGTGCTTCAACATCCAGAAATGTGCAAGGACATAGAGAATTCTGAAAAATTAACTGTTTAATGAGCAATATAATTATACATCATCAAATCAGTTCTCAATTTAATTATATTATTTTACTTAGTCAGTAGATATTGATCTGCTTTTTATTTATTTTATTGAGATAAATATCATACTGGAATTAAATATAATATTTTATATGTGTTTAGGCACAATTTTAAAAAAAGTATTACTCATGTGCAATTGCAACACAAAAATACATGCCTGTTTTTGTCTTGCTTGAAGATTGTAGTTCTTTGTATGCAAATAAATGCTTACAAATGGATAAATGTGTCTCCAATGTGTATGCACATTTACTAAGCGCAAAACAGCTGAAGAACTACACAAAAATATCTTTAGTGGCAGTGAAATTGAGTAGATGAGTTGATAAGACACATATTGTGCTTTACAGAAGGGTGCAGAACCATATTCACTCTGCAAACACACTGAAATATTTCATCTCTGAAATAGTGAACAATGGGTCTCATCCTATTTTTAATGATTCATTTAACCCATACATTAAACAAAAGCAAACTATTTTTTAGGATAAAAACAGTTTTTTTTAATTTAATGAAGAATGCTTCTAAAGTGGTTGGAGGTTGGACTTTGATGTGATTTTTCTACTTTTAAAAAGTGTTACTCTTCAGATCTTTCTGAATCCCTATAAAATTAGGAACACTTCTCATTTGCAGAGGTATCCTTTTAACTATATTAATATAAGTAAACAAGCTCTTCAGGAATTTAACGCAAGTCTAAACAGAAAGCTGTCCTGTTCTTTTTCCTCGGTAACCTTTCAATTTTTTTTTTTTAAACGGACACTACATTTTAAGAATAATGCTGCATACCAAAGTTCTCAAAGCAAAACAACCTCTTAAAACTGTTCACTATACCTGGGTCAAAATGAAATTGTCTGGAACATACATACATTTTCTTAGTGAAAAAGTTGGTGCTATCTTTCAGTGATTGGAAATATATTTACTTTGGGTCATATGAACACATTTTGCAATATTCATCAATATCTCCTATGGTCTTGTAAGAAGCAATTAAGAATATCATATAAAGTTTCAATTGTTTCAGTAATTTATTTTGTTTTTTACAAAACACTTCTGAGTTTTAGGTGTATAATCAGAGTTCTCAATTGATACCTTTTACACTGATCTTGCACATGATAAACGGTAGGTTGAATATTAATTATTCCAGAAATGACTGCTTTAACATTGTTCAACATGCAGCGATCAACTGCACATTTGTCATAAATAAGACCAATTTATTCTATATAATACTCAAATTCATAAGCTGTTTTAAGGATTACAATTTGGTAAAAATCTGATTAATCATTTGCATTGCGCATTTCTCTACCTGCACCTGTGAGTCTTTATGCTGGGTGCGAGAGCCGGGATAGACTGATTGCTTTGTGTACAAGGTACACTTATTTATTTCAGTTTTTGAAGTCAAAATACTTTGGCAATTGTTTTCTGCATCATCAACAGATGTACTTAATTAGACCCAAATGGAATTTATTAAAGTATTATTTTAATTAAATTAGTTAATACATATATAGTTACATAAATAATACTTTCGTTAGTTTTACTCAATGTTCTTCTCTTTGAATACTAAAGATTCAATAAAAACTAATCAGCCAATTAAATAGGTGTCAATCCAAGTGGTATTTAAATATGCCTGCAGAGCTATAACAGCTGTTGGCCTGGAGTGGTTTTAAGAGTCAGAAATGTTCAGTTTCAGAGAGGGCAGAATTAAATTGTTTGCTCTCATTGGATAGCAATTCCTTTATGGAAACTCTACCACTTCTTCATTAAAGCATGACCAGAAGAAAGATGTGTAATTCTGTATGCAGTATGCCTAAGTATATAAAACCTTTAACAACTGACTTCAAGAGATTTACTTAAAATTTGGGTTTTGGGGGTTGAATGAAGCCTCTTAAACTCTACTTGCCACAATGTGGCTAAATTTCAGTTTTTTTAAATTCTGCTTGGAAATTATGGGTTTCAGCCATCTATAATCTCAATGGAATCAGTAGGCAAAATGCTTAAAAGTAAAAACATTGGATCATTTTAGTGTGATCGCATAAAGCAGGTATAGCAGATTTTGAATGTCCCCATAGAATTAGTAAAAACATTAAGTGAAAGTATAGTTACTGGTGCAACTTTTGTCTTAGGATAATCAATACTTACATAATCATAATTTTAATCACTAACAGTATAGAAAACCATATTAGATCCACAATTATCATGTTCATTTTTAGTTTTGAAATTGCCCTCTGGTTTGCCAGGTCTTGCAGGTTTCTCCTAAATGAAACTATGATGTATTTACATATATAGATCAAAGCTAACACTTTCAGGTTTTTTTTTCCTTGGCAGCCTTGACTGCCCTTGCACTTGACCATTTCTATGTACCATATACTCACTCCATCCATTCCTATTTTATCCATGTCAATCTGAAAACATTAGCAACCTTGGTAACAGGCCTCTTTAGATAATGCAAGTTTTTTTATTATTATTGCTTGGGGCTTTTTGGGCAACTATTTGTAGCATTTATGAAAATGATGGATTAGGATAATCTGGGTCATGCAGGACCTTATTTGCATGTACTCAGGACTCATCAGAACCTGGGTCGCATTATGCATCCCCATTTCTCCTTGACCAATCCTACGTTACAGTGACAGAGAGCGTAGTCATCATATATTTCAAGCGGAAAAGGGTGGGGGAGCATTGAACCAGAAATGACTTAGATGCCATGACCTTTGCTTTATTACCATTGGCGCTAGCATTTCTTATATTTTATACTATCAACTTAGTGATGTGTTGCTGATTGAGTATATTTGCTATTTATTGTCAGGATTACTCTGGTATGTTTGATTACTGGTTAATTTTTATCCTTTTTTGACCAACTTGAGTAAATTTTCATCCCTATCATCCATCACATTGAAGATGACTGACACATACACATACATTACTATGTCTCATCATGCTCATCCCCAAACTTCAGCAAATAGTCACTGACAGTTGCCGTTTCAGATGTTTTCACACTTTGAGGACCTTGCAAAATGTCCTCAAAGTTCAAATTCATCACAATAAGATTCACAAATTTCATCATCATCTAAACTACCAATGTAGGCTAGCCTGTACATCATTGCATGTGTTCTACTCAACTACAAAACCACCAGTTTAGCATGTTGGGGAGTATATTTCTTATTTTCATGCAAGTCCTCATTGTCTATAAAGTAACTGGCAGTCAATATAATGACCTTGAGATTTAGGTGCAAGTGCATAATATTTTTTTTTTTGCACCAGTCAATGTTTGTATAAAAAATATACTAGTTGAAATGCCGATCTATTGTCTGGGATTTTTGGCATCTATATGATGAATGGCAACAATGATGGATTTTGTATTTATTACTGCTCTGAATTAAATTAGTAGAGAGTAATATGATAGTATGGATCATTTTTTATAATAGATTAATAAAACCTACAGAAAACTCCAATAGATTTTGAATCACTAAGTAGGTAAAATCAGGCATTGCTGCTATATACCAAGTGTGAACAGACCAGGGGGTTAATGTATTAACCAGCGCATTTTGCAACTCGCCGATATGCAGCGAGTTTGACAGCTAATTTTAAAACAGCAATGTGTTTAAAGGCAAATCTTTGCCTTTAAACACATTGCCGTTCTAAAACTAGCTGTCATACTCGCCGAAATCGGCGGGTTGCAAAATGCGCTGGGTAATATATTTACCCGCAGAAGTGAAGCTGTAGATTAGAATAGTCTTAGGTCATTCCAGTAATATGTCACAGTTCATGTTACAACTCACAATCACAAATAAAAGTATTCACAGGCACTTTCCCACAATTCAGGAAGAATGAGTGCTAGAGGGACTGTAATCTTCTTCTATAAGACTTTCGACATTTCTTGATCCTTGCAGATTTGCTTCTTTATGTTTCAAGCACTTTATGTACTGATGACTGTGAATTTTTCTGAAAATCATGGGGGAGAAACTGCACCTATTTTAATGTCAGGATCAATTAAATTAATTCACCCATTTCTAGAGTAGACTGAATCATTTGTTATAAAAAGACAAAATTAGAGAAAAATAAGAAGAGATTAAAGAGTTGATTTTTGTAAAAATCTACTAAAAGTCCAGGCTGCAAATATAAAGATTGCTCTTTTAATTAATAACTATAGTGATTTCCACAGAGCCATTTTAAGGGTTATTTAAACTGCTTCCTCTGAAGTTAGCTAGTGAAAGGGAGTTTAGCCAGCAGGACATAAAATGGTGCTAAGTAACAAATGCTGGGGCGGCTTAATTGCAAGAAACTCATCCATTTTCCTTTGATAGTGAGTATGTCTACAAGCATATTGCTGAAACGATAAATGCATTAGGATATTAGAAAATATGGTAAATATGTTTGTGCAGATTTTTCTGATGAAATTCTTTTCCTAAAATGTTAAATGCAATGAATATCTCTACTTACCCACCTGTGTTTTTTTATGCAGTCATTTTTTAAAGAAGATATAAAATAATTAATTTGAAAAACATCTATAAAGGAATTTGTTCCAATACTTTACTAATGCAGTCTCATGAACATTTAAGTGGCAGAAAATTAAAGTATGTTTCAACTAATTTTACTATAAAAGTACTGTAAAGAATTAGTCAACATTTGGGCAAAGTAATAATAACACTAAACTACAATACTATAGTACACATCAATTGTGGTTTGGTTCTTCATATTAAGCAATGATACCAGTAGTTCATATGCATTCCAGTGAGCTTTGCTACAACTAAGAGACAATATTTTAAATCCAATTTTTTTTATATTTAACCCTCATTTGCCATCAATAACCAGTCCCTGGACTAGAAAGGTGGACAATGCAAACCCTTGTAATAGGCAATCTCACAGTTCTGTCTAATGGTAAAGGGAGTCAGATAGAACCTTTGCTTAGTACACCACATGCAAAGATGTCAATTTGCCCCCTCCCTAATATGGTTTAAACTACAGATAGTCTGGTTTGACTACCTTAATTTTATGGAGACATTCTACATGATAGATGTTTTCTGTAACAATGTGTATGGGGTGCCTATGGAAAGAGGGTTAAGGAGACTACACTAAAGATAAACCAACTAAAGTGCCACAAATTGTAAAGGTTCTGGTGCCTGTGGTTGCTAGGATACTTTATAAAACCCAACGAGGTAGCAATTATGCAAGCTCCATAATGACCCTGCATAAAATTGGGCCACCCTTAATCATAGCAGCCAAACCCAGAGCTAATGGGCATTGAGAGCAATTCTTTTAGCAGAGGGGGATCCAAACCAACACTTCATCATCAACTTGACCTTATATAGGTCTCTATCAAGTACAATTTTTACAGCTTCAAGTAGAAGATCATATTTAACTTGAAATTCTCTTTTCTGCTTGGCCAAGTGATGTGAGTCGTTAGTATAGTCTTGGAGGTCTCCCAAAATAACATTGTGTCATCCCAATGGTCTAAAAACCTTCCAAGAATCAATAAGCCCATGACTGTCTTTGAAATATTGAATAGTACCCCATCCAGAACTAAAAAAAATAAACAGGAATAGTTAATTTATCTAATTGTGGATTATCCACTATATTAAAATCTCCTCCCACAATAAGATTAGGAAAATCTCTTTGAAGCTAGATCCAGACAGTTTAGTATCAAAACTGTGATTAAGCATATTGGGAGCATAAATGTTCAAAAGCGTAAAATGTTCCCGTTAATTAGCAAAAGAATATATCTACCCTCAGCATCAATTAACACATCCTCAATGCATTCTTAAATTCAAAAGTATTGAAACCCCTCTCGTTTTCATTAAATAAATGGCAGATATACAATATTGAATCCATGAGGTTTTTAAAGTCATCCAATGAGTACAGTTCTAATGCGTCTCCTGAATGAAGACAATGTCCGAACACGATAACATTTTTTCACTCATGCGGTGAATTCAATTCTCCTACATTCCAGGAGACAATATAAATTTAGATTCCAACATCATATAAAATCAATTTTATCATAATATTTCCCAGTTATCCAATACCCATCTGCAGGTGGTCTAAAGCAATAAGGAACATATGAAACATTTCCCTCATCCTGTCCAAGCAAGCAGGACGAGAGGAAGTTTCAATACCTTTATGGTTATGATCGCACCTGGATAGCAAAAAGCTTATAACAAAAAATTTCCAACATAAAAGTTGTGAACTATAAATACAAAACTTTCCCATTTTTACAATTTTCTACCTTACCTAAATTCATACACCTGGCTTTACATGCCAGAAGCATGAGAAAAAATGCATCAAGGAAAAAAAGTAACATAAAATACAAAACAAACATAATAATATAGACAAACATCATGTTCATTTAAATAATCTAATTTTCATAGTATCTGAAAGATTCATGGGGTTTATAAACTCCCTTGCCTTAGCCTGATCTTCAAAAAGAAATTTTGACTGTCGTGAACATAGGGAACCTTACTGTTATTTATAAGGGATGAATCATAACTGCAGTGTAAATATGTTATATCAAATGAATCCATTAATAAGTTCAGCTACGAAAGTGTAAAATGTGAAGATAGAAAGTCTGGGGTAAATGTATTTGATGGCGTTGTACATTCCTGTGTGAGAAGATAACCATGTCATCTGTGGCAGCTTCAAAGAGCTCTTGCTGGGAGATTTATCCTGACAAGTTAGTTTTTGGACTCCTGAATAGACTTTGTGGGGCGAGTGAGAGCTGGACATCCTTGCAGCCCAAGGCAGCATCTCAAAGGCCTATATATTTAAATAGAAATATGAGCTTCCAAGGAAAATGCCTTCATAGTTCAAATTTTGAAAACTCTGGGTGACACTCCATACTAAGGAGTAGAAATCACACCAGGGTTGTGAATGACAGGTACGGGTGGTATCCGGGAACAGCTAAAATCACATTTCTTTGGAATCTAGTGTCAAAATTTTATCATGTTTGATATCAAAAGATGGACAGAGTCATAGGGGATTTAGTAATGAAAAAATTGTTTCTGTGTGATGCTCCATAGAAAAGTTTGGTCACATAGTAGAATTGGTTAGTAAATCAGGCAACATGCAAATGGTGATTGAAAAAAATGTCACAGGCCACAACCCCCTAAGGATAGAAATAGGTGTAGAAATATCTTTAAAAGGCTGAGATCAGGTATAGCAGATTCTCAGACATTTTGGGGAATCAATTCACATTGATAAACTGTCCATCTTCCTAGCCAATTTCTCTTGGCACAGATTATGCAGCTCAAGTAAATGCTATTCTGAATGTAACCCCTTTTATTTTTAACTGTTTGCTTGCTATGTCAATCTAATAATTGTTTATTCATTATTTTTTATATCTGTATGCCCTGTACTTTTGTATATTAAATCTATAATTTAATATGTTGCGTCCTTGATACTCTTGAGAATACATTAGCCTGTTAAGAAGTAAATAGCTCGGCCAAGTTAACCATTTGAAGGCCAGTGTGTGATTGATGGATACATTTGATTATCAAGCTGTGTGTGCTTGCATTTATATTTGTGTAACAGTCTGGAGGTGTGAAAAGTTAACCCTTTGTTTGCTGGTGTGGGTCTGCAAGTCTGTGAGCAGCTAGAAGCATTTTGTGCCAGTGTGGGACAGTATATTGGGGGTCCTATTGCCCGTATTCAATAGGTGGTGGCAAACCTGAAGTGTGTGGGGGTGTGAGCGCTGTGTGGGAGCTATTCAGTAGGTCTATAACCTGTATGATAGGTAGAGAGAGACTGCAGGCTGAAATCGTGTGTGTGACCTTATAGAGCAAGTCACCCCAAAGTTACGGCAGCTGGGAGTGTGTTTGTGACATTGACCATTATCAGTGATTTACAATTTAGTAGGAAATAATATGAACCTGATTTTCAGAAAGAATTTTGCATAATGGAGCAAATTCACTTAATTTTTGAGAGACAATGGTTGAAAAATCTTGAAATATCAAAATATTTGACCCCCTTATTTTTAAAGATTCAACCCAGTGAAAAGAATGTAAAATAATTTCCTTCTCCCTACAGTTGAGAAACCAAGCAATAACTGGTCTAGGATGACTATTAATACCTCAACGTCCAATATCCATTCTATGAGCTCCCTCAGTTGTAACAATCTTAAATCAGATGATGCACCTAAGGCCTCAAATAACTCAGATTGAAGACATTTTATCAGATCAGTTCCTTTTACCGTTTCAGGGATTCCAATAAAACAAAGATTATTATGTCTAGATGATTTTCAAGGTTGTCTTGTTTTTCATTAACTATCTGTCACACACTGGTCCCATAGTAAGGTGCCGGTGCTGTGACTTTCCCTTTAAGAACCATGATTCTGCTTGCTTCTGCCTCAGAGACATTATTTTTACAGGTGTTCCTGGCTACTGTGATCTGGACCTCCTCCTGAACCTCATTGGTCCTGGAGCACTACATTAACCTCCCAAGGTTATGGGCTCATTGCCTGTTCTTCGTGTTACTCTGGCTGCATTTGAATCTGGCTGTATACTTCTCCTTCCGTGTGTTAATTACCTGCTCGCTGGACTGAATTTCTTACTGCTGTTCACCTGCAAGCTGGAACTCCTCTCCGCTATTCATCTGCATGCTGAAAGAGTATCGTGAGTTGTTGCTAAACCTGTGCCCTATCTATTGGTTCAACTTTACGTCTGGCTGGCTAAGATCGCTGCATCTCGCTCTAAGAGCTACTATCAAGTTACTTGTCACCTGTAGTTCCACGTCTGACACGGGTTATCCTTACTCTGCTGTTACCTGTTTACTGGACTATTATTGTGAACTACTTGTCGTGCCGGTGGCTAGTACTTAGGCTCAAGTTACGTGTCTCTGTTCATTTGCTTCATACTACAAACTTACCATTGCAGTTACAACGAATCCTGCTACCTGTAGTTCCATGCATGGTTCAGATACTACTCACGTCTCTGCTACTTCTAGGCAACATTCTACTGCACGTGTCAGTGTTCATCCAAGTCCTTGGGTGATGTTTAACGCTTGCTGTTCTACTTAATAAGAATCACAGTGTTTCCAGTGCCACCTGCTATGTTGAGTCATCTCTACTCTCGGATCAGCTAAGTTCTATATACTACTCTGTTTGGACTGTCAGCTGTACCAGTGATTCACATTCATCTGCTGTGTGGTTCTCTATTGGATCCTAGTGTTCTTGGTAATCATCACTGCGTTGAACTGTATATCATCTCATCTCATGCTGTTGCCAAGGGTTACCGACTATGAAGTAGCATATGTGATTAATGTCTGCATTACAACGAATTGCTGTGTATTCATCTTTGCCAATATATATATCTAATTCCTTCCATTCCTGTTGTACCAACATTCAATATAATACGTTGCAGCACTACTACTTTCTCCTGTGTTATTATTGATGCTTGTAAGCCGTGAACTTATCCTAAGAATATTATTGTGTTCTGCCTCCACCATCCTCTATAGTAGAGGCAAGCGATCTGCAAAACACCCTGAGAGCCTTGACAGTATCTTATTTGTTTTATTCTGAGAAGAGGTTATCACATGTAGAGCCTTGTTAGAATCATCAATATCACTGACTTTGGTCTTCAAAGAGTTAAAACATTTAGCATTAGATTTAATTTGTGTTGTAGCCATAGCAACAGTGGCATGTATCCCATCTAATTTCTGATTAATCAAAGGCATTAATATAAGTATATATATATATAATAGTATACCATAAAATTCTTTAGCCATTTCTACAGCTGTTGGAGAAATCAAGGAATCGGAATTAACTGTAGGTATCTGAACTTCTGAGGGGAGTATAGGAGATCTTGGTGAGGGAGAAAAGGAGCTACGAGTAACCTCAGATTTAAGAGTGTTTAGATTGCCCTCCTTTCCCCCAGGATTCTTCCCCATACACCTATCCATATCCTGCTTTTTTTTTCTTTTCTTTTTTACCTTAGGACCCTCAGTAAATCTTTCCCCAAATAGGCCAGATAAACAGGATGAGTCAAAAATCAAGAATTAATTAGGTCATTTAATACTACTCCCTTATAACCGTTTTGTTTTTTAGACACAAATATTCGCTTATAAGTAAAGTAGCAGAATCGTCCATTAATTCAATTATTACGCTCAAATGAGACAGTCCAGAACCTTAAATATATCAGGTCAAAACATCCATCCAGTAGCACTTTCACTCAATTTATTTGCACCACTACTCACATAGCACTTCAGGTACCATTGTACAATTTGGAGCAATTGAGTGCAGTTATAATGCAAGTAGAATCCAGTATGAACACAAATGTATATACAGTAGGGTCCAGCCATATAAAATTCCTTCTCCAAATCCTCAGAAAATCAGGTATGTGGGTATAAACTGTCTTTGGTACCTTAAAATACAATGCCAGTGCCAATAATGTTAATGCATTGATATTTGGTATTATAATGTTACTTCAATATCCAGTCCAATACTGTGTTGAATTTAAGACTCAATTCTCAGTTGTAACAAAACTGGCAATAGATATAAGCCAATATAAGCAGATATATCAGATGTCTCAGATTGATTTAATTGCCAAGTTTGTCCATACTAAATACTCCAACTAAATCAGTATCTTTATTTTGTCCCCCCTTTATCTTTTTTTTCCTACTCAGATTGAAACATCTATCTAATTGCACTTTTTTGTACAGCTTATTTGCGCATCTAATCGCTCAGCATTTCAAATGGAATTTGATATATCTTATATGCCTCGCATATATGTCTGCAAATGTTTTATATGAGATTTACAATTGGTTGGCTCATAACTAAAAGGACAAAATTACCTATCTAGGCCGATCATACATTTGCACATATTTATTACCTATGTACATGCAATTTGCTCATGTGCTTTTGAAAGGTAAATATTGTATAGATATCTACAGTTCAAAGTAATATATCTAAGCAATAATAAATCTACTATAAACAAAGATATACTATCGAGGCTCATTGACCATGCGGAATTTGTTTGTGCAAACCTTTCAGCCTGACATAAATATAAATATGCAGTATATATATATATATATATATATATATATATATATATAGAGAGAGAGAGAGAGAGAGAGATAGAGAGAGAGAGATAGATAGAGATATTCTATAGACAAAAGACTTTATGGTTGCCTTTCCTTTACAAAATCGGTGGAGCTGCTAATTCACAGATTTTGTGTGTTTACTGAAGTACACACAAAGGGGCAGATTCAATTACAAAAAATTACAGCATATTGTCTCCGGATGTATCCGCTCAATTTTGCTTGCTCTTCATAGAGGTGTGAGCAACAAAAAACGTTACTTTTTACCGCACTAACAGTAAAAATGCGCAGCTACGGTGTTCTGAGGAACATTGCATTTTTACTAATTGAATCTGCCCCATATAGTACTATTACATTTTAAAAGTAGAACTACAAGATAACACTATATTTGAAATACATTTAATTGGTGGAGAGACCTCTGATTAGTTAGGTTATCAGCTAAATACCATTCTGCCCATCTATATCTATCTGTAAACTGCACAACAGTGTAAACTGATCCCACAGAGAGCACTAGAACAGAGCAGCAAGGGGTATATACATTCAATTTGAATTTGTTCCCACATTAAAAGTAAGATAAAAATGAGTTTATTTTAATATACCGTATATACTCGAGTATAAGTCGACCCGAATATAAGCCGAGGCACCTAATTTTACCACCAAAAACTGGGAAAACTTATTGACTCGAGTATAAGCCTAGGGTGGGAAATGCAGCAGCTACTGATAATGGTAAAGCAAAAATCAATGTAGGGTGCTGTCACCATAACAAGGAACCCACAGGCTCTTTATCTGGGCCAACTTTTGGAGTGTGTAACCAGGGTTAACCAGCAAACACACACTGCACCAGATCACATCTTACCAGGCTAACTGCAGCCTATCATTCACCTCCAGTACCATGGAAATGTAAAAATATTTTCACATTTAAGAAAGTAAAGAATACATAAGTTTATTAATGCAAAGCACCGAGAAAGATTTTAAGCAAGGATTAAGTTACACATGTAACATAACACATAGTACAGTACCATTCAGATGCGCTGGTAGCCAACCCTGGGGTATTCCTTTTTAATGCGTAATCCTTTGTGACAGAGGTGTCACCCCACAGATCCACAACAACATCCCCAGAGATTCAAGAAGAAGAATGAACTTACTGGTCCTTCATGTATGCTCTGATTCTTCAATCAGTTCAGCAGCAGCTGTATTCCCGCGTTAGTCCTGACATCTCTCTCTCTCTCAGCCCCGCAGTGGAACGCATGTGCGTTCCACATACAGGAAGTTCGGCATTTCTGTTACAAATGCAAAACTTCCTGTCAGTGGAACGCACATGCGTTCCACTGCGGGGCTGAGAGAGAGAGTTAACAGCTCAGGGATCGGACACCAGGTAAGTTCACTCGTGTATAAGCCGAGGGGCCTTTTTCAGCATACAAAAATGTGCTGAAAAACTCGGCTTATACACGAGTATATACGGTAATAGAGCATATCAGATTTATTTATTTAGAAATTAAAAACTTCCAGCAAATGGATTGCCAACAGTAATACAAAATATGTTACTAATGCAAAGAGTGCTCAAATCAGCATATACAGATAGATATAGATGTTATAAATGTTCAGAGAAAATAAGTCCTGAATCTGCAGCTAACTACAGGATGTGAGGGGATACCATGTCTGTATTGCGCAAGAAACATGTTCATTAAGGCTTCTGTCTAAATCGTCATAATTTCATTGCTTTTGGAGTTTGAGTGGATCAGTTACAATAGTTTTCTTACATTTTAGATTGTGTGTAAGGAACCTTAATCAGGCATGTTAGACTGTAAGGTTTTTTGTCTATGGAATTTCATAGCTTTTTGTAAAGTTAAAATATGTATGATATCAAATTCAGAAACATGAACACAAACATTTGACAGCAGATAAAAATCACTTGGCCCCTCTAGTTTACACTATTTTTATAATCCCTAATAAACAAGAGTATTTAAATTGTTATATTATATTACCTTCTACCACCTCTGTTGGTGCCTATCCCACCTATCCACTACTGTTTTGGTAGAGTAATTTTCCACAGATTTCTTCTAAACTGAGCACCCTCCATTTTCAGTGCCTGTCTTTTCTCACACATACCCCACTGCCCTCCAGCTTTGTGATTGCATGCACACATGCCACCGCCACATTTTTTTCTCACGTCACATCTGCTGTGTACTAGTCTCTCTCACATGGTACCCCGTTCTCACCCCTCCCTCCAACAGAGTACACACTCCTAACAGAACCATGCATAATATGCCTCCCACTAACACAGTATGGGCTCCTGACAGATATCTGTATAGCAAGATCTACCTGATCATGACAGCTTTCTGCATATCATTCCTTCCTCCAATAGAGTACCCACTACTGACAGATCACTGCAGAACATGCCTTCCCCCAACACAGCACCCGCTCCTGAATAATCCCTGCAGAACAAAGACATTGCCTAGTAATGACAGATACCTGCAGAGCATTCCTCCCTCCTACACATTACTCAATATTGGAAGACTTCTAAGAGTATTTCTCCCTCCCCAGTATAGTAACCTACTCCTGACTAATCCCAAGTATTAGATCAGTGCCTCGATCATATTAAAAGAACAGCTCTCAAATGCTGTATATTAAATATGAGCAAACACTCGGGTTACACTTCCAGGCTCACTGATTCTCACAAGTGCTTGATACAAATTAAAATCTTATTAATCTAAATGAAGGTGTCCAAAAGTGTAGTATTCATCATGTTCCCATAAGTGTTTACCGAAAGTGCCCAATACCAATTATTAGTATTAGTGATAACGTTAAAATGAAATTATCTGGCTTTAAAATGTCTTCAGACAGACATTTTTTAAAGTAATTTTAAGGGATGGTGTTCAAGTTGTATGTCATTGAGCATGAATACTAATTATAATCCAGCACTCTGATCATTAAGTAGTTGTTTACAGGTGGCTTTTTTCTCATAATCATACATAAAAGGTTCGGTGAATGAAAGACAAAGGAAAGCCTTCATAAAGCCTTCATGTGGAAACGCATTATTTAAGCAAAATGAAAGTGTGGGGCTATTTAACATAAACCTAAAGGAGGAGATATCAGAGAATCTCCTGCTACAGGCAAAATACAGCACAATACTGCAGTTCCAATTATTAATGGAGACTGCGGTCTGGGCCAATTTATCAAGCTCTGAAAACCTTAGCTTTACCCGCTCTATCACAAGGGGAGAACATTACAGGAGAGGGATCTTTAGATCTCTCCCTGGCAGGCTTTGCACTCTTCCCCTCTGCTCTCTAACAAAACGGTCTGCGCATACAGAGAAGTTAATCATCGCTGGCTCAGCCTCTTATTGGATGCGCAGTCCTAGTATGATTTTTTAATAAATGGTCTTGACCCCTTATTGCTGCCAAATGCTGCAATAAGGAATGCTCCACAGGAGGTTTCTGTCCTCCCTGAGCTCGCCTATATATATCTTTTTAATGCTTCCCAAAGGAAATTTGACATGAAAATTCAACTCTATTCACTAATAAATTTATTCTAATGTCATACAAATTACAAGATAAGTTAAACACAATTATAATACGTCTTCTAATTACTTTTGCTTCCTTTAAATTTGCATGACACCAATACAAGATTATTTTACAACACTGAACAATTAATATGTTAAAGTTAAACAGTATAGCTATCTGTTAGAGGATATCATTGGATCCTTGTTTTAACTCCAACTGACTTCATCTTCTCCTGCACTCCATCTCCTTATTTATCTAAACTAACTTCATACTGTCCCATATTTATATCATACCCCCCTCATACATCTCTGGAATATTCCCATAGTGTATTCAATGCACTTTCTGCCTTAACAATCTGGATCATTTTGCACTAAGGTGACAAGCAAAAGGGATGTCATAAAAGGTGTCTTTCATGTAAATAAGTTCAATATAATGATTACTCAGATGTCCTTTAAACAATTTGACCCAAGGTGACAGAGGGATGTTATCATAAAACATGAGATTTCCATTCCGCTTTTCCAAGCGTAAGTGTCACATCAGCATATGGATGAAGGCATCCACATTTTTTGTGGGCATGCCCAAAACATATTTGAATATTTTAGTCTAAGCAAGTAGACATATGCCCAACTTAGCATGAGTTCCATGGTCCTTAAGTATTGAGAGTAAAGATCCAAATGTTCTATTTATGTAATAGCAATCTATCCAGTATACCACCTCTCCTATATTTAGATAACTGATAAATACTTGTACATTGTAAACTAGATTTACAACTTTTATGAAAGTCCTGGAAATGCAAAGCTTTTGTGCATTTTATATGTTTTATTTTAATATCCACAATGTGTTCACTAATGTGCAACCCCTTTTATCTTTTAGTTGTTCCAATATGATTGATTTACCTTTAGATCTACAGTTCACAAAGGATTGTATCCTAAATCACTTGTTTGTTTTAAAAAAAATATCATTCTAGGCAGTGCCCATGTTAATGCATGTATTTACCCATGTTTAGTTTTCCCAAAATTCATCCCACTTCAACATTTAAAAGTGCAGGTGTACCATTCTTTATGGAATTATGGATCACATTTCCAGTTGAGAGACCTATTGTGGACTCTGGTACATGAGTTTTTAGGTAATTTTTCTATGAATTGAAAAAACTGCATTTGCAGCAGCTAAATTATGTATTTATACTAGCTAACACTGTATCTAGATCAGGCATCGGCAACCCTTGGCACGTGTACCACAAGGTGGCACATAAGGACATTGGGATAGCACCTGAGTGTGCAAGGATTTATGGGGACGCCACTTGTCACCCTCATCCACCCCCATGGTAAAGCGATCAGTGATAATGGTACCATAAAATAGCTGTACTTATAGAGCAGCAGGGGCGGCCCTTACTGCTGCTCTGTCTCTCTCAATCTCAGTGTCATGTGACTGCACATGTTACACAGTAAAGATGGGTGGCTGCCAAGATCCTGTGTAGCTGAGTACACTATAGAAGAAATAGAAGAGTAATATGGGCCTGTGATAATTAATATTGGTTTACCGTTGGCTAAATTAATTAATATTGGTTTATCAGGCTATTGTGATTATGCCACATCTAATGACGCAATCACACTGGAAAACATAGTTACATTTACACTTACATTTCTAAATAGTGTACATTTAATAAAGTTCCAACTCACATCAGTTTATTAGTAGACTTTAAAGGTTATTTATACAAAGATAAACTTACATTACACATATTTATGGTTCAGGTCCTGAGAAATGTATGGTGTTTAGTCTTACAATCCTCATTTCACCAGAAGTAATCCGGTGTCAGCAGCTAAGCGATCACACACTGTGAATGCTGGCAATAAATAATATCACTATTACATACACCAAATAAACAATACACATGGGTCATAAACACCAGATTGCACAAGTCTAGAGGTAGGAACCTGTGGAAAGGACACCTGGCAGTTTGAAGAACAATGACCAGAGGAATTAACCAATGCCACATCGAGTACCTAAGAATGCAAGAACCTTTGACCTATGATTGAAGGCCTTACAACTGTAACTGTATATCTTTGTGATGACACTACTTTTACGACTGTACAGTGTATAAATTGCTGAACTCTGGCTTTGGTCCTCAGAGAGTTCTGATTGAAGCTTGAGTTGGTGCCAACTGTCGCATGCGTAATGTATTCAGTTATACTTTGTTATATTTTGTTATAGCTTCTCATACTTCATCATGGTTTGCTGTAATTCTGCTATATTTTGCTATTAAATCTCTTTGGGCGTTGGAACCACATTAATTGCATTGGATAATATTTATTGGTAGAGACAACATGAACATAACATGGGCTACACGGGTGGGCAGAAAAGTTCAAAGCTGGTAGGCAGAGAATGGCATGGGAGAAAAAAGCTTGTGAGCAAGTGGGATATGCCTAAAAAAGCTTGTTGACAGAGGGTGGCATATGTGAAAAAAACTGGTGAGTAGATGAACATTTATGAGAAAAGCTGGTGAGCAGTGGATGGTATGTGAGAAAAAAAATTATTTCAATTTCATGAACATTTGTATAAACTTAAGATCGCATAAGAAACAAAATGCCAGAACAATCTTTTCAAACATTATTACTCATTTTCTTGGAGTAAATTCCTTTTTTTAGGATTCAATACTCTAGATGTACACATAAATGTGCATATTTTCTTCTATATAAGCAATAAAATTAATCGTATTTATAAAACATACAGCAAAACAATGATTGAATTATAATCATAATCATGTATTGACTGCAAATAAATCTTTGGTTTCTCCTACTTTTCTGTATTTTAATTGCTTATGTAATCTTCCAAAAAAGTATATTTTATCCAAGCTATAACTTAAAATCAATGCCTTCCTTACAGACAATTTCACTATTTGTCATTACCTAATCTTGCTTATCTTGCTTAAATTTGATTACATTTTTAAGAAAATTTGATCTTTAACCTTTACCAAGATTTGTAGTATTACAATATAATACAATCTAGTAGTAAATAATATTTTTTGTTTGCCCTAAAATAGCAGGTCAGCAGCATTTTAACCTAACTACAATTCCATTATTTGGTGCTACATTTAAATGCAGTGAACTTAATTGCTGCTTTCAAACTATTTTTTTCAACAAATTAAAATAGATTAATTATTAAGTTTAACAATGAGCCCCAGAAATTCAATATGTATTATAATAAATGAGCTGTGTAGATACTGTGTGGATACTATAAACAATTTTGAAATATATATCGAATAATGTATTCCCCTATTATAAATTATACTGTAATTTATAATTATAAGTCACCAATTAGTTCTATCACTTTATAAAAGCATAGTTTTATCACAGGTCATAGATGAGGTGACTTCTAATTACCATACTAATTTTCAGTAGAGGCTGTATTATTCCTAATGATGAACAAGTTTGCACAATGAGTAATGAAGTGATGATTTTAGAATTCACTGATTATATATAATTACACTAGAATTCACTGTTTATGCAGATAAATATTATGTATTTCTCTGTCACTCACTAATATCACAAGTCATCAACCATGGCAAAGTATTTCATTTTAGCTACAATGTTAGCACATATCTCCTTCAACTTACACAAATATCTTGCACAGTGAAAGTCATATATTGGAGGTCATTTAACAACAAAAAATCCAATGTACAGCCCAAAATCGGCTTAGGTACTACCTCTCACAAGTGACTGTGTTCCTTACTAAGAGGTCTATTTATCAAATAGGGAAAAGCCTTAAATTTAGATAAAAAATAAGTTTTTGACAGTTTATGGCCTTCTCCCTATTTATAAGGCTCTCCCTTTGGATGATAGCTTCCACAGGCGGCAGTTATCATCAGATTTAGGGCTTCTCCCTATTCATAAAGCTCTCCTTTGCAGGATGACTAACGTCAGCAGTCATTATCGCCGGGTCGTCAAGGTCATCATCATTAGCACTATTGTGTATGAATTAGGAGGGCAATCAAGAAATAAGAGGGTAGATAGGTTTACTATATCTGAGATCTACTCTCACTTATCTCTGGTATGTGCATATACCCACTTGAATAAAGCAAATATTGTCCTTTAAATACACCACAATTGGGAGTTCTTTTTTTCCTTCTATTTTATAGACCTTTTTTATTGGAAAAACAGGTACCCCACAAGTAGGCTCTCACCCTGGAAACAAAGGGAGTTTGTTTATGTAATAGAAAAAGCAATAGCCTGGACATAATGATGCACATTTGAACCTATGGATATTTATATTAGATTACTGAGCACCCATGACTTTATTTTGTGTGTACTTTGCTCGATATAAACAAAAGCATCTTCAACACATAAACCTCACATTTATCTTAGCTGTAAATAAGGATAAAAGAAGCCGTATTGTCTGAGAAACTGAAAAGTTTAATTCATTGAAAGGTGTGAATCTAAAGTAGTTGAAAGCTGGAATTTGATATATGCACTCTTGCACAGTGCAACTCTTCAAATGTAAGTGCTCTCCAATTTGTGGATGCATCTCTCCAAAAAGTTATTAATTGGTATATTATATATATTTATGATTTTATTGTGTGTTTTATGTCAAATTGACCTTTAACCATAATATGCTCTTCTTTTTGATGTTTATGAAATGATGAAAGCTTAGATTTGATTACCTTTTTAAGAAAATTCGGTCTTTAACCTTTATCAAGATTTGTAGTGGAATAATAATTTTTTTGTTTGCCCTAAAATAGCAGATCAGCAGCATTTTATCCTAAATAATACAATTCCATTATTTGCTGCTACATTCAATTGAAAGGAAGCAATTTATTGAAATTGCTGAGAGTGCTCATAGCTTCATATCACTTAGTGAATGATGAGTTACCTCTATCTGCTGTTCTTCCTCCTGTGGAGAGAAGCAATAGCAGTCAAGGTTTCACTAGGTATTATTGATGCAATAACTACACCAATCTTGGTAACTGCGGATATATTTCTTGCTGTTTTCAGATTGTATTGTTTACAAACAACTTGTATCTAGATTTTTTTAAATATAACCCTGACATATGCCATGAAAAGACTGTATTTGTAATTTGAAGTACAAACAAATAGTAAAATATTGTTTTAGAATGGTTATGCTAGGACAGTGATGGGCAAAAAACAGCCTTATGGCCAAAAGCAGCTCTCCAAGCCTTCGCCAACTTTATTGTCAGATTTCTTTGTGGTAGCCTGTAACACTTGTTTAAAATCCCTGCTATGTTATTACAAATGTTCCTCTTCTTTGTTTAAATGTATTGTTTTAACTTATTTCTGATGTTAAGGGTATTTTGTGGCCTTCTTGAAGGTTTGAGGACTACCATGCAGTCCCTGAAGTATATCAGATTGCCTGTCACTGTGCATGGACCATGTGACAAGTGAACAAATACCAACTGGAGCAAATATTAAATAATTAAATAATGACCACCTTGGTAGTCATCCTTTCTGAAGAGTTGTACTGTGCAAAATTGTACCCTTCTGTAATACAATGGACAGCTACATAAGATCACCAGAAAAAAAAATAAGCCTATAGGAACTAATTCATGTTCATACTCAACCTGAACACAACTTACATTTTAAAAAATGGCACAGAACTTTAGCATAGTTCTAAAAGTATTCAAATCCATGTGCATACAAGGTACATTTCCAATTGTATATGGGTGAAAGTATGTTCTGTTTAATTGTTACTAGCCTTATGTTAACAGACAGAATAGACTTCAGTATATGCACAAACAAATGTGCAATGAACAGAAAACAGGCAAATAGTAAAAAAAAAAATATTAATGCAAATTAATCAGGTCACATCAGATTGCATACAAAAAAATGTCTATTAAATAAACAAACAACTCATTAATCAATAATAAAAATAGGGAAATTTAAAAAATATTTTTTTTAATTTACTTTTACATTACATACATAAATCAAGATGTTAGTGTGTTATGTACATTCAATGCATTTTTATGCTCTTAGTTACACTATGCTAGCTAGTTACTCATATGTGAAGTTTTTAAAAGACAATGCTGTGTCTGTAGTTGGTGCAAATTATACAGCTGAAACAAGCATATGCAACAGAAACCCAGGACTTAAATCTGCCACATCTGCATCGGAATATCTTCGGATTGCCCTTACTTTACATTGGAGAGAGTTTTTTGGATGTCTGCGGAGTGGAGAGTCTGTAGTGGTGGTTTCTGCCTGATGGAGGGTACGAGGGTCTTTGTCCTGTCAGTTCAGATTTTTTGGAAGTTTCCATGGCGCAATATTTTAGGAGTTGTGCATACTGTGTGCCTGCAGCAGACTGAGAAGAGGTATGTGCTTACCTAGATGGACAGCTGCATACCTGGATAGTTTAATGCTCTTGACTATTTTCTTGAAGTAGCAATAGATGGTGGTTGTCTGTCGTGGATGTTCTTTTTCTTTGGGTCTTAATGTGGACTCTCTATAGATGTTGATGGGTGCGTTCATGTCTCGGTGTTAGGTACTGTGGAGAAGAAGTAGGGAGAAAGGTACACGTTGTTGAGGTCTGAGGCTTTGTGCAATTTTATTGGTTGTCTAGTTGTATAGCACTTTTCTGTGTTTTATAGCTCTTTTGGGTGTTGTATATTGCTTGCCCTATTTAAAGCTGATGGTTAGAAAGCATCAAATGTCTATAGTACTTTGTTTATAGCTTGTAGTAACGTTTGTGGTGGGCACATTGGATAAGTGCTGTGTTTATAGCTTGGCATGTTTGCCGGACAGTTGTGGCCGTCAGTGTTTTGATTTTTTTGCTCAAAGGCTCTTAATCAGGCTATTTATGGCTCTGGATGTTTTTACCTTGTGGTGACTAAGTGCAATAAGTGTCTGCTTTCAATGTTTATTGCTATTCAATTAAAATATAACTTCCTGCTGTGTAGTTTATCCAGATAGAGGAGTGTGTGGTGTGGATGTGAACTATAGCAGTGTGTTACTGAATTTAAATGGGAGGTTTTAAGCAGAGTGCTTGTGCTGTAATATTTATGTGTGGGTGTGTCTAACGTGAGGATGTAGTAAAGGTAAGTAGGGAGGACTAGGCAAGTTGCTCTGATAAGAGAATTTGTGTTTTATAAGTTTTCTTTTAATCAGTCGAGTTCATGGATTCTCTGGTGTTTTTCTCCATGACAGGGCTTACAGGTGTCCTGTCTGCATTGGTGGAATGCAGTATGGGTTTCAAGCAGGCTACTTTCTGTTAAGTGGAATGTACAGGTACAGGTGAATTCCACTGTCCTGGCAGCTGGTTCTTTGGGAAAGCAGAGGTCATAGATATGCAGTGTTTGATAAGTAGATATAGGTAGGTGTAAATTTGTTCAGAACTGATGTGTTTCGTCCTCCGTGAGCAGACTTCAAAGATTAGAAGTGAGTATCTGGATTGCTGGAGCTTTAAAGTGTGTTGGGCTGTGACAGCCAATCAGAAGAAGGGGAGTGGGCTGCAACTAATGAGTGTTTGGGAAGGAGTGGGAGTGAGGTGGAGGGGGTGAATAGTTTTGCTGGAAGAAGGAATTGTCAGATAGAAAGAAAACTGTGAACTTAAATGTGGCTTAAGGAATAAGAGGAATAAGAGTGACTAATCTATACGGACATAATTGCCTAGGTTCATCTGCACCTCTCCTCTCCCATTCCACCCTTCAATTAGTACACAGTCTGAAGTGTCATTTGCAGCCAGATATATATTATACACAATTGCATTCACTGGAGTAAGGTCCATTTTGGAGAATGCACAAAGCTATTTCACACAATATATGTCTAACTGCCTTACACTTGAGCAGAAAACAGGCAAATAGTACTATTAATGCAAACTTAGGAAAATGTGCATAAAGTTAAAAAAAATCTGTATTTAGGAAGCTGACTGTCCTGGATGTACGTGTATGTATATGTGTATATATATATATATATATATATATATATATATATATATATAGACACTATATGACAAAAATATCTGGTCACTTGACCGTCACACCAACAGGAACTGTAATGACATTGTATTCAAAATTACATATACTTTAAGATAGAGTTGGTCCCCCTTTTGCAGCGATAGCAGCTTACACTCTTCTTGGAAAGCTTTCCACAAGATGTTGGAGTGTTTCTGTGGGAATTTGTGCCAATTCATTCTGTAGAACATTTATAAGGTCAGACACTGATGTTGGACGAGAGAGCCTGGCTCGCAATCTCTGTGCCAGTACATCCGAAAAGTGCTCGATGGGGTTGAGGTCAAGGCTCCATGTGGGCCAGTCAAGGTTTTCCAAACAGAACTCATCAAGCCATGTCTTTGAAGTCCTTGCTTTATGCACTGGGGCACAGTCATGATGGACTAGAAAAGGGCCTCCCCCAAACTTTTGCCACAAAGTTGGAAAGGTAGCATTGTCCAAAATGACTTGGTATGCTCAATCATTAAGATTGCCATTCACTGGAGAAAAGGGGTCTAACCCAAACTCTGAAAAACAGCCCCATACCATTATCACTCCTCCAACAAACTTCACAGTTGGCATAATTCAGTCATTCAGGTAATGTTCTTCCAGCATCCGCCAAAATTAGGCTCTTCCATCTGACTGTCAAACAGAGAAGTATGATACGTTTACACTGGCCAACAGTCCAGTGTCGGTGTGTGTTTTACACCACTCCATCCAACACTTGGCATTGGTCTTGATGTGATGCTTGCATGCAGCTGCTCCATTAAGCTCCCACCACAGACTTTTTGTGCTTACATTAATGCCAGTGGACATTCCGAATTCTTCAGCTATGGAATCAGAAGAGCATTGGCAACTTTTACGCACCATGTGCATTAGCAGTCGCTGACCCCGCTCTGTGATTTTACATGGTCTTCTGCTTCATGGCTGTTGTTCCTAAACGCTTCCACTTTCTAATAGTATCACTTACAGTTGAATGTGGAATATCCAGCAGGGATGAAATTTCACAAACCGTCTTATTGCAAAGGTGACATTCTATCACAGTACTACGCTTGAAGTCACTGAGCTCTTCAGAATGACCCATCTTGTATCACAAAAGTTTGCAAAAGTTTGAGGTGTCCATAATTGCTGGGCAAGTATACGGTGTCAAAACATTATTACCATCCTGACAATAAAGAACCATAAAAAGGAAGAAGTTGTGCGCGTGTGCTCCTGCAGTAGCGGGCTCTTGCCACAATATGTATATATATATATATATATATATATATATGGTGTGCATGCTCACAAGAAGTGTGATGTATACTATGACCGTACTACTCTATGTTACTCTCTTTTTTCCTGCATTGTCCGATGTGTGATTTATTGGGAGGGTCTCCCATCTATGATTAAGACGACCTACTAAAACCTTATGGCACGCACCTTATTACATCCGTTTATATATATATAGAATTGATAATACACATTGAGGCGCCGTGCCTGTCTTCTGTTGCAATATATATATACATATATATATATATATATATATATATATATATATATATATATATATACATATATATACATACATGCACACACACACATATATAAATATGTATATATATAATATATAAAAGCCTAGCGGCGTGTATTAGTGTGTGTGTGTGTGTGTGTGTGTGTGTGTAAAAAACTACCGGGTGACAGAGTGCTCAAGCTGGGCGGAGTTATAAACTACACTGACCTACTAAATTCTTAGCATTATCTAATATATAAAAGCCTAACGGCGTGTGTTAGAGTGTGTGTGTGTGGAAAAAACTATTTTCTCAGAAAGGGCTCATCCAATTGACCTGAAATTTTGTATACTGACATTATTTGACAAAAAAAATTATAATAGTGAAGTCAGTTAACTTCCATCATACGTCCTCCCCCCATGGGAGGGGTAGTAAAGGCTAAATTTACGAGTTGAGGGCTCAAACTCATTTTTGTAAGGTAATTTTACCTCATGAACACACATGCTGTGTTAGTGTGTGTGTGTGTGTGTGTGTGTGTGTGGAAAAAACTACCGGGTGATAGAGTGCTCAAGCTGCAGCGCCACCTGCTGGGTGGAGTTATATACTATACTGATCTACTAAATTCTTAGCATTATTTAATATATAAAAGCCTAGCGACATGTGTGTGTGGCGATGAAGATGACAAGAACCTTTTTAACACCTTAAGTAGCTTGATTTGACTAGAATGCATGAGTATCATGCACGGGTTAACTTGTATATATATATATATATATATATATATATATATATATATATATATATATAAATGTGAGGTTTTTTTTATCATAATGTACATTTAGCTCCTGTAGCACTTATGATGTGTTGCAATTGCATCAGAATGGAAATAGAGAAAATCTTTATTTAGTAGCTGGATTGGGGCAAAATGCTCGCAAAACCTTTGCGTTCATTAAGAAAAAATGTGATATATGAATCACATAGTTTAAAAATATCCATTATCAGCAATTAAAATAAACAAATTAAACTCTATGAAAATAAAAATATTTTCTTCATGAAGTGCACTATTTGTCCAAAATTAGTATTACAGACAGATTATACATAGTACTGTAAAACTGACATAAACATGAGCCACAGGGTTATTAAACTGAGTGATGTGGGTGTGCCAAAGTTGGGATGTTCTTTGATTCTCAAAATAAAGGGTAATGTGTTGCCTTTTGAAGGTTGTATGTATTATATAGTGCATTTTCTGTGTACATATGTACTGTATTCACTTTAATTGGCTTTCCATATTTGAAGACATTTTCAGGCAAGATCCCAGCAGAAGTTTCCAAAGCTGCAAAACAGAAAGGATAGAACAAAATAGTCAACCAACAGCGTAGCATGTGCTTGCCCCTGGTGCCATGGCTGCATGCTACACCTCTGTATCTACTGATCCTGAGGAGATAGGGGTCAAGCAGGGGTGGGATATACCTGCTTGTTTCATTTGTACTGGGTCCCACAATTTATGACGACAGCCCTGTCTGCATCTGTCAATTTTGTAAACTGTGGCTCCATATTTCAAATAATTCAGTAGACAATTATGCAGCTAGCCATTTGGCAATAATTACCATAAGACTTGGCTCTCTCCCTATTTTAGACATTCATCTGTTGGGTATAATGTTTAAGCTCAAACTACTCCATAAGACCAAATGACTCCTTATTAAGTCAATATAGCATAGTGTCCTGCTTCTGATGCTTAACTACTTGCAGCTTACATGATTCTCATGCAAATAAAGGGATTTTAGTTTATCTCCAGAAATGTACTACAAGCAGACAATTTTGGGGGTGATTTAGAAACTGGAAACAAGACATAGAAGCAGCACGTTGTTTTTGGTAGAAATGTTTCTATTTTCCCACTGTATATACATGTGCATGCCCACTCTATTTAATAAAATGAACATCCAACCAGACACTATGTAAACATCTTTTCAGGTTTAAGGTCTGTCATAATATCATTCTGTCAGCATATTAGTTTTCCTAGAGAAGTGGTATAGATAGAGTAGAGCAGAGGGCATAGAACTGAACCTTGTGGTACTCCAAATGATAATGGAAGCGGAGAGGAGGTGGATTCAGACAAACAAATACTGAAAGAGTGATTAGATAGGTTGGATGAAAACCAGAATAAAAGTGTCCTGATGTCTTAGGAAATGGTGTGTTTGTATGAAACTAGAGAGATCAACAGTGTCAAATGCAGCAGAGAGATCCAAGAGCAATATAAGCAAGTGATGGCCTTTGGATTTAGCAGTAATCAAATCATTGACAATCTTAGTCACTGCAGTCTCTCTGGAGTGTTGGAAACAAAAGCCTGACTAAAGAGGATCCAATAGTTTGTGTGAGGAAAGAAATCATGTGAGGGGAATGTAGGCATTTTTCTCAAAAATTTTGGAGGGGCATGAGAGCTGAGAGCCTGGAGCACAGGAGATAAAGGTCAACTAATTTGTGTCAGGTAGTAGTGTAAGAGGAGTAGATATTTCTTAATTTGTTGGTTCAAATGAAAAGATGCAATGGGTTGTAAAAAAGTAATTGAGCTAATTGTCATGGAAATGAATGCCCTTCCAAGGTGTTGCAGAGATATAAAACTGTGGAAAATTAATAGATTTAAGATTTCTGCAGGTATGAGTAGGCTTAATAAAGTTTTAGAGCAGAGAAGTTAAAGTAATAGCGAGCTTGAAGCTGAAAAGGTGATTGAAGAGGGGAAAAGGAAATCAGAAACTGAGCATAGTTTAGAGAAAACAAGATCAAAGCAGTGACCATTCCAATGAGTAGAGATCAGTTCACTGGAAGAGACTAAGGGAGGAAGTTAGAGTATACTGTGGATTATAAAGGGGATGTTGAAATCACCCATAGACCATATGGGATCGCACCACTCTGGCTTCAGATTGCAAAAGGACATCCAGCCCATGTTCAGCTGCTGCATTGTAAAAGTCTACAAAGGAAAACAGATGGACTTTTCCAGCTCAGGTGTTGTCAGAGCGCTCTCACAAAACACCCTACACCTTTCCCACTGGAACGCCAGGCCATTGAAGACAAATAATATTTTTATTTTAAAATAAAGCATAAAGTATGACATCCATAGGCCTTTTACCAACTAACCTACCTATATTTTCCCTGCGCCTGTAATTGGTATGCTCCTCATTGAAGTGCTGTATTCCCTCTATAAACATTTGCCCCACATGCTAAAGCGTGATATGATATTGAAGAGAGTTAAAATTATGCTGAATAGGCCCTTACTTTAAAGTGGTTGCATAAAACTTGCTTCAGTGGTACTGTAGGAACTATTCTGTTAATAGAAAATAAAATATATAAAAATTGAAGAATGGCCACCCATCAGATCTATAATCAGACACAGCGATAGCTTTAATGCAAAAATGAACAGTATGGGGTGTATACCTCAGCTGGAAATTGGGCCACTTCAGTTTTTGCCCCTTCCAATGTGCTAGAGGCATTAAACTCAGAGCTGATCAGTGTACGGTCTTGTTATTATTATAATATGAGGAAATAGTGCTGCTGGCTTTTGTAGGATTTAGATGTTCATTGACACTCTACTTTAATGGAAGTTTTCAAAATCCCTCAATAGCATTTAACTTTTTATTCTGCTGGGGATTAAATATATTTCAAGTAGTTAATACTTGTTTAATAAAACACTATGCAAATGTTTTCATTAATTAATTGCTTCTTTACGTATATTTGGAAAATGAAAATAATTAGCTTTTCCCTTCTCAAAATCTTTTATCTAATTATAATGAGTTAAGGGACATCAAAGCTACTCTTGACAAACCATGTGACAATAAGCTAAAGAGAAATAAATGTTCAAAAAACTTTATAATTATTTATAGTCATTGTGTTATACACTGTAGGTTATTTACAAATATTATAGGAGCAAGGGAAAACTGAAGTCACCAAACTTTATTAAGTGCCGTGAATACTAGTTTGCAGAGTATTCTGTGAGTATTTAATTTAGACTCCCTGTTGTGTCATCATCATATATTTAGTGGTAAAATGCATTTTTACTGACAAGTGGGGTTTCCAGTTTCCTTTAGTTTAGCTAATTAAACAGGTATCATATATCTTAGCTAATGTCTAATTGGAACTGTTTGCACCTCTGTATAACAGTAGGAGGCCAGTTAAACAAGACAAAGATGGGAATTACGTACTTTATCTATTTTCAATTACTAGGATGGATGTTGTAACGTCATGTACCATAGTGAATAACAGTACAATTCTAAGCAGGTACTATTCATGATTAAGAACTTTGTTGTTCAAGGAAAGAAAATGAAAATGTGTGCATGTGTATTTGCAATTGATGAATGTCTGTGGTAGCAAAAACGATCAATGTATAAAATAAATTCTAATTTAATTACTCAGAGTTAGATTAACTAAAATTGCAATTTGATTTAACATGGTTGTATATAATCTTTTAGTATCAAGAAATGTAAAGATAATACAAAAAGCTACAGAGATTGTAAAGTGTTAAAAGCATTGCTTCTTTAGAAATAATGACTAAACAGAGTGACTTATAGAACAAAATGATCATATTGACAATTTGGGCATGTTTTTCATTTTTTGACTTGTTGAGAGTGTAATATATTTGCATTGTGCAGGAACCAGAATTTCAATTTACACAGTATAACTGCTACTTACAGGTTTTATTATTAACTATGTCTTGTATCTACAGATGATATAAATATTTGATATTAGTGTAAAACTATACCATTAAAAATTGTAATATTTTTAAAGCACAGATTTACATAGATAGAGAATTACATACCAAAATGTTTTTGATCCAGTAGAAAGGGGGCAGGTGTGTGTGTGCGTCACACTGATAAATGGGAAGTATTGCAATTACAGAATAACAAATAGTTTGCTGAGCTTTGTGTTACCCAAAGACGTGATGAACAGCTAGAAAACAATGCTAAATAAGAGTTTATAATAGTAGAGTGTTATAATTAAAACATTTATCTGTTATAACATTATTAAATAATTATAGAAATAAATATACTGGCAATCCAAAAATAATTTTATCAATAGCTCAATGGTAAAAAATTGTCACAAAGGACTAGGAAGAATGGACATATATCTGCTAGCAGTTGATGCAACTGGACACAGAGGCACAGAGTCTAACACACCCACGGTGTGGACTAGAGACTCCCGGGAGGAGGTTTGGTCTTAACTGTGTGGAATGTGCAGGTCATGGCCCTCAATGTCGGTCACTATCGAGGTAATTGGAATTTCTAGTAGAGAGTAGTGGACAAGCTGGATCAGATCGCAAATGGGCAATTGAAGTACCAAAGAGAAATCAAAAAAGTAGTCTTAGTAGATCCAAACAGAACCAAAACATGAGTCAGAAGAGTCATCAGGAATGGGTCAAAGTAACAACCAGCAGATCCAAACAGAACCAGTTCATTAAGAAAAAGAAAAGTCAAGAAGAGAACAGAACCTGGATTTCCTAAACTAGATCAGAACTAAGGAGTCTTGAGGAACTGAAGAACATAGAACTAACACCTGATCAGAGGAGAGGTGATCTAATACTCTAGCACTGGATCAGTGCAAGAGCCTGCTTTTTAAAGGCAGTTCAATCACGATACCGGCGATCAAAGACAACAAATTGATTACTGATATAAGAATTAGGAACAATGAATAAGGAAATCTAAGGACCAAATACTAAAAATCATTTTCCATTGCATTTGTCAGAAGTTTGCTTTGAACTCTTAATTGTTGCATTGTTGACATAATATAGAATAATATGATTTTGAAGAAAGGAAAAACAGTTAAATTGTTGCATAAAAGCCTTTCAAGTTATTTGTTGATGAGCAATAAAATGCCTCAGTAATTGAGCTCTTAGATTTTAGAGAATTACAATATTAATCTTCTACAACTGCCCTAAAGTACAAAGAAGAACAAAAAATATAATTTGCCTACTAATAACTATGGATCTTTAAGTAATCTTTCATCGGCTTCTCCCCCTGTTATAATGTATACCAGCTTGAACCTAACCAGCACAGGTAGATATTTTGAGCCTGCAAAACAAATGTGTGAGCCCACTCCAAGGCAATGCACATACATACTAAATCACAATGGGACTCTTCCAAATCCCTGCTTATGGGAGGCAGGGTGATTTGCAGATTTTAGAAAAATAATAAATAATAAATTATAAAAAATAAGTAGACTTGAGCAAATTAAGTCACAGCAAACCTTTGTGGTTATTAATGGCTGGAGATTTTAAAACTACCAACACCAGCATTATGATGCCAACAACAAATTCCTAAAATAAACACCTAGAACAAGGCTAAATGTGGTCTTCACATATAGAAGACAGCCTTCTAGTGAGCTGAATGTGCTTATGTGTACTCTCTGGACCCCAGGTCTTGTGAACCTACTTACAGGGGCATTTATTATGAAGATGCTGATACAGGAAAAAGGGAGTCGTTAAGCAATACAAACAATAACTGGTAATGGAGATGGGGAACCATGTTAGAGTGACAAGCCCAGTTTTGTAAAATGTACATAGCAATATGGATTTGTCTAAACACATTTGCCATTTTTGACTGTACCACATTTAGTTATTTAATTGTAAAAAAATACACCACTTATTAGATTCTCATGTATTGCCTGGGTATTTGAATACTTAAATAACAGTACTAATGAAAAGTGAAGGTACTTTTTTTTTATTGCCTGAGCAACATCTATATTAATGACAAGTACAGAAACCATCTGGATTTATTACTTAAATAAAATGGGAGATGAAATAAGTTGGCAGTGATTGTGCGATATACTCTCTCCATTTATTATAGTCTTCATAGATAGTCTCAATAACTACTCACACCCTCTCACACTTTTATTGTATTATTTTTAATATTACCCTCTCCAGACTTTTTTAGCTACTAATAACCTAAAATTCTTAGTTAGCCTTTAAGTTCCTATAGAAAAACTGCACTGTATATACATATTTTTATTATGGTCGAGGTGGGCATTTTGAAGTGGTGGTATGGAAATTTAGAAGTGGCAGGTTGAAAAATGTAATGGAAATGTAAGTGAATTGAATTTGATAGTTTTACAATGATGGCAGTTTTAGAAGTGGCGGCATGGCATACCACCGTATACACTACTGAATACATCACAATCTCAGTGCACTACACTCAGAATAAATATACTTCACCAAATTAATGATCTAGTGTTGCAAATATTCTGTTTACTCCTCGGTCAGTTAATAAGTCTGTCTTGCACTGCTTTTTCTTTTCTTTGTTGTTGCTCTGACTTGTGTCTGTCTTGTCTTTGTGGGTGCTGCTGCTTTGTTTCTATTCTTAGTGAGTCCACATCCCATTTCTGCTTGAGAGTTGCTTGTTGTTAGAGCTGTGTAATTTGTGGTTGTAGTGAGGAAGAATGCAGAGAGCATTCTCTGTTAAGTGTGTAACATATAAAGCTAACAATATATGACATTGTTGATCCATGCTGATTCGGAGGCTGTCACAATTGCCCCACTGGAAATGTTGCCAGCGATCCTGTCGACATGAAAATATCTGCAGGCTACATGCCAACAATTCCATTCTGATGACAGCTTGAAAATGTTTATAGTGTAATTGTCGACATTCACACTGTTGACAGTCACAATGCCGACATTATAGGACCAATGCCGGCAGGTCCGTTGGATAGCTGACAGGTTAACTACCAACATTTCCAGTGTTGCAATTTAGTATCCAAACCCTGTTGATTGGTTTCAGTATGCCCCATGCACTGTGATTGGCCTGATTCTCTGAGGCAGGAATGTTTCAGCAAATTTCATATTTAGCTTAACCAATTCACCCATCTCTATTGCAAATCACTAGATCATGATAGTATAATGCAATTTAGGACATTGCAAATCAACTATAAAAAGGCAATTCCTGGACGCAATGTGTGAGACTTCAAGTGTGTATTCAAAGTATTATTATTAGTTATATGTTCAAATGATTAGTATAATTAATTCAGCATAAGAACCCTCTCCCTCCAGAGAGGCCATTAGAACAATTTCCCTGAGAAAGCCCTACAAGGATGAAACATAGGGTCGCATGAGACATAATCTTGTCTTTTGTTACTCATGCAATATTCCCCTGCCAGCAGTAGGGATAACACTGGTATGAACCCTATCACCAAGAGAACCTAGCAGCAATGAAATAAAAGCTGGGATGAACTGTGCTTTCTCACTTCCTAAGTAGCATACTAAAGCTTTAGCAGAAGACCAGGGGGGTAAATGTATCAAGGTTCAATTTTTTCAGCGTGTTAAAAACCCGCGATTTTAGTCCAAAAGTTATCAAATGTATCAAGCTGCGATTTTTACCCTGAACTTAAAAATCACTGGTCATCTCTGGTGATTTGCTGTGATGTCAAACACTCCTGTGTTTAGCTAACTCTCCTGTGTTGTCCTTATCTAGCTATGAGATTAGTAAACACATCACTGTTACACTTCCACTGTCAATAGAGCCGGAGGTCCCGGCAGCTGTCAAAACCGTAAAAAATAGATAAAAGTGAAAAAAAATTCAGGCCGGACTTTGGGAATTACAAATTTATTTTGGACTTGTTCAAGCCAGACAATTGGATACAAATTTCTTTGGCACTTGGATTACAGCCATTTTCATATTAAAATCTGCTGCCAACAGATGAAAACATCAGTGTTGAGTATATGGGGATTTATATTTTTTTAATAAAAATATGTGGTATAAGATATCCCTGACGAAGTCCAAAGGACGAAATGCGTTGGTTACACCTGAAGAAATACTCCCAACCCACCTACAGAGCCCCGCAGAACCTCCACACTACTATAACCTGGATCCCCCCCTCCAAAAGCAAAAGACAGCAGATGAAAGGAGAGGTATTACAGAGACACACATAGCAGTTGAACGCACAGGCGCCTGTCTGTTCCACCCAAAAAACGGAAGTTCGGCATTTTGAGCGCATATGCATTCCAAGTGCCATTAAAGGAAGCCACTTGGCCACAGCTACCCGACCTCTCGGCCAAAGCTACCCGACCGCTCGGCCACAGTTACCCCACCACCCACCACCGAAAAGGACCCGCACAGCTGAAGACCTCAGAAGAGGAGGGAGACCTAAAACAACTGCTCTTATGAGAGCAAATCGCAAAAGATCATAGAAAATACCCACAAAGTACACACATACCAGCAATAATATTATTCAATCCCCAATAAGAACCACACATAGACCATCTAAGTCTCACACCACCAGATATATAAATCCACATCAGCCCATAGAAAAATACACACATCCATTATAAAACACTGCATACGAGCTATAAACAAAATAAGTTCTATACAGACAGAGCTGAAAATAAGAGCATAAACTTGAAACCCCATAAAAAGGGAAACTACTTACTCATACTGCCCACTATAACTACTACTCCGAGCTATAAACATTGAGCTGTAAAAACAATCTGCCCCCATTAGCACAATCAATATACTTCGCAAAAGAACTATAGACAGAGGAAGCAATAGAGCTATAGACATTTAAATCCACAATTAAGCTATAATCATTCACTGAATCCTAGCATACCAAGTATGTTGTCTGTTGCATACAATCCTATCCTCCCCCCTTTTCCCCCCATTTCTTTTTTCATACAGGCACCCCAAGTTGCGCCATGGAAGAGCCAACGAAAAGCAGTGTGTTGTATCTGGCGTGTTTTCAAGCAAACTCAGGAGAGTTTGCTAAATTGCAGCTTCATACATTTGAGACTTGTATAGCCAGAGTGGCAAACAGTCGGGACTTTGATCTCTATCAATTTTGGAAATAGCGATTTTGACAGAAACACAACTGTGGCGATTTTACATGAAATCTCAGCTTCATACATCTGCGAGTTTCAACTCTCCCAAGAAAATTGCTGGATTTGCAAAATAGCACCTTGATACATTTACCCCCTGGAGAATTTGTTTAGGCATCCCTGCCAAGACAAAACACAGAAAGAGAGACAACGAGACACATTGAGAGTGCTGTAAATGTGGATGCAAACCATAATTTGCAATCGCCTAAAAATAAATTTCAGTATTAACCACTAACCCCTATTAGGCAAAGCAATAAAATATAATGTATAATAGAGTTAAGAAAAGTGTAAAAAAATTGTGTAAAACATTGCATTATTGACAGTACAAACTAAAATTATAAAGGAAAAAAGAGTTTGCTTGTGTAGGTTTATTCACAGTTGCTTCTTATGGGCCCTTTCCCACTGTCTTTCTGTTTGCATCATAAAATGCCTGTTCAAACTGCACATGAAAATTTATATAATGCTTTGCATTAATATGCAGTTCACTTGCTGAATACCTGTGGTTGATATGTGCTGAGCTTATTTTCATGTATTTGTCCAGAATGTTGCTTTTCTCATTCATTATAATGGGGTTTCCAGCATGTGCACTGCATGCTATAAATTCCATTAAATTGAATGGGCTTTGTAATGAATGGGAGAAGCTCTATACATTAGATAATCAAAAACAGGCAGTGTACTATCAAAGTTCACAAATCACCCTTGCACAAAATAGCATTAGCTGGTTTCTACTAAAACAGTGAGCTGACTAGCATTAGGTCCCGCTAATAGAGTAGAAATCAGCCCAGGCTGGTTAACATGTGGGCCTGAGCCTCTATGGTGGGATGACAAAATAATGGCATGAACACCTTCCGATACAATGCTATTACTGTGCTGATGTGGGCAATAGAGTAATGGAGACCCCTGCAGTGCCAACCTTTATTCCCTTAAGCTAAAATAGTAATAAAATATAAATAAACCCTCTTTTGGACCCAAAACTGTGCATCCGAATAGTTGCTGTACATAGTGTACCTGTTTTGATAGTGCTCTTGCCATTTTACCCGAGACTGGGAGAGAAAGAGTTGAGCATCTGGGTAGAGGAATACTACAGGCAGTCTGTGGCAGTTTGTGACAGTTGATGACTGCTGGGACATAGCGCCTCTGTAATACCACATACTGGCCTAGGTGAACACAGCCTGTGATATCCATCTGATACAGGTACATTTATATCCTTGTACAAGTGAGGAGTAACTGAATTGGGCTCTGGACTTATTTGATTATCATTATCAGTGTTGTTGGAGGAGATATACCTTTCTCTGTGAAGATAACTGGCTGCAATGCACTGCTAGCAATACAATCTGAGCTGTACACCTATATGTAATTAAAGCTATACAGGTTACAGGGTTGCATATAAGCTTATAGGATAAATATCATCCCATCTTTCCTGTGAAATTATGGGCAAACATAACCAGTCCACCGCAGCGGGAAAATTGGACCGCTTTGCTCGCTCCTCCACTACAGCCTCTGGTTCAGGAGATACATCACATCCCGTTACCCCCCCTTTGTCGGCTCCACTGGCGGACCCTGAAGTTACATTACAGCAGGTCCTGCAGGCCATTGGGGCATCTGAAAAGCGTGTTACGGATAAAATAGGAGAGGTGCAGGTGGACCTCTCTCTTCTCCGGCAAGACGTGCAAAAAATCAGGAAGAGAGTGGGTGAAGTGGAGACACATGTGTCTACATTGGAGGACACTTCTGTACCAGTTGCGGGCCGGTTGGAGAGTCTGGAGTCGCAAGCCTCTCTGTTTAAACAAAAGCTTACGGATATGGAGGGGCGTTTGCGTCGCAGCAACATTCAGTTGGTTGGATTGCCCGAGAAAGCAGAAGGTGTCTCCCCCGAATCCTTCTTGGAAAAGTGGTTAATCCAACTGTTTGGTACAGATTCATTTGCAGCCCAATTCGCAGTGGAGCGGGCCCACCGTATTCAAACTCAAGCACCCCCTCCTGGAGTTCCCCCACGCACCTTCATAGCCAAATTGTTGCTCTATCGTGACCGAGATACCATTCTACGCTTGGCTAGGCAGAAAGGTTCAGTGGAATACAATGGTCAGCGAGTAGCAATGTATCCTGATTTCACTCTGGATGTACAAAAGAACAGGGCTCAATTCATTCCGGTGAAGAGAAGATTGAGAGATTTACAGATCCCATATGCCATGATTTTCCCTGCCCGGTTGAGAGTGGTTTCGGAGGGCCGTACATCCTTTTTTGATACTCCCCGAGAGGCTGCAATTTGGTTGGACCGCCTAGCTGCTGCTGGACGCTGATGCTGGATGAGTACTTTTTTATGTCTCTCCTGATAGTCCTTTGGACATTGCTGATTTGTCATTGATATGCATGGTATTTGCTATACATAATGTAATTTCTCTTCTGTGGTACAAAAAAAATAAAAAAATGTATTTCACTCAGGTGGGGTCTGTGATTTTCAAACTAATATTGAAAGGTCCACTGTAAAAAAAAAATAAAAAAAAATGTAATGGGCTGGAGAGCCCATGGCTTTAAGGCCGTTCTTTTCCTCTCTTGTCTCAATTCGCCCCTTTTCCTTCCTTCCTTTTCCTTCCTCTATCTTCTGGTATTTTGCGGGTTGGCGGGTGACCTTTTTTGGTAGTGTGCTGGCCTGCTGAATATCTTAAGGTAATTTTAGTTAGAGTTTAAGGTATACTTAAGTTGGGTGTAGTATACAGGGTGGGGGTATGGGTTTAGTATTAAAGTTATTTAAGTTGTGGGTAGTTTTAATGTTATCGCAAATATATAGACAAAGATTATATGTGCTTATAAATATGTCAATGTATGCTCTGCAGGGGTGTGGGATGCGGGGTAGTGAGATAAGAGGGACTACTATTATATGTATTCTGGTACATCTGATAAGGAGCTGAAAATTCTCTCCTGGAATGTGCGGGGCCTAAATAATGCTGTGAAACGTTCTCTTGTACTAAGACAAATTAGAAAAAATTATCCTGATATTGTTTGTCTATTGGAGACTCACTTACACGGTGATAGAATATTCGCCCTTAAAAAAGCATGGGTAGGTAGGGCATACCACTCTACGTACACGACTAATTCTCGAGGGGTCTTTATATTGGTACATAAACGTCTCTGCTTCTCCTTGGAAAAAATTCAAGTGGATGCAGGGGGAAGGTTTGTACTGATGAAGGCTGTCATTAATTGGGTTCCGGTGATTCTGTTAGCTATATATATACCCCCACCGTATAATGGTGAGGTGTTAAGGAAATGTGGAGAATTCATGGCATTGTTCCCAGATGTTCCAGCCATTTGTATAGGGGATTTTAATAATGTGATAAATGGAGAGGTGGACAGATGGCGAAAGAAAAATGCTGTAGTTGGCAACTCTAAGTCGGCTTTTTCTGCTCTGGTTGAGGAAATGGGGTTAGTAGATGTATGGCGTTTGAGGCACTCAGAAGATGTCCAATTCTCCTGCTTTTCTACATCACATAATGCATTTTCAAGAATTGATCTGGCTCTGCTGTCACACTCTCTGGTACCGCTGGTAAGGAGCGTGGAATATAGGGCTAGGGGAATTTCTGACCACTCGCCCCTCTGCCTATCTATTGATTTTGCAATTGATAGAGGCCAGTCCTTTTGGAAATTAAATCCCTTCTGGCTCTCCTTGATGGGTACAGGAGCGACCTTGGTGACACAGTGGGAAGGCTTCTTTGTAGATAATCTGGTAACAGCAAGGCCACTTATAGTTTGGGACGCTTTTAAGGCTTTCCTAAGGGGGACATTAATTGCTGGCATAGCTGAAATTAAAAAGTCATCCAGACAAAAAGAACAGATATTAGAGAAAAAGTGTAAATCCTTAGAAGCACAATACATTGCGGACAAAACTGAGGTTGCAAGGGGAACATGGCAGTTTGCCCAGAGAGAGTGGGTAGAGTATGTATTTGAGAAATCCAAACGTAAATTTCTGTTTTCTAAGCATGTACGATATGCAGAGGGCGATAGAAATGGTAGCTTCCTGGCTTATCTGACAAGGGCGGAGAGGGCGGATGCGGCAGTATCGGTTATCTGTGTTGACAGTGGGGTTAAGAAGTATCTGATGCCTGATATTGTTGAGGTATTTCATAAATATTACACAAATACATATAAGTCACAGGTCAGATATGACATGGATACGTTACAGCAGTATTTGAATGGTATCTCTCTTCCTGTCCTCTCCGATGATAGTAGGGAGTTTTTGGACTCACCCTTTACTCTTGAAGAGATTGATATAGCTATTATGTCATTCCCCCATACTTCCCTGGAATTTTCCCATAATGTCTTCACTACAATCTTGCCTTTCTCATAATACAATTTTCCATGAGTTATGTCCTTAAACAGTTTTGCCTCAAGGTGATGAGAAATAAAAAGTCATATAGGGTGACTTTGATTCCTCAATAAGTTCAATATAAACCTTGCCTGCGTGATTTTCCAGGATGACCTAAACGATTCTACCGAAGATGATCATAAAACATGAGATGTCTTTTACATCACTAGTTGACATTGATAGCATTTTGCTTGTGATCCCTAATGTAAATGTCAAAGACCTTTTGGTGGTATCTGAGTACAATGGACAAACACCATTCTATAGACACAGATGTTCTGAGTTTTGATTCTAATCTATTGTATACCTTGGTTTTTATGGTCTAATCAGTGATCTTTTAAACTACCTCTCATAGCATTGATTTGTTGCTGGTAATCAGAGTTGAGCATCCAAAAACAAATTCCTTATTTGACACATTTATGCATATAAACTGTATCTTAACACATCTCCTTCTTACTATAACATATATATTAACTATTACCTATATTTTTTTATTTCAGACAATTTCCCTTTACTTCTACCTACTGCTAAATTATATTTTATTTAAACAGTTACCTATATGGTAACTTCCTTATTAAATTGAACTTTTGAGAACTCTAGCTAATTTGATGCTAAATAAATAATTAAATGACATATGGGCTTTCCTTATTTCAAGTGTAGTATTTATTGAATTTTAGATATTAAGCAAATTGTTCCATTTTTGTGGGGGCTTTTACAAATGCCCATAGGAGAAGCAAATAAAGTTAAAGTAATAAAGTATAAGTTGCTGTCTCCAACAAAGTATAACTATTGGAGTCTTTTATGTGAATTGAAAAGGTTTCCAATCCCTGGACCACTATCTTGCATAGTTGTCTGTCTTCGTGGATCATTTTTATATCTAATCAGCTATATATTTGATTTGACAGTAATATGGTACATAATTACAAATATTCTGCTTCCCAAACCAAATGTCCCAACTGCCTGAATCTACCAGATAGACTTATATGATTTTAACTATGTCTCATGCTTAAAATTGTGTGTTCTCTTATTTCTAAATGTAACATCTCATATGTACAATCCCTGCATACATAATATAGGAATGATAATATTAACTGATGTTAATATTCCTAATATTTCTTTATTACTAAGCCACACCATTTAATCACTGGTTTACTGCCCATGGATTGCATTTAGAGTCTTTTATTTCCCATCTCTTTTCCACAATAAACTTAATGTATCTTAGGAACATTACTATTTCAAACTTTGCATGTTGCCAAGATTTATATAAATTATCTCTTTATTTTAAAACTCCACTTTTGCAACCCACTGCTGCTAAACTTGACTCCAGTTGGTGTAATCTGACAATACTATAATAGCAATAATGTATTTGTCATGTTATATTAAATTTAAATTGTGATCTTAATTATTAACCATTGTGTCACTTTGCTTTGTGCATTTGAATGAATCTATTAATCTCTCTGAATTAGTTGAGTACTTTAACATGACCAGTGTAATAATTTCCTTTCCTGTCATTTATTTTTTTATCTATTTCATTGTGTTTGGATTGCTTTTAATTTACATCCTTAATCAAAAAAAAATTGCAATAAAAAGTGAACTATATTTTTAAATACAGGCAATACCTTATAATTGAAGTTACATTTTAAATAAGTCACATAAATTTGTTTCACTTCATTGTATACTAAATTGTGTGTACAAGTCTACTGCATCTCTAAAAGCATCTTGCAAAGCTATTATTATTATTGTAGATTTTTAAGGTACCACAGTGCTCCACAGCACCATATGGTAGGGTAAACAGGACATACATAAAACCAGGAAATACAAGGCAGACAAAATAAATGCAGACATAAAAACAAAGGGTATGGAGGGCACTGCTCATTATAGAGCTTACATTTTAAGTGGAAGAGGGCACACCTGAAACAATGAGTGAGTGAGGCTTAGAGTGAAAATTGTGAGAAGCTGTGAAGGTGTATTAGTGTGAGTAGTATAACCAGGGACCAGGGACAAGGTAAGCTTTAAAAAATGAGTTTCTAGAGAACATCTAAAGATTTGAAGGTTGAGGGAAAGCCTGATTGGGCATGGTAGTTCCATAAGTGGGTAGCAGCACGGGAGAAATCTTGTAGGTGTGAGTGAGAGGTGGTTACCAGAGACGAGACAAGGCACAGATCAGAGGTAGATCTAAGAGGTTGGGAGGGAGAGTATTTTTATATGAGATTTGAAATATATGAAGGGGTGGTGGTGTTGAGGGCTTTTTAGGTAAGGATGAGTAATTTCAATTGGATTCTGAGGACACAGGGAGCCAGTGTAGGGAAAAGTGGTGCAATAGATGTGGAGTGGTGAGAGGAAGATCAGTTTTGCAGCAGCATTTAGGATGGATTTAAGTGTCAAAATAATGGAGTCAGGAATGCTAGACAGCAGAAGGTTTTAGTAGTCAAGACGGGAGATGATAGAATGGATAAGAGTTTGGTAGCATGTGGAGTAAGAAAAGGGTGCATTCTGGCAATATTTTTAAGGTGGAATTTACAGGACTGTGAGACAGTCTAGATGTGAGGAATAAAGTAGAGGGCTGAGTCAAGTGTGACACCAAGGCAGCAGGCTTGGGATACTGAGGTAATTGTGGTGTTATTAACAGTGAGGGAGATTTGAGGGCAGGTGGTGATTCTGGTAGGAGGGAAGACAAAAAGTTCTGTTTTGGATATGTTGATCTTTAGGTAGCTTTGAGACATCTATGTGAAGATAGCTGAAAGACAGTTGGTTACACGAGATAGTAATGGAATAAGGTCAGGAGAAGAGATATAGATTTGGGTGTCATGAGCGCAGAAGTGGTACTGGAGGCTGAATGAGCAAATTAGTGCCCCAAGAGAAGAGGTGCACAGTGAAGAAATGTAAGGCCAAGAACAAAGCCTTGTGTAGCCCCAACAGATAGTGGAAGTGGAGGGGAGGATGTACCAGAGATAGAAACACTAAAGGAGAAGTGAACCTGGAAAGAACTGTCACAAAGGCCAAAGGAATGAATGTGTGTAGGAGAAGAGTGTGATCAAAAGCATAAACATTGTCAAAAGAGGTTGTCTGAGGGTCGGGAGTACCCTTAGATCTTGCAGTAAGTAGATCCTCGATCACTTTTGTGAGAGCAGTTTCGGTGTTATGTTGCGGACAGAAGCCTGATTGGAGAGAGTCGTGAATGGAGTCAAAGGAAAGTTAGTCGTTTGTACACTATTCGGTCAAGTAGTTTGAAGGCAAAGGGGAGGAGAGCAATAGTGCAGTAGTTGGAGAGAGATTCTGGATAGAGAGATTGTTCCTTTGGAATTGGTGACATGAGATGAGCGCATGTTTAAAGGAGGAGTGAATTGTGCAAGTGGAGAGAGAGATGTTGAAGAGGGAGTTAGAGATGTGCATGCAGTGGAGGAGAGGAAGCGGAGAAGTTGGGAGAGCATAGGGTTAAGTGTACAGGTTGTGGGGTGAGATGATGAGATGAGTGTAGTCTTCGTCTTCAGCTACTGGAGAGAATTAACTAAGGGTGGATTGGGGAATGCAGCTGAAGGTGGGTAGAGTATGTGTAATTTGGCATGAGGAAATATCTTGTTGAATGGTGTCAGTTTTTTCTTTGAAGTAGGTGGCAAAATCATGGGCTGTGAGGGCGGAAGAGGGAGTAGGTGCAGGTGGACAGAGAAGTGAGTTTAAATTGTCAAAGAGAAGAGGTGGGTTAGACTGGGTGGATATTAGAGATTTGAAAAATGTCTGTTTGGCAATTGAAAGGGCAGTGCTGTAAGATGAAAGGATGAATTTATAGTGGGGAAAATCAGAATGGAATGAGATTTTCTCCAGTGGTGCTCTGCAGAGAGAGATCCCTTTTGCATGTGGCAGATCTGTTTGGTGTGCCATGGTTGGGGTTTAGATTGTCAGAGACTGTGGTAGCTGGAGCTACATTGTCTAGAGCTGAAGTGAGTGTTTGTAGAAATAGGTGGCCTGATTAGGGCACGACAATGTACACATATTTGACAAGTTTTTTTTGTGAAGATGAGAAGTGAATTTGGTTAAGGGTGCTTACGTGTCACTGTGCACATGTGGATTTGGGTGCAGGAAGAAGGGCATGAGGTGAGGTTGAAGGAAAAGGAGATTGTGGTCAGAGAGTGGTAATGCTAAGTTGGTGAAACTAGAGAGGTAGCGAGAGAAGACAAGGTCAACGGTGTGTTCATCACAGTGGGTGGGAGATGAGGCCCATTGGGAAAGACCAAAGGAGGAAGTAAGTGAAAGAAGTTTGTGGTTGCAGAGACGATAGGAATATTGAAATTGGCTAGTATAAAAGTAGGCAGGTCAACAGATAGGAAACCAGCGAGCCAGGCTGCAAGGTTGTCAAGAAATTGGGAAACTGGATCTGGGAGGGGGGTGGTTAAATGACAGCAACATGAAGGTGAAGAGGATAAAATAGACGGATAGTGTGGACTTCAAAGAAAGAGAATGAGAGTGAGGTTTCAGAGGGTATAACTTAGAAGGTGCAACTTGGAAAAAGTAGAATCCCTACTCCACGAGCATGTCTGTTTCCGGGTCTGTGGGTATGGCTGATGGACAGTCCCCCATAGGAGAAAGTTGCAGGGTGTAGTGTCAGAGAATGAGCCAAGTTTTTTTAATGGTCAGGAGGTTGAGGAATTTAGAAATGAATAATCATAAATAGATGAATGTTTGATACAAACAGATCTGGCATTCCATAGTGTACAGGAGACGGGAAGAAAGGGTAGTAAGTACATGTGTACATGTGGATAAGGTTGGTCTGATTGCAAGTACGGGGTGGACAGAAAGGTTTGAGATGGAAAGAGAAGGGTGAGCAGAGAATGGGTATTGTACAGGGTCCAGGGTTAAAAAGCAGGGTGAGGAAGAAGATAAATGCAAGGAGGATGTGTGGGTGTGAGCTTTATTTCCAATTATGTAGCCTGGTGAGTGTGGCAGGTGCAGGAGACAACAGTTCATGTGTACAGACTAGTGAGGAAGGAAGTAGTGAAGGGGAAATCATAATAGGGGGATGGAGAAATAGGATGATGGGGAAAGAGGAGTTGGAACAGAAATGTGGATAGAGTAAATAGGGAGGAGTGTAAATTGAGTAGGTACATGATAGTAAGATGTGAGAGATGTGAATAAATATATTAGCTGGAGTGGGTAATAAGAAAGTGGAAATGAACAATTGATCCAAATGGTGCAGGGCAATTGAAGAGGTGAAGGATACTTGACCACCCCCTGGCTGGGGTTAATGGAGAATTCAGTTTCTGTAGCTCTGACACGACAACATCCAGGATACTGACAGTTGGATGCAGAGGGTGCAGCAGCCAAACAGAGGTAGCACCAACAATCACAATTGAGCTCAGTGTCCAGCTGAGCAGATATTAAAAAAACAATGGCAGTTGAGCTCTGTGGGTCCCACAGTTGAACAGAGATTTTAGTTCAGTAGGTCATAAAACAGCCTTGCTTTCGTTATGAAGTCAATCCTCAGCACTGCTGTAGTGTTTTCCAACATTATTCAGAAATATTCAATGCTTTATATTTGTGAGAATAATAAAAAGTGGGAGCTTGGGCAAATAGTAGTGCCAGTGTACAACCTCAACTGCCGTCCACATGCAACACAGCTGCAGATTACTGTGGTGATACCTTTAGCCATGTTTATTAAGAATGCAGAAAGCAATCTGTGGGACCAACTACACTTTAATTTACTTGATGAGAACACTCCTGCTTATCTTGCATCACTGCACACAATGATAAGCTCTATATATAATAGAGATGTGTGCTGACCTCCAAATTTTGATTTTGGATGTGGTTTTGGTTCTAGAACGTGTTTATTTTTTGTTCTTGTATCTGATTTTGCCCAAAAATTGCATAAGGTTTTGTTTTTGTATCTGGATTTAATCAAACTTTGTGAAGAATAGCTACCATATTGTCATTTTGAGCTCTTTCATTTCATTTCATTTCTATATTACTATTTATAGCATTAGAATTATTTTCCAGTGTATTTTCTAATGATTCCTTCTCAATTTTCCCAATTGTCATAAATTTTGTACAAAGTCTGCAGTGACTGTCTGACAGAATTTTGGAATTTTGCCATTGTTGCATTTGCTTATCATTCAATTCCAAAAATAGTTAATGTGTCTATGCGGTTCTCTAATTCCATCGCTTAGCGTACATAGTCAGCTATCATGTTTCTATTTCTACATGTATTCTTTGCCAGGGCCAAAATCTGTCCTCTATTTTCTCGGAATTTGGACTTTCAATTGCATTGATTGGGCAACGAAATCTGCATCAATGTTAGTATTATCCATAATTACTTGTGTGGGAAGGGCAACTCTTGGCCTATCTGAATTGACTGTTTTACATGCAGTATTTCTTAGACTTCACTAACAGAACATATAAATAATATTTATATATATTCCAAATTTATATACATGGGTCTTGTGAAACACATCCACAGCAAGTCTCAGGCAGTTCCCTTTACCATGGGGTTGGATGAAACTTCTCCCAGGGGATCTAATTCTACAGCCCCCTTCATAAATAAGTCCCCTTGTTTTATTTGCAAAGGCAGCATTACGGCACAGATCTACCTTATTTGTTACTCCGCTCTTGGCTAACAATGAATGCTTTGCCATTAAGAAGCGCATAGTATTAGTCTTTGAAGTTTTTAGTATGAGTGCAGGCTACCTTTAGCTATTTACTTTTATAAATGTCTAACTCATTCATTCATACCACTGTCCATCCAGTGGCCTCTGCTTGTTACTGTAGCTTCACTGTCTACAGTGGATGCCAAATAACATTCAAAATATATTGTGTACGTAGTCTCGGAAGTTTAGTAGTATGGATGCAGGCCACCTTCACCTATCAGCATCAACATTTATTTATATAGCGGCAAGGAGTTTGAAAGCTCCAATCTTGGCTAAAGATGAATGCTTTGTCCATTGAGAAGTGCATAGTACTAGTCATTGAAGGATTTGGTATGAGTACAGAACACCTTTGTCTATAATTAACATTTATATAGCAGCAGCAAATTACGTAGCGGTAGCTACTTATCTAAATATTTACTGATGCCTTAATATATATGTCAATGAATGACCCTTTAAAAATAGACAAGTATTGAAAAATAGAAAAGATTAGAATATATACCATTTTTTGGGCTGTGCAGCTGCTTTGACACTCACACGCAAACACCCCGTTTTTTTTTCAAAATTAATTTACATGTCACTGCCCCACACAAGATTACATTTTCTTTAAAAACTCAACATTTTAAAATACCGTATATACTCGAGTATAAGCCGAGTTTTTCAGCACATTTTTTTGGGCTGGAAAAGCCCCCCCTCAGCTTATACTCGAGTGATGCCAGGACCACAATGAAAAGTACCTGCTTGAGGTGGCCGGCGGCAGCCGTGTGAGATATCCCCGGGGTACGCTGCCCTGTCTGATTCCACTGCGCTGGTGACCTGCTCTGCTCTGTTTGCTTCCGGGTGAGAGGCGCTCGCTGTAGTGGAAGCCTGGGGTCTCAGCTGAATGTATAAAAGTAAAGTAAAGTAAAAAAAAGGAAGATGAAAATAATAAAGTGCATAAAATATTAGATGTAAATAACCCTCACCTGCAGCAGCTCCATTACATACAGTACAGAAGTGGTGGGAGGATGCACTGAAAAGTATAGTAAGTATGAGCTGCAATATGGACGGGGTAAACCAATCCCCTCAATACGTAGAGTGCAAAAATGGTCCAAATGCGCTCAATACTGTATGGACAGTGGAAAGGCTAAGCAAAAAGGTGTACAGGCGACAATTGTGAATGCACAAACTGCAATCTAAGTGTCGTTGAATGGATCTATGACCAATCAGTAGACAAATGGCCAACAGCATAAACAACAGTGAAAACAAGAGCAAAATCAAAAGCAAAACAAAACAAAACAAAAACAAACACAAGCAAAATCAAAGAAGAGACCGGAGTCCAAATTAAATACAAAACCAAAAACTGAACAAAGCAAATCAAATGCAATCTTAATCGAATCGGCCACCGCGGATAACTCAGGTTACAGTATTTTGGGTGTGTAGCGGTGCCGAAATGCACGTGTACTATACAGGAGTAGGTACAGAGTCTGTGGTTGTCAAGAGTGGAGCAAAATTGGAGGTGTATTTGCAACGTTATGCAGAGTTCACTGTAGAGCTGTTGACAGCTCAGGTATCCAGTGATGCACACTTATGTAATTACCTTATGGAGGGTGGAAACTCGCTCAGAGGTAGGTAGTATTCTGCGGCATATGGTGTCTGGAAACTCCCGCAGCCCTCCGCGATGTGATGGATCACTCTGCAAACTTGATGGCTGTGATGGCCCGTTATGTCACGAGAGTAGTATTTCTCGAGTAGCCGTGGGTGTCGGTGTACATGGACGGCGAGGCGCTGTGCGCTCGGCGGGAAGTCGGAAGCGGGGTCAGTAAGACGGTATTCGGTAGCATTGAGTGCCACGCATGCGCGGCTCGTGGCAGGGATAAGAAGGGAGAAGCTACATAGTGAAGCACTGTATAACAGTTTATTTGGAAATACAGGAATGCACTTACATCAAAATAGCTTGGTAAATGGCATGTAAACTTAGTAGGGAATACAGGTTGTAGGTTTCAGATTGCAGGAGATAATGGTGGTGTCTCCGACGCGTTTCGTCCCAAGGGACTTTCTCAAGGAGTGGGATTCGATTAAGATTGCATTTGATTTGCTTTGTTCTGTTTTTGGTTTTGTATTTAATTTGGATTCCGGTCTCTTCTTTGATTTTGCTTGTGTTTGTTTTTGTTTTGTTTTGTTTTGCTTTTGATTTTGCTCTTGTTTTCACTGTTGTTTATGCTGTTGGCCATTTGTCTACTGATTGGTCATAGATCCATTCAACGACACTTAGATTGCAGTTTGTGCATTCACAATTGTCGCCTGTACACCTTTTTGCTTAGCCTTTCCACTGTCCATACAGTATTGAGCGCATTTGGACCATTTTTGCACTCCATTACATACAGTGTTTGCAGAGTAAAGGTCCATACACACTGGGCGATTATGCCCAGCGTGTATGGACAGCGATGATCGTTGTCATCGCTGGGGGGAAAGCTGCTCAGTGCATACACACTGAGCGGCTTTCCCCCTGCCCGATGCTGTCAGTGGGGGGCGGAGGGCTTTCCATAGCACAGCGCTATGCAAAGCCATCCACAAAGCTGCTCATCTGCTGGTAATACCAGCAGTTGAACGGCTTTTCCGGCAAAAAGAAGAAGTACTGTAGCAGGCTTTCAACGCAGCACGGCCTAGTGCATGCGTACTGTTCAAAAGTTTTAAAAGTCTTTTTTTTTTATCCTGTTAGAAATGGATCCCAATACTTCTAATCCTGGACCAAAACAAAAATGCAGGTCATATAAAGCTGGTTTCAAACTTAAGGTTGTGTCAAGAGCAGAAGAGAGCAATAACAGAATTGCAAGTAGGGAATTTTGTGTTGACGAAAAACAAGTGAGGGAGTGGCGGAAAATGAAAGCTGACTTGGAAAAGATTCCAAAGGCAAAAAAAGCTTTACGTGGTTTAACGACTTCATATGAAACTCTAGAGACTGAGTTGCATAAATGGATTATAGAGTGTTGTCAAAATAGTTACTGCGTGACACGTATGGGAATTCGCTTACGTGCCCTTCAAATGGCTAAAGATGACAAATTAAAAGCACCAGGCATTGAAAATTTTGTTGCGTCAGCAGGATGGTGTACCCGCTTTATGAATAGGTTTGCCTTATGTTTGCGGCAAAGAACAAAGATTTCACAGAAGTTGCCAAAAGACCTTAATGAGAAAGTGATGTCATTCCATTCATTCATCATAAAACAAAGAAGGATCCATAACTTTGACCTAGGAGATATTGAGAATATGTATGAAACACCTATGACCTTTGAACTTATTAGCAACAGAACTGTGGCAAGTTTGGGAGAAAAAACTATTTTACTGAGAACCACAAGAAATAAAAAAAAAACATTTCACAGTCATTCTGTCATGTTTGGCTAATGGAACTAAGCTGCGGCCTGTCATTATTTTTAAAAGAAAGACCTTGCCTAAAAAGGTCAAATTCCCACCACGAATTACAGTGCTTGCACATATTAAAGGCTGGATGGATGAAGACGGAACGAAAAAATGTCTGGAAGAAATTTGGAACGGATGTCCAGGAACAGCATTAAAGAAAAAACCATCATTACTAGTTTGGGATATGTTCAGAGCCCACACATCTGATGACATAAAAATATTGGCAAAGTCTTCTCAAGTTACTTTGGCCATTATTCCAGGTGGGCTTACATCTGTATTGCAGCCCCTAGATGTGTGTTTAAATAAACCTTTCAAAGACCGTGCGCAAAAAATTTGGCATGAATGGATGTCATCTGATCAAGCCCGATTGACAAAAATTGGAAATCTGAGGAAGCCCGACATAGAATTGGTAGCAAAGTGGGTTCGTGATGCATGGGAAGAGATTCCAGAGGACATGGTGCAACGCGCCTTCAAGAAATGTGGCATTAGTAATGCTATGGATGGCAGTGAAGACAGCGCTTTGTATGAGAAGGACAGCAGTGATGGTGATGACTGCGAACTCAGTGATGATGACAATGTCTATGCTGATAGCCTCACACCAGATAAAGTTGAAGCTTTGTTTGGACATACAGATGATGAGGAGGAATCCAGTTTTGAAGGATTTTAACTCTTGTGTTTTAGCTTGTTGCTGATTGAGCTAAGGTTTTTGTACTTTTAAAGTTGATACCATATTGGTTTTGTTGACTCTCTTTTCCACTTACAGAGCTAGTTTACTGTTTTTCTTTGAAATAAATATTCAAAAACATTTAACCTACTGATGCCTCAATTAATGTAATTTTATTGGTATCTATTTTTATTTTTGAAATTTACCAGTAGCTGCTGCATTTCCCACCCTAGGCTTATACTCGAGTCAATAACTTTTCCCAGTTTTCTGTGGTAAAATTAAGTGCCTCGGCTTCTATTCGGGTCGACTTATACTCGAGTATATACGGTAAATCTATTTGTTTTTTGAATTTTTTCTGCTAAGTCTTATATCATATATTGAACAATAGGAGAACAAAAGGAGAATATTCTATCTGGAAACACTGCTTCATGAGGAAAATATTCAACAATCATCTATGAGCTCTGAAATCCTCCACCCCCTGCATTGTGCACTGCCTGCACACACTCTGTTGATCTGTTTCTCAACCTTAATTCTTGCTTCTGCTTTTTGATTATGACTTGTTGGTTTCACTTAAGCATTTGCTTGTATTCCCACCTTCAAAACACACTTGTTGCTCCACTTACCCAGATTCTCTAAGTGACACCCCTGCTTCCCCTTGCACACTATTCATGCACAGCTAATTCAGTGCCCCTTCCACTGTGGCTAATGTTTTACAATCTCTCTCCACTCCTGCCACTGTCTTACTATTTCTTACTCTGATATCCCTTATCTCTACTGTCCTCACTACTTCCCATTCTCTTGCTGATCCTTTTACATCTTTTCTTCCTCTCCACTCTCCTGCTACTTCTACAGTCTCTCATTTTACTCACTTGTCCTGTTCTCTTTCCTCACCTCACTTGTAATCTGTCACAGTCCTTACCTTCTGCCATACTCTGATTTGTCTTTTCCTCACAATATTTCTCTCCTATTTCATGACTCTGCAAGGTCTCAATTACTACATGTCCAGTACCTTACTACTCTCCATTCAGCACTTCCACCCATTCCACCACATGGCTACCCATATCACTACTCCATACTACAGACCCAAACCTATTCCCTCTATCCCCTGTCGCTCCCCTCTCCACCACATATCACCCTGTCTCTCTGAACATCCAGTCCCACCAAACTTATTCCCATCACTCCTCCTACTCACCTTTCCCTGTCCTGTGCACTCTCAGATCTGTGTGCAACAAACTCACTCTCAATCATGACCTCTTCCTCTCCCATTCCTTTGGTCTTCTGGATCTTACAGAAACATGGATCTCCCCCTCTGATACAGCTTTCCCCCGCTGCACTCTCCCATGGGGGGCTCTCCTTCTACCACAGTCCCCATTCTGGGGATCGCCAAGGAGGTGGTGTTGTTGTCCTAATGTCTCCTGGCTACACCTTCTGTGTTATTCCTCCTGAACCCTCCCTCTCCTTCTCCTCCTTTGAAGTTCACTCCATCTGCCTCTTCTCCCTTCTCCACCTGTTGCGGTCATTTATACCCTGGCTCATCCTCTCAATTTCTTGATAAATTTTGCTGCCTGGCTTTCCCATTTCCTCTCTTCTGATCTTCTCATTATTATTATTGGGGATTTTAACATCTATACCGACTCTCCTATTACTACTGCTGCCTCTAATTTCCTCACTCTCACTTCCTCCCATGGCCTCTCCCAATGGACAACTTCTGCCACCCAATGTGATGGTGACTCCCTGGACCTAGTGTTCTCCTATCTCTGTGACATCTCAAATTTCTCCAATTCTGTCTTCCCCACTCTGACTACAATCTCCTTTCCTTTACCCTCTCTTCACCACTTGCCCCACCTCTCCTACCCAAAGTCGCTCACACGCTGTGTCCCATCAACAGCATTGACCCCATCATCTTTGCGTCCTCTCTCGAACCCTTACTTGCTCCCATTTCTTTCCTATCATGTTCCAACGCTGCTGTCTCTCTTTACAACTCCACACTCTCTGTTGCCATTAATACTGCAGCCCCTGCCACCCCCCTTTCATCCCCGCCAATCTAAACTCCAACCCTGGCACACCCCTCTTGCTCGTCTTCTCCAAAAGGGCTCCCACCACTCTGAACGCCAATGGACGAAATCCTGCTCCATTGCTGACTTCACCCACTATAAATTCATCCTTTCCTCCTACTATTCTGCCCTCTCTCTTGCCAAACAAACCTATTTCACATCCCTCATCTCCTCTCTGTCCTATAAACCCTGACCCCTCTTTGCTACCATTAACTCCCTAATGTATCCTCCCCCACCTACTCCCTGCTCGTCCATCACCGCTCTTGAGTTTGCCACCTACTTCAAAGACAAAATTGACTCTATACACAATGATATCTGTTCTTGTCAGACTTGACTCTCCCCACCTGTCCTCTCTGTCATTCACCTACCCACCTGTTACTGTGCCTGAGATCCACTCTATTCTCTCCTCCTCTTCTACAACCTGTCCTCTCGATCCTGTCCCCACCAAGTTCACCCAATGTCCTCTCTTCCAATGCCTGTTGTCACCTTGCTCACCTCTTTAGCCTCTCTCTCAACTGGTATCTTACCCTCAGCCTCCAAGCATGCTCTCATCTCTCCTATTCTCAAGAAAACTTCTCTTGACCCATCCCCTCTCTCCAATTATCGTCCCATATCTCTGTTTCCCTTTGCTTCTAAAATTCTCGAACGACTTGTCTTCAATCATCTGACCCACTTTCTCCCTTCTCACTCTCTTTTTGACCGTCTCCAGTCTGGCTTCCGTCCCCTTCACTCAACTGAAACTGGCCTCACTAAAGTAACAAATGACTTACTCTCAGCTAAGTCCAATGGTCACTTCTCCCTTCTCATACTCCTCAACCTCTCTGCTGCTTTTGACACAGTCGAACATTCTCTTCTTCTCCTTCTCCTTCACTCCATAGATCTTCGTAAAACAGCACTCCCCTGGTTTGCCTCCTACCTCTCTGGCCGCTCTTTTAGTGTATCTGTTTCTGACTCTTTCTCACCCTCTCTTCCCCTTAGTATTGAAGTCACACAAGGTTCTATCCTTAGCCCTCTACTCTTCTGTCTCTACACCACCTCTCTTGGTAAACTCATTTAATCAATTCACCCCTCATTACCTCCTCCTATGCTCGCCTCCAAAATTTCTACCGTGCGGCCCCTAATCTTTGGAACTCCCTACCCTGTCTGACTCGACTCTCCCCCAACCTTCAGTCTTTCAAATGCTCACTCAAACCTCACCTTTTCAAGCTCGCCTATCCTACCACCCCCTAGCCATTATATCCATCACCTCTTCTTTCTCGTCTGCCATCTAAATTTTTTCTCCCGGTTGGTCCTAATGTCTCTCACCACTTCTCCCTTTAGAATGTAAGAGATTGCCAAATAAAATTATAAGCACTTCAGTTATATTGGAGAATGAAATATTGTGAGATTGTGGATTAATTCCACATATGTTCAAAACCTGGGTAGAAATAAACTATAATACACGGATTATCAATGCTAAAATGCATCTTGAAATAAGTATATTGAAATTTCTATAAGATTGATATAAAACAATATGTTACAATTTATTCTACACACAGTTAAAATGGTAACTCACAGAACATTAAATGCAATATAAAATGAAAAAAAAAAATAGTAACACATGCAATTGGTGAAACGCATGTTGTGTGGCAAGAGCCCGCTACTGCAGAAGCACACGCGTACAACTTCTTCCTTTTTATGGTTCTTTATTGTCAGGATGGTAATAATGTTTGACACCGTATACTTGCACAGCAATTATGGAGACCCTCAACGCTTACTATACATAGTCCAGCTCTGTGTCCAGATCAGCCAGCTAGCCCAGCGTTGATCTCCCTGAACAATGAAACAAGCAGGGGTTTTATACCTGACACTCCTCCCATAGGCCTAGCTTGATGGACAGGTGACACACACACCTTCTCTTTAAAAGGAAACGCCCATGCCTGGCTCTGTTTAGACTATCAGACCCACCCTGTCTGTTTGCTGAAAGGAAGCAGCTTTTAAATCATGTAAACCAATTTTAAACTACACATATGTTTTTACCTGATTTAATCTCCACCTAGGTACATAACTGTGCCAATGTTTTACTCTACTTCCCTGCTTTCTCTGCATATTGCCAGCTAAATGCCTCCTTTTATTACATATCCCTCCCCCTAGCGTCTCCAAGTAGGGGGACGCGGACTTCGCGAGGAACGCATATTTTCGTGACAACGCATCTGCATTTTTGTGTAGAATCCCAGGCCTATGTTCTACTGGGAACTTGAAAGGTTGTAGTGCCAAGAACAAGCGGGTTACCTTGGCATTTACCTCCAAGTTGTTCTGCATCCATCTTAATGGTGCATGGTCTGTTATTAGGGTGAACTCTCTGCCTAGGAGATAATAGCGCAGAGCTTCTGTAGCCCATTTTATGGCGAGACATTCTTTTTCCACAGTGGCATATTTTTGTTTCCTTGGAAGCAACTTACGACTTAGGTACAGGACAGGATTTTCTACTCCATTCTTCTCCTGTGACAAGACTGCACCTAAGCCAACACCAGAAGCATCAGTTTGGAGGAAGAACCTCCGGGTAAAATCTGGTGCTTGTAGAACTGGAGAGGAACAAAGAGCTAACCGAAGATCAGACCAGGCGGTTTCTGCAGAGTCAGACCAGGTTAATCTATCTGGACAACTTTTTTTTAACATGTCCGTAAGTGGAGCAACTCTAGTGGCGAAGTGGCTTATAAACCGCCTGTAGTAACCTACCAAGCCTAAAAAGGTTCTTAACTGTGACATTTTTTCTGTTCTTGTCCAATTTTTGACTGCCTCCACTTTGTCTAGCTGGGGTTTTACATGCCCTCGACCAACAATGTACCCCAAATATTTGGCTTCTCTCATGGCTATGGCACATTCCTCTGGGTTAGCTGTTAAACCTGCGGACCGTAATGAAGCTAAGACGCCTCAACTTTGGCTAAATGTGATCCCCAGTCTGGGGTATAAATCACTATATTATTATTATTATTATCATTTATTTTACTTCAGAAACTCCAGACAGGCAGATGCAATAGACACGGAGCAGAAGAACGGGTAAGGAGACAGGAGGAAAGAGGGCCCTGCTCAAGCGAGCTTACATCCTGAGGGAGGGTTAAACAGACCAGGCACAAGAGGAGCCAGTTGAGGGAATGGGAGAGAGGGGAGAATGAGTGGAGGAGATGGGGGTTAAGTGGATGGATGGTAGGCTTTGAGAAAGAGGTGAGTTTTGAGTGCACGTTTGAAGGAGCACAGAGTAGGAGAGAGGCGGATGGAGCGGCGGAGGTCATTCCAGTGAAGGGCGGCTGCACAGGAAAAGTCCTGGATTCTGGAATGGGAAGAGGTGATCAGAGTGGAGGAGAGGCGTCGGTCATTGGCCGAGCGCAGGGAGCGGGTGGGAGTGTGAATGGAGTGAAGGTTAGAGATATAAGGGGCAGTAGAGTGGGAGAGAGCCTTGTAAGTGGTGGTGAGGAGTTTGAAAAGAATTCTGTAGGGGAAGGGGAGCCAGTGTAGGGCAAGGCAGAGAGGGGAGGCAGAGGAGGAGCGGCGTGAGAGGTAGATGAGTCTTGCGGCCGCATTGAGAATAGAGCGGAGGGGGGAGAGACGGAAGTGGGGGAGGCCAGTGAGGAGGAGGTTGCAGTAATCCAGGCGGGAGATGATGAGTGCGTGTATGATGGTTTTGGTGGCCTCCTGAGAGAGAAAGGGACGGATGCGGGCGATGTTGCATAGTTGGAAGCGACAGGCTTTGGCAAGAGAATGAATGTGGGGGCAAAAGAGAGAGAGGAGTCAAGGGTGACACCCAAGCAGTGGAGTTGGGTGACAGAGGAGATGGTGGTGTTGTTAACGACAATGGAGAGGTCATGGTGGGATGGGAGGCTGGGAGGAGGAAAGACAATGAGTTCAGTTTTGGAAATGTTGATTTTGAGAAAGCGCTCCGACATCCAGGAGGAGATGGCGGAGAGGCAGTCAGATACCTGAGCGAGGAGGTTGGAGGAAAGATCAGGTGAAGAGATGTAAAGTTGAATGTCATCAGCATAAAGGTGATACTGAAGGCCAAAGGAGGAGATGAGAGCACCAAGGGGGGAAGTATAGAGCGAAAAGAGTAGAGGGCCTAGAACAGAGCCCTGTGGGACTCCTACAGTGAGAGGGTAGGGGGAGGAGGAAGAACCAGACATGGATACAGAGAAGGAGCGGTTATCGAGGTATGAGGTGAACCAGGCGTGGACAGAACCAGAGAGGCCGAGAGAGAGAAGAGTTTGCAGCAGGAGGGGGTGATCCACGGTGTCAAAGGCTGCGGAAAGGTCAAGGAGGATGAGTAGGGAGAAATGACCCTTGGATTTGGCCGATAGGAGATCATTAGTAACCTTGGCCAGGGCAGTTTCGGTAGAGTGGGGGAGGCGGTAGCCGGATTGGAGAGGGTCAAGGAGGGAATTGTCCGCGAGGTGCCTAGTTAGGCGGCTGCAGACAATTCACTCAAGTAATTTAGAGGCATAGGGGAGAAGAGAGATAGGGCGATAGTTGGCAAGAGATGTGGGGTCGAGATTGGGTTTCTTGAGGATAGGAGAGATGAGAGCATGTTTAAATGAGAGGGGTACTACACCAGAAGAGAGTGATAGGTTGAAAAGGTGTGCGAGGTAAGAGCAGGCAGTGGGAGAAAGAGAGCGAAGGAGGTGAGAGGGGATGGGATCGAGAGGGCAGGTAGAGGGTGGAGAGGAAACAATGAGAGTCGAACTTCTTCATCTGTTGTAGGGCCGAAGGAGCACCAGAGTTGGGTGTTGGTGGGAAGTGAAGCGAAGAGGAAGGCGGAAAAAGGGGAGGAGGAGATGTTCAGTCTGATGGCCTCAATTTTGGAAGAGAAAAAGGTGGCAAAGTCAGAAGCGGACAGGGAAGACGGGACAGAAGGGGGTTGGGGGGGAGAATAGGGAGTTGAAGGTGGCATAGAGGGGGCGGGGATTTGAGGACTGAGAAGAAATGAGGGACTTAAAGAAGGATTGTTTGGCGAGGAAGAGGGCGGAGCAGAAAGAAGAGAGGATGAATTTAAAGTGAAGGAAGTCGGCCAGGGAACGAGATTTACTCCAGAGGCGTTCAGCAGTGCGAGAGCACTTTTGGAGGAAGCGGGTGACTTTTGAGTGCCAGGGCTGGGGAATAATGCGGCGTCTGCTGACAGTAGAGGCCGGGGCGACAGCGTCCAGGGCGGTAGAGAGGGAGAGATTGTAGAGAGAGGACGCCTGGTCAGGACAGACCAGGGAGGGAAGGGGTGATAGGAGAGTTTCAAGAGAGGAGGACAAGGAGGTATGGTCAATAGCGTCAAAGTTGCGCCTGGTGTGGGTGGCTATGGGCGAGGCAGGAGCAGGGGAGGGGGACAGAGTGAAGGAGAGGAGTTGGTGGTCAGAGAGTGGGAAGGGAGAGTTGGAGAAGTCAGAGAGATCACAGAGGTGAGAGAAGACAAGGTCAAGGGAGTGACCAAGACAGTGGGTGGGGGAAGAGGTTCACTTAGTGAGGCCTAGGTAGGAGGAGAGGGCGAGAAGTGCAGTTGGGGGAAAGGAGGAGACCCACTCCACCTCCTGGACGCTCATCCGGTCTGGTGGAGTGGATGAAGGAGAGGCCCCCATAGGAGAGGGCGGCAGGTGAGGCAGTGTCAGAAAAAGAAAGCCAGGTTTCAGTGATGGCAAGAAGATTTAGAGAGTTGGAGATGAAGAGGTCATGGATGGAGGCCAGTTTGTTACGGATGGACCTGGAGTTCCAGAGGGCACATGAGAAGGGGAGGGAGGGAAGAGGGGAGATGCAGATGAGATTGTCAGGGTTGATAGAGTTAGGGGAGGGTGAGGGGTGGGGCAGCGAGAGATGGGCGAGAGAAGGGGGCTGGGGGTGAGGATGGGTATAGGAAAGGAGCGGGTGGCATGGTGAGGGACAGGGATGGACAGGGAATAATAGAAGGGGCAAGGGTAATTAACACAAAGGTGAGGGCAGCAAAGGGAGACAGAATTGGACCAGAGCAGATAAGAGGCTTAGTTAGATTAAGGATAGACGGAGTAAAGTAAAACAAAGACTTAGTAAAATTAAACTAGTTAGATTAATCTAAATTAGATTAGGGATTGACAGAACAAAGTAAGACAAAGACAAAGATAAGACTGTAAGAGACAAAGGAATGGAGCAAGAACAAAAGGCGGTCGCAGAAGCAATATAAAGTGCCGTAAAGAATTAAAATAAAGAGAAAGTTAAAAATGCAAATAAAATACAATAATTAAGATAGAATAAATAATATAAAATACAGTCCAATACAATAAAATAAATTGCAGTAAAATAAGGTTAAACTAAGGTTAAAATGAGCTAACGGTAAGTTAGAAATGAAAACACAAAAAAATTAATTAAATAGAAATGAAAACACAAAAATTAAATAGCAGTAAAATAAGGTTAAACTAAGGATAAAATAAGCTTAAGGTAAGTTAGAAATGAAAACAAGGTGGCGAAAATGATGTAGGGCTGCAGAGAGCTGGTACCGGGTCCAGGGCAGGAAAGTCCAGGGAGACCGGGAGTCGAGGGAGGTACAGGGTCCAAGGCAGGAAAGTCCAGGGAGACCAGAGAATCAGGAGAGTCACGGTGAGGACAAGAGCCACGCTGAGGCGGTGAGGCAGAGTCACAGGCCCGGGGAGATGGTGAGATGGTTGTGGAGAGTAAGGTAGCGTTGAGAGGCTTCAGTTCGGAAGCAGTAGAGAGCATCAGGATCGGAGCAGTGCCGTGTGGAGGGCAGCTACAAGAGCAGCCGGAGACAGCATCAGGAACTGGAGGAGCATGATCAGGGCCTGGAACTGGAGCAGCAGGCATCCGGACCGGGGCAGTCGGAGACAGCAGCGGGACCAGTGCAGGCGGAGGAGAAAGAGCAGCACACCGTTGGTAAGGGATGGTGTCGTGGAGGTCGGAGACCAGACGTGGCAGCGAGGAGGCCGGTGACCGAAGACAGCATCAGAAAGACGAGCAGCACGTTGAGCCGGAGTCAGTGCCACACGTGGAGATCAGCGGAGAGATCAGCAGCGGTCGGCATCAGGGTCCTCAGAGCAGAACAGTTGAGAACACAGGAAGAACTTCAGGCGGAGAAAGTAGCAGCGGACGGCGTCAGGATCAGCGGAGCTGGGAACAGAGGCATCACAGACGATCAGAGTAAGAGACAGCAGAAATGCTGTAGAGGTGTACCCAGGTGAAAGGCTGATTCAGGGGGCTGAAAGAGGAATGTAGGGCCCCCAAGCCACAGCAGCGAGAGGCAGCAGGCATCAGAAGGGCATCTCCAGGTGGAAAATGCGGGGCCCAGAGGAGGATCCAGCTGGGCTCCAACGGAGAGCGGGCAGGACACGTCTGTCCTGTTCAGTGTTCAGTTCAGTGTTCAGTTCACTATATCGTCCAAGTAAGCAGCTGCATAAGCTGTGTGAGGTCGTAGCAATTTACTCATAGCCCTTTGGAAGGTGGCAGGTGCCCCATGCAACCCAAAGGGTAGGACTTTATATTGATAGAGACCATCAGGGGTGGAAAATGCAGTCTTTGGCTTGGCCGTGGAAGTCAGGGGAACTTGCCAATAACCCTTTGTCAGATCAAGGGTTGTTAAATAATTGCTACCAGCAAGATTTTCCACTAGTTCATCCACACGTTGCATCGGATAGGCATCAAACTGCGACATACTGTTTAGGCGCCTAAAGTCATTGCAGAACCTAATTGTCCCATTGGGTTTCGGGACAAGCACAATGGGACTATTCCATTCACTAGTAGACTCTTCAATTACATCTAACTGGAGCATCTTCTCGACCTCCTTTCTCACGTCCACCCATCTGGCTTATGGAATACGATATGGCTTCTGATTGACAATGACTCCTGGTGCAGTGACAATGTCGTGTTTGATTAAGGTAGTGCGCCCAGAAATGGAAGAGAAGACATCCCTGTTCCGGCGAATCATTTTTTCAGTCTGTTGTCTCTGCTGAATGGACAAGGCTGGCTCTATGGGCACTTCAGACTTTTCAATGGCAGTACTCACTACCTGAGGAGAGGTTTCCTCATTGTGCCAGGGTTTAAGGAGGTTCACATGATATATTTGCTCCTCCCTTCTCCTACCTAACTGGTGGACTCTGTAATTGACAGGACCGACAGCCTCTAGAACTTCATATGGACCCTGCCAATGGGCGAAAAGTGTACTTTCCTGAGTAGGAACCAGGACTAGGACCTTGTCCTCAGGCTTGAAAGATCGAACAACAGCACTTTTGTCATAACTTTTCTTCTGTCGTTCCTGAGAATCTTTTACATGTTGCTGCACAATGGGCCCTATCTTTCCTAGCCTCTCATACATTTGTGACACAAATTGTACCAGATTTGGCTCCCTGGGACCTTGCTGCTCCCACCCTTCTTTTAACATATCCAAGATACCCCTGGGCTGTCTCCCAAACAATAACTCAAAGGGACTAAACCCTGTTGAAGCTTGAGGTACCTCACGGATGGCAAACATCAAATAGGGAATAAGAGTGTCCCAATCTTTTTTCTCTTGAGCCACTGTTTTCCTGAGCATGTGCTTTAATTATGCGGTTAAAGCGTTCCACCAAGCCATCTGTTTGTGGATGGTATACAGAGGTGTGAAGCGCCATAACCCCTAGCAACTGGCACATGTCCTTCATCAGTTTAGACATGAATGGAGTACCCTGGTCTGTGAGAATTTCTTTGGGTATTTCCAAGCGTGTAAACATCAATACAAGTTCTTTAGCTATGGTGCTGGACTTTATGTTTCGTAGTGGAATTGCCTCTGGATACCTGGTTGCATAGTCAAGCACCACTAGTATATATTGGTGCCCACGTGCGGATTTTTCCAGGGGCCCCACAAGGTCCATAGCTATCCGTTCAAAGGGAACTTGTACTATTGGTATTGGAATGAGAGGTGCCCTGTACATGGGTTTGGGACAGGTTCTCTGACTAATGGGACAGGACCGGCAATACTTTTTCACTGCCATGTGTACACTGGGCCAATAAAACCTAAGCAGAACTCATTCCCGTGTTTTATCCTCCCCTAGGTGTCCCCCACAGACATGTGTATGTGCTGCTTTTAACACTAGGGTTACATGGACCTGAGGAACCATTAATTGTTCTACTTTTTCCCCCTGTACATTAGCAACTCTATACAGGAAATTATTTTTAACAATAAAATATGGTATACCTTCTGCAGGCTGGGCAGCTTTCGCTACCCCATTTACCTCAGTCACACTTTTAAAGGCATGTTCCAAAGTGGCATCATTAAGTTGGTCTCGAGCAAAGTCCTGCAAAGTAAATAAAATTGGTATTGCGGACCAGTCCGTATCCTCACTGACAGGCGGGGTGGGCTCATCTGCGACATCACCACCCAATGCTAGTTTGGACTGTCCATGTTTTCCCACAGTTGGATGCTATTGTGGAACTCCTGCTGTGACTCCCAGGATGACATTCCGGTTTGGCGGTTCCCAAAGATCGATGTCCAGATGTTATGGATTCTTAGGCTGTTCCTTTAAGACCGGGCTTCCGACCGTTGCATCAGTTGCCGGCATGTCCGGCCGGATCCGTTCACTGAGGACATCATTAAACAGTGGGAAGTCTCGCCCCAAAATGAGTGGATAGGGGAGTTTAGGTGCTATGGCAGCTACCACCATAACAGTTTTGTCTTTGAGTGTGACTGGTAGTATTGTTCTTTCATACTCCTCTGTTGTGCCATGTTCGCAAAGAACTTTCACTTTGGGCAACCGAGAAGTTATGGTTTCGGGTAAAGCAGAGCGGGAAACCAATGAGAGTTCACTCCCCGAGTCGACCAAGGCCAGAACAAGGTTTTGGTTGATTAGCACAGTCACCCGGAACAAACAAGGACTTCCTGATGTGGGACTCATGGTAAAACAGCTTGGAAATGCAAGTTCAATATGTGCTACAGAACAGTCTATGGGTTCTTGTAGTTTAGGACACTCTGCCTTAAAGTGGCCTGGCTCACCACATTCAAAACACTTCAGATGAGACAGCTTTGCTTTGCACCTGGCCCTCTGTCCGTAGCAGTTTTGCCATTGGGCCCTGTGGCAAGGATTGTCAAGCCTGGCTTTTGGCATGGCAGCGGCTTTGGCACAAATGCAGATTCTTTAGTCATTTGCTGTAGCGCACAAAACCTTTCTACCACAGTGGCAAGCTCTTCATAATTTTGTGGGTCTGATTGCAGAACCCACCTTTGCAAATGGCGGTTCAGCCCCCGGATGCAGTGATCTATCGCCAGAACTTCAATAATCCGAGAAGGCGAATTCTCCTCAGGCTGCAGCCATTTCTTTAAAATTTTAGAAAGATCAGCCACTTGCGCTCTGACCGGTTTTTATTTATCATAGCGCCATTGGTGATAGCGCTGGGCTCAGCCTGGCCCGGAAACTCCAATGCGAGCCAATATCTCAGACTTTTGACACAGATAATCAGAGGCCCGTTCCTCATCTAGATCCATATAAGCTCGCTGAGCTTCATCAGTCAGATATGGCGCCAGTCTATCAGCCCAATCTTTAGGAGGCCATTTTGTCCTTTTTGCAAGTCTCTCGAAAGACACCAGATATGCTTCTACGTCATCAGCTGGTGACATTTTCTGGAGAACAGGACCAGGTGGTTCATTTCTGTCATGCCTCACCTGGCTTAACTCTTGTCTTAAGAGCCTTGTGTTTTCCACCTGTGCCTCGGCGACTTGTAGCATCTGAGCTTGCTGCTGTTGCTGCGCAGCGGCCACATTCACGAGGGTTCTCAGTACTTCCTCCATGTTGACGTCTGTGCGGGTTGGGTAGCGGAAACTCGCTTCCCGGAGCATCCCACTCCTGACACCACATGTGGCAAGAGCCCGCTACTGCAGAAGCACACGTGTACAACTTCTTCCTTTTTATGGTTCTTTATTGTCAGGATGGTAATAATGTTTGACACCGTATACTTGCACAGCAATTATGGAGACACTCAACTCTTACTATACATAGTCCAGCTCTCTGTCCAGATCAGCCAGCTAGCCCAGCGTTGATCTCCCTGAACAATGAAACAAGCAGGTTTTTATACCTGACACTCCTCCCACAGGCCTAGCTTGATGGACAGGTGACACACCCACATTCTCTTTAAAAGGAAACGCCCATGACTGGCTCTGTTTAGACTATCAGATCCACCCTGTCTGTTTGCTGAGAGGAAGCAGCTTTTAAATCATGTAAGTAAACTAATTTTAAACTACACATATGTTTTTACCTGGTTTAATCTCCACCTAGGTACATTACTGTGCCAATATTTTACTCTAATTCCCTGCTTTCTCTGCATATTACCAGCTAAATGCCTCCTTTTGTTACAGTTGGTAAAGTTTGGGACTCAAAGCGATTGAAAGTCGGGATCCAAATGTTCTTAAATGGACTCTAATATACCAAAGAATCCACTGCCAGTATAAGAAGTTTGTGTGGCAATTGTGTAAAAATGTCCAATCGGTGGATTGTTCAATGATAATGTCAGGCGCCGTCCCTGTGCTGTGTCCGTCGCACAGGGACGGACGCCTGCTATAGCTGCCGAGCACTTCCGGTTCGGCGGTCACGCGTTCCGTTGCTAGGCTACGCTTCCCACTAATTCCGGCGGTGGTGTTCAGCATCACCACCGCCAATGATTGATCTGCTTCATGTATATAAGGGTTACTCTGGCACTTGGAGAGTGCCAGAGTATAAGTTCCCACCTAACTCCAGTGTTCCTGTGATATTCCTCCAGTGTCTCCTGTGTACTACCCAGCTTGTTCCTGACTATCCCTATTCTGTGCTCCTTGTGAATTGACCTCGGCTTCGTTATTGACCATTCTCTCCTGCACTCCTGATACCTGACCCGGCTAGCCCCTGACTACGAATTCAGATTCTCCCTGTTGCATATCCTGATTTCTCGGTTCTGACCCGGCCTGTCTGACACCACTTCCATCCTAACGCTTCACTGGTTGCTCCCTCTGAGGACCGCGACCTGCGTGTCTCCCGCAGCAAAGACCATACTCCCTTGCGGGGGTTCCTGGCGAAGACCTGGGACACTTTAGACTCCGCACCTCTTTGGTAAGTAGTGCTAAAACCAGTAAGCAGAATACCCTGAGTTCCGTGACAGTATACTCTGGCCCTAACGTCAGATGGAACAGGTGAGCCCTCAGTTTGGGATCTCCTTATCCACTTTGGCCGCCGAGTTGAACAGCAGGAGGCGGACCAGGCTCGCTTACTTCAGTGTGTCCAAGGTATTATGTCTCGTCTAGACTCCCTACAGGGAGTCCAACCTCCTCCGACAGAACCTCCCGTTGCTCCCTCTCTTTCCGCTGTGGCCCCAGTGTCTCCATCTTCTTCCATGACTCCTTCTACTGGGCTTAGAATTCCTTCTCCAGAGAAATACGACGGAGATCCAAAGAGATACAGAGGGTTTCCCAATCAGTGCGCCATCCATTTCGAGTGCAACTTCTCAGCCTTCTCATCTGAGCGCACCAAGGTAGCCTTCATGATCTCCTGCTCAGCGGACAAGCACCGGCCTGGGCTTTACTGTTATGGGAGCGCAACGATCCTTTACTGGAGAACTCCGCGGCATTCATTGACACGTTTCGCAAAGTCTTCGATGAACCTGGTCGGGTTTCCTCAGCTGCCTCTAGTTTGTTGAATCTTCGACAAGGTTCGATGTCAGTCGGTCAGTATTCGGTCCAATTCCGTATCCTTGCCTCGGAACTTTGATGGAATAACGATGCTCTCATCGCTACCTTTTGGCAGGGCCTTACTGACCGGATCAAGGATGAGCTGGTCACCAGGGAACTCCCCTCTGACTTGGATTCCCTTATTTCCCTCTGTATCCGGATTGACTTACGTTTTAGGGAAAGAACGTCGGAGAGATCCCTTACGAGACGCCCTCCCCGCTTGGCACCTACCTTTCAAAATCCCATATCTGCTATGGAACGACCAATGCAGCTTGGTCGTTCAAAATTGACGCCCGAGGAGCGCGAGAGACGGTTCAAGCAGAAATTGTGTCTGTACTGCGGAGAGTCTGGACATGTGTTAAGTCTCTGTCCTAAGAGACTGGAAAACGCCTCCTCCTAAACGGTAAGAGGGAGGCCGCCTTAGGAGTAGCTGTTTCCACTCCCTACTCATCTTCCAACCTTGAGTTTCTTATGCCAGTACTACAGGTCAGTTCTAAGGAACCCCAGAAGACCCTAGCCTTTGTGGATTCCGGTGCCGCTGGGAATTTTATCTCGGCCTCTCTTGCCTCACAGCTCCAGTTATCCATCCTGGACTTTCCCCAGGCGCTCACGCTGACGGCTGTGGATGGTAACCGTGTCAGCAATGGAACCATCTCCAGCATCACTAGTGCCGTTCAGTTGCGGATTGGAGCCTTACATCAAGAGTGGATCCAATTCCTAGTGTTACCACAATCTGTCAATCCTCTTATTTTGGGTCTTCCCTGGCTCCGGGCCCAGTCTCCTCAATTTGACTGGGTTTGTGCCGAAGTTATCTCCTGGGGCCCGCAATGCCGTAACCAGTGTATCTCCTCACCACGTCCTCAAGTTTGCCTTACTCAGACCAATTCCGAAAAAATCATATTACCCTCGGTTTACCAAACCTTTAAGGATGTCTTTTCCAAGCAAAGATCGGAGATTCTTCCACCCCATCGCCCTTGGGACTGTCCGATTGATTTAATTCCGGGAAAACAGATTCCTCGTGGTAGGACTTATCTCTTATCTTTGCCAGAAACTCAGGCAATGTCGTAATACATCTCCAAGAACTTAGCCCGAGGTTTCATCAGAAAATCATCTTCTCCTGCCGGAGCAGGGTTCTTTTTTGTCAAAAAGAAGGACGGATCTCTACGTCCCTGCATCGATTATCATCAACTAAATAAAATTACCATTAAAAACCGCTATCTATTGCCCCTTCTTATGGACCTTTTTGATAGGATCAGCGGAGCACGAGTCTTCACCAAACTAGATCTCCGAGGGGCATATAATCTGGTGCGAATCCGTAAAGGAGACGAGTGGAAGACAGCGTTCAATACGCGGGACGGACATTTCGAATATCTAGTTATGCCCTTTGGGCTTAGTAACGCTCCTGCTGTCTTCCAATCCTTCGTTAATGAAATCTTCCAAGACCTTTTATATCACTCCGTCGTTGTCTACCTGGACGACATCTTGATTTTCTCCCGAGATATTACCTCCCATCGCCTTCACGTTAACGAAGTCTTATCCCGGCTGCGAGCTAATCAGCTCTTCTGCAAATTAGAGAAGTGTATCTTTGAGGTTGATCAACTCCCTTTTCTTGGGTACATTGTTTCGGGCTCGGGACTACGAATGGATCCAGAAAAGGTTCCTGTCATCACCAGTTGGCCTCTTCCCCAAGGCACCAAGGCCATTCAAAGATTTGTTGGGTTCGCCAACTATTACAGGCAGTTTGTTAAGGCGTTCTTCTCCATTATTGCCCCAATAACCGCTGTGACTCGAAAATCATCCAATCCCAGAGATTGGCCTTCTGATGCCCTGAAGGCTTTTAACCTCCTAAACCAAGCCTTTTCGTCTGCTCCAGTCCTTTCCCAACCGGATCAATCAGAACCCTTTTTTCTGGAAGTTGATGCTTCCGCTATAGGTATTGAGGCAGTGCTCTTCCAGAAATCCAAACTTGGGGCACATCTCCCCTGTGGATTTTTCTCTAAAAGGTTCTTGTCTCACGAGAAGAATTATGGCATTGGCGACAAGGAGCTGCTCGGAATCAAGGCAGCCCTAGATTGAGTGGCGACATCTCTTAGAGGGCTCTTGTCACCCAGTGACAGTTTTAACCGACCATAAGAACCTGCTTTATATCAGTGAAGCTCGGTGCCTCAACCCATGTCAAGCTCGATGGGCATCTTTCATCGCACGTTTCAATCTCATCCTGACTTATCATCCTGGTTCCAAGAACATCCGAGCAGACGCCCTGTCTCAATCTTTCGACAATACTGACCTTTGCACTTCTCTGAAGCCTCTGCCTATTCTAACACCCACCAGGATTATCGCCCTTACCAACACCTCTTCTAAGACAACCCCCTAGGGGTTGTTCCTTTTTGGAGCCTAATCTACGAGCCAAAGCCCTATGGTGGGCACATTCCTCCAAATTGGCGGGGCACGCCGGAGTGAAGAAAATCTACGAATTTCTTCGTCAAAGATTTTGGTGGCCGGCTCTGCATTCTGATGTATGAAGATTTGTGGCCTCCTATGCTACGTGTGCTCATTGTAAAAACCCCAGGTTGGCTCCACCAGGTCTCCTACAACCTCTTCCCACTCCAGAACTTCCTTGGCAAAGTATATCCATGGATTTCTTCACTGATCTTCCCCCTAACAATGGGTTCACCACCATTTGGGTCGTTGTTGACAGATTCTCTAAAATGGCCCACTTCGTACCCTTGCCTGCTCTACCATCTGCTTCTCAGTTGGCCCTTATGTTCGTTAAGGAGACATTTAGACTCCATGGCTGTCCTCGTGAAATTATTTCAGACCGCGGGGTTCAGTTTGTTTCTCAATTCTGGAGGGCTTTTTGTAAGACGCTTGGTTCCGACTCTTAAGTACTCGTCCGGCTATCATCCACAAACTAATGGCCAAATGGAGCGGGTTAACCAGGACCTCGAGGTCTTTCTATGATGCTTCTCTTCAGACAACCAAACAGAATGGGCTAACCTCCTACCTTGGGCAGAATTTTCTCACAATTTTCATCATCACAAGTTTTCCGGTGCTTCCCCAACCCAACCCACCTTCCCAGATTTCTACAAATTGGCTAAGGTCCCTACAGTGATTTCTAACTGTCATTAGGGGTGCTTAAGAGAAAACAACATTATATTAACTAAATAAGTAAATATTGTTATTTTAATAGAGGCTTTGATGTTGCTTAAGTTGAGAGAAACAAATGGATAGAACTAAAAGAAGGAGTATCTGTTGTAACACTATCCATGGGTTAGTATTAGTTATTATGTGTGATTGTGTCTTGCCCTACTTTCTGGTAGTAAGTAGATATACTCAATGGACCTACTTATTCTACCAGACTTGATATTCTGTTGCCTCATTGGGTACTAATCAAGCCCACCCGGTATCACTTCCAAGTTCGGAACTTGGATTGGGCATATATCGGGTGGTTTAGAATGTAAGCCCTCGCGGGCAGGATCCTCTCTACTCATTGTCCCATGTCTGTGTCCTGTCCCTCGTACGTCGCGTCACATCTTTTGCTGCACTCTGTGTGAGTCCCCATAGCATTACTCACACTCATCTGTGCTGCTGACATGAATTACCTCATCTATTTGTTAATTGCTTATATCCGGAATCTGTTGCGCCTTTTAAATAAATAAACTGCTTTCAAATAATCACACAACTCTATTGCTTTCTATGACCCTCTTACAATCTGAACGCTATTTTAAAGAGCAGAGCCCTGCAGCTAACATCCTCTCTATCGGCTGCCTGTCCTAAAATGACACAGTAGAAAACAAGGGAGGAAAATATATATATATATATATATATATATATATATATATATATATATGAAATATACAGCAATAAGCAATTGGCGCAAACAACAGTATTGTATAATAATATTTCAAAAAGAGTCCACGAAAACACCTCTTCCACGTGTGGAGGCAGCCTTCCTTATATTGGGTGGTAAGTCCAGAGTATATAGATAGGTATAGTGCAGGAATCGGCGCTCAAGGTGTGACAGTATTGGCTAAACGGTTCCTGCCTTTGAATAAGAGCAGTTTATGCAGATAAGCTATTTTATTGATCTTTTGGTGTGGTGATTATGGTGATGGGCTATCACATATACACACTAGTCCTCTGATTTGTCTGTTTTTCTGTCTTTTACATATATGTAAGACTGGACTTATAACCTTGGTCCAAGAGGACTATCCAGAATCTTGGAAGATCCATTTATTTATGACTTATATTTTCCACTGAACTTTGGTTTATTTTCCAATACTGTCACACCTTGAGCGCCGATTCCTGCACTATACCTATCTATATATATATATATATATTATCACCAAGCTAAGGTCCAATAATACTTGACAAGTGGCGGTCCAGTAGTGTTTAGTAACATCTCAGTCACCACCCCCCCAAAAAAACCACTTACATATTCACACAGTTTAGTAAATTATCATAATATATTTATAAGGCACCATAGATTCCAGAGCAAAAAATCTGAGTGTGGGTACATTTTAATCAGCCTTTATTTCCTAAAATACAATTACATTCATTCTAGAAATTATTAATGTAGTTTTGAAATATAATCAAACTTTAATTTTTTTTTTTCAGGATCACTTTAGTCTATTCCAGACATTTCTTACTCATGGAAGGTTACTACACAGTGTACTTCTTAAAACATATTGTACTAAAGAACTTGGAGCATAAAGTTACTGGAAAGGTCAAAGCTTTTTTAATTATCTCACTGAAATATCTTGTAATTGCTATAATTTTGTCTGAATCTTTTAGTCCTGAAGTGTTGAATATAAAGCCAGATAATTTGGGTTGTCTTCATCATATCAGGATTAGATATGGAGATGTTGTCCTAAATTTGTTAAATTAAAATACACTATGCACAGCACCCTTGCGAATAGAATGTTTTTCACCACGTATCTTAAATACATTGATAACAATAATACTATTTGGTGAAGATTTTAATTGGAGACTATAGATAGAGTGGGTCAAGAACTGTATCAGACTTCATCCGGGATTTTAAGAAATGATTGTGTTTTTCTCATTGGTTGATACCCTAAGAGGCAGAACATCATAGTCCAGAATAGATAGTTCAATCCTATTGAGAAATATAAGCAGATTTGCCTCATATTGAAGCCAGTACAACACAGAGGAAGATGTAGTATATTTTCCACCTACATTATCTACAAATCTAGGAAACAGAACTTGGCAAGAGAAGATTGCACAGATTATGTTGCAATGTTTAAAGCCCTTGTTTCTGGCTAAGTCAGTTTTTAAACACATCTACTGTAAATATTACATTGTTTCAGAACCTGTGGGTGTTGTGGCAATTTTCTATGCGGCTTCTGTTAATCTTTAATGTGTAACTAACACAGCTACCACTAGTGAGTCCGACCTATCTTTATCTCCATTTAATTGGTTGCTGGTTGTAGTCATATGGTTCAGTGACTATAGCTATGTGCATAAGACCTGAGCACAACTTTGTACTGGTGAACATATTAATAGGAAATGGGAAAAGGAGTTTCAAAATGTGAACACCATTGCTAGCCTGGCTATAGTTACTGAACTATTGGTGTCACAGTTGATTAATACAGTTTTACACTATGGCAGAGAGTCACCAAAACCATTTGCTTAAAAATAAATATTATTATTGCTATTAGCAAAATTAATAGTAACATCATATTTATAGATTTAGTTATTTAATAATCTTATTTTTAAAGTCTTTTTCAGTTGTGCTCCTCTTTTAAAAAGGAAGCTAGCTTTGTATTTTTTGTGAAGAAGCCATTGCATCTATATTAATTTTATTTACTTACTTTTGTTTTCTAGTGTCACACCTGTTTCTTGTTTGTCCGTCATTTATGTTTGTTTCACTGCAATACTATAAACAGCAGGCAGACAATACAAATGGCATACTTTTGTTTAGTTTTATCACCTCAATTAGCTTGTGTTGCTGGCACATCTGACAATAACTTTTCAACAGGTGCAAACATTTTGTATATGGGTAATTAGATTTCTTTTTTTAAGGAAAATTTCCCAGACAAAAATATTGCTATACATATTGATTAAAGAAATCCTATAGTAATAAAAAGTACAATAGAAAAAATTAAATTAAATGTATAGTATGAAAATGCATTGCACATCTAAGGCTCATTCACATGTATCCACTGTACTTTTGCAGTCTTTTGCATTTTCAGGGCATTCAATGGACCCATTTAGCTTTAGAGCGACCTGTCAGATCTTGGCTGCTAATCTCCAGAGACTAGAAATACATCTCCTGGATTTTACCTGCCTTAATTGCAAAATTTAAAAGCCAAATGGGCATCTTTAATAGTTGATCTTCATCAATATATTGGAGAAAAGGTAGTATTGGGTCCATTCACTTGTGCTGCTAAAGCCCAGCAATGGTCACTTAGAGATCCTTTATGGGTGGTTAAGGACTTTGTAATTGAAATTGATGGATTATACATGAATGTCCATAAACAGTTAAATCAAGTCTCATTTTATATTATGCTAATATAAAGGATGTCTTTTTTTTATCTTATTTTCTATAGAATTTCCTTTATTTTGCATTCTTTCTGCAATTTTGATAAAGTGCTTACCCTCCTAGGAATTGGGCTGAAACAACAAAATACCTATTTTATTCCCACAATATTTGCTGAAGAGGGTCTGATACTCATTGTGATGTAAAGTACTATTTCACATTTGCATGATTTGTCCGGTTTCTGGTAAAGTTTATTTGACAGAATGCCATATCTAATGTAACAAAAGGAGGCATTTAGCTAGCAATATGCAGAGAAAAGCAGGGAAGTAGAGTAAAACAATGGCACAGTTATATACCTAGGTGGAGATTAAACCAGGTAAAAACATATGTGTAGTTTAAAATTGGTTTACTTACATGATTTAAAAGCTGCTTCCACTCAGCAAACAGACAGGGTGGGTCTGATAGTCTAAACAGAGCCAGGGATGGGCGTTTCCTTTTAAAGAGAAGGTGGGTGTGTCACCTGTCCATCAAGCTAGGCCTGTGGGAGGAGTGTCAGGTATAAAACACTGCTTGTTTCATTGTTCAGGGAGATCAATGCTGGGCTAGCTGGCTGATCTGGACAGAGAGCTGGACTATGTATAGTAAGCGTTGAGGGTCTCCATAATTGCTGTGCAAGTATACGGTGTCAAAACATTATTACCATCCTGACAATAAAGAACCATAAAAAGGAAGAAGTTGTACGCGTGTGCTTCTGCTGTAGCGGGCTCTTGCCACAAGTGGTGTCAGGAGTGGGATGCTTCGGGAAGCAAGTTTCCGCTACCCAACCTGCACAGACGTCAACATGGAGAAAGAACTGAGAACCCTCGTGAATATGGCCGCTGCGCAGCAACAGCAGCAAGCTCAGATGCTACAAGTCGCCGAGGCACAGGTGGAAAACACAAGGCTCTTAAGACAAGAGTTAAGCCAGGTGAGGCATGACAGAAATGAACCACCTGGTCCTGTTCTCCAGAAAATGTCACCAACTGATGACGTAGAAGCATATCTGGTGTCTTTCGAGAGACTTGCAAAAAGGGCAAAATGGCCTCCTAAAGATTGGGCTGAGAGACTGGCGCCATATCTGACTGGTGAAGCTCAGCGAGCTTATATGGATCTAGATGAGGAACGGGCCTCTGATTATCTGTGTCTAAAGTCTGAGATATTGGCTCGCATTGGAGTTTCCGGGCCAGTCAGAGCCCAGCGCTATCACCAATGGCGCTATGATAAAGAAAAACCAGTCAGAGCTCAAGTGGCTGAGCTTTCTAAAATTTTAAAGAAGTGGCTGCAGCCTGAGGAGAATTCGCCTTCTCGGATTATTGAAGTTCTGGCGATAGATCACTGCATCCGAAGGCTGAACCGCGATTTGCAAAGGTGGGTTCTGCAATCAGACCCACAAACTTAGGAAGAGCTTGCCACCGTGGTAGAAAGGTTTTGTGCGCTACAGCAAATGGCTAAAGAACCTGCATTTGTGCCAAAGCCGCTGCCACGCCAAAAGCCAGGCTTGACAATCCTTGCCACAGGGCCCACTGGCAAAACTGCTACGGACAGAGGGCCAGGTGCAAAGCTGTCTAATCTGAAGTGTTTGAATGTGGTGAGCCAGGCCACTTTAAGGCAGAGTGTCCTAAACTACAGGAACCCATGGACTGTTCTGTAGCACATATTGGACCTGCATTTCCAAGCTGTTTTACCATGAGTCCCACATCAGGAAGTCCTTGTTTGTTCCGGGTGACTGTGCTAATCAACCAAAACCTTGTTCTGGCCTTGGTTGACTCGGGGAGTGAACTCTCATTGGTTTCCAGCTCTGCTTTACCCGAAACCATAACTTCTCGGTTGCCCAAAGTGAAAGTTCTTTGCGAACATGGCACAACAGAGGAGTATGAAAGAACAATACTACCAGTCACACTCAAAGACAAAACTGTTATGGTGGTAGCTGCCATAGCACCTAAACTCCCATATCCACTCATTTTGGGGCGACACTTCCCACTGTTTAATGATGTCCTCGGTGAGTGGATCCGGCCGGACATGCCGGCAACTGATGCAACTGTCGGAAGCCCAGTCTTAAAGGAACCGCCTAAGATCCACAACATCTGGACATCGATCTTTGGGAACCGCCAAACCGGAATGCCATCCTGGGAGTTACAGTAGGAGTTCCACAAAAGCATCCAACTGTGGGGAAACATGGACAGTCCAAACTAGCATTGGTTGGTGATGTCGCAGATGAGCCCACCCCTCCTGTCAGTGAGGATACGGACTGGTCCGCAATACCAATTTTGTTTCCTTTGCAGGACTTTGCTCGAGACCAACTTAATGATGCCACTTTGAAACATGCCTTTAAAAGTATGACTGAGGTAAATGGGGTAGCGAAAGCCGCCCAGCCTGCAGAAGGTATACCATATTTTATTGTTAAAAATAATTTCCTGTATAGAGTTGCTAATGTACAGGGGGAAAAAGTAGAACAATTAATGGTTCCTCAGGTCCATGTAACCCTAGTGTTAAAAGCAGCACATATACGGGAATGAGTTCTGCTTAGGTTTTACTGGCCCGGTGTACACATGGCAGTGAAAAAGTATTGCCAGTCCTGTCCCATTTGTCAGAGAACCTGTCCCAAACCCATGTACAGGGCACCTCTCATTCCAATACCAATAGTACAAGTTCCCTTTGAACGGATAGCTATGGACCTTGTGGGGCCCCTGGAAAAATCCGCACGTTGGCACCAATATATACTAGTGGTGCTTGACTATGCAACCAGGTATCCAGAGGCAATTCCCCTACGAAACATAAAGTCCAGCACCATAGCTAAAGAACTTGTATTGATGTTTACACGCTTGGGAATACCCAAAGAAATTCTCACAGACCAGGGTACTCCATTCATGTCTAAACTGATGAAGGACATGTGCCAGTTGCTAGGGGTTACGGCACTACACACCTCTGTATACCATCCACAAACAGATGGCTTGGTGGAACGCTTTAACCGCACATTAAAGCACATGTTCAGGAAAGCAGTGGTTTAAGAGAAAAAAGATTGGGACACTCTTATTCCCTATTTGATGTTTGCCATCCGGGAGGTACCTCAAGCTTCAAAAGGGTTTAGTCCCTTTGAGTTATTGTTTGGGAGACAGCCCAGGGGTATCTTGGATATGTTAAAAGAAGGGTGGGAGCAGCAAGGTCCCAGGGAGCCAAATCTGGTACAATTTGTGTCCCAAATGTATGAGTGGCTAGAAAAGATAGGGCCCATTGTGCAGCAACATGTAAAAGAACCTCAGGAACGACAGAAGAAAATTATGACAAAAGTGCTGTTGTTCGATCTTTCAAGCCTGAGGACAAGGTCCTAGTCCTGGTTTCTACCCAGGAAAGCAAACTTTTCGCCCATTGGCAGGGTCCATATGAAGTTCTAGAGGCTGTCGGTCCTGTCAATTACAGAGTCCACCAGTTAGGTAGGAGAAGGGAGGAGCAAATATATCATGTGAACCTCCTTAAACCCTGGCATGATGAGGAAACCTCTTCTCAGGTAGTGAGTACTGCCATTGAAAAGTCTGAAGTGCCCATAGAGCCAGCCTTGTCCATTCAGCAGAGACAACAGACTGAAGAAATGATTCGCCGCAACAGGGATGTCTTCTCTTCCATTACTGGGCGCACTACCTAATCGAACACGACATTGTCACTGCACCAGGAGTCATTGTCAAGCAGAAGCCATATCGTATTCCAGAAGCCAGACGGGTGGACGTGAGAAAGGAGGTCGAGAAGATGCTCCAGTTAGATGTAATTGAAGAGTCCACTAGTGAATGGAATAGTCCCATTGTGCTTGTCCCGAAACCCAATGGGACAATTAGGTTCTGCAATGACTTTAGGCGCCTAAACAGTATGTCGCAGTTTGATGCCTATCCGATGCCACGTGTGGATGAACTAGTGGAAAATCTTGCTGGTAGCAATTATTTAACAACCCTTGATCTAACAAAGGGTTATTGGCAAGTTCCCCTGACTTCCACGGCCAAGCCAAAGACTGCATTTTCCACCCCTGATGGTCTCTATCAATATAAAGTCCTACCCTTTGGGTTGCATGGGGCACCTGCCACCTTCCAAAGGGCTATGAATAAATTGCTACGACCTCACACAGCTTATGCAGCTGCTTACTTGGAAGATATAGTGATTTATACCCCAGACTGTTGATCACATTTAGCCAAAGTTGAGGCGGTCTTAGCTTCATTACGGTCCGCAGGGTTAACAGCTAACCCAGAGAAATGTGCCATAGCCATGAGAGAAGCCAAATATTTGGGGTACATTGTTGGTCGAGGGCATGTAAAACCCCAGCTAGACAAAGTGGAGGCAGTCAAAAATTGGACAAGACCAGAGAAAAAGTCACAGTTAAGAACCTTTTTAGGCTTGGTGGGTTACTACAGGCGATTTGTAAGCCACTTCGCCACTAGAGCTGCTCCACTTACGGACATGTTAAAAAAAAGTTGTCCAGATAGATTAACCTGGTCTGACTCTGCAGAAACTGCCTGGTCTGATCTTCGGTTAGCTCTTTGTTCCTCTCCAGTTCTACAAGCACCATATTTTACCCGGAGGTTCTTCCTCCAAACTGATGCTTCTGGTGTTGGCTTAGGTGCAGTCTTGTCACAGGAGAAGAATGGAGTAGAAAATCCTGTCCTGTACCTAAGTCGTAAGTTGCTTCCAAGGGAACAAAAATATGCCACTGTGGAGAAAGAATGTCTCGCCATAAAATGGGCTACAGAAGCTCTGCGCTATTATCTCCTAGGCAGGGAGTTCACCCTAATAACAGACCATGCACCATTAAGATGGATGCAGAACAACCGGGAGGTAAATGCCAAGGTAACCCGCTGGTTCTTGGCACTACAACCTTTCAAGTTTTCAGTAGAACATAGGCCTGGGATTCTACACAAAAATGCAGATGCGTTGTCACGAAAATATGCGCTCCTCGCGAAGTCCGCATCCCCCTACTTGGAGACGCTAGGGGGAAGGATATGTAACAAAAGGAGGCATTTAGCTGGCAATATGCAGAGAAAGCAGGGAAGTAGAGTAAAACATTGGCACAGTTATGTACCTAGGTGGAGATTAAACCAGGTAAAAACATATGTGTAGTTTAAAATTGGTTTACTTACATGATTTAAAAGCTGCTTCCTCTCTGCAAACAGACAGGGTGGGTCTGATAGTCTAAACAGAGCCAGGGATGGGCGTTTCCTTTTAAAGAGAAGGTGGGTGTGTCACCTGTCCATCAAGCTAGGCCTGTGGGAGGAGTGTCAGGTATAAAACCCTGCTTGTTTCATTGTTCAGGGAGATCAACGCTGGGCTAGCTGGCTGATCTGGACAGAGAGCTGGACTATGTATAGTAAGCGTTGAGGGTCTCAATAATTGCTGTGCAAGTATACGGTGTCAAAATATTATTACCATCCTGACAATAAAGAACCATAAAAAGGAAGAAGTTGTATGCGTGTGCTTCTGCAGTAGCGGGCTCTTGCCACAATATATATATATATATATATATATATATATATATATATGTTCAGCCAGTCACACCACACTCACACACAAGAAATACAGACAAAGGACTAGACAATTACCAAAAACATAAAACAGATATGAACATCGAAAATAAACCAAATGCACAGAAAAAAGCACAGGACTACTTATACTCCAAGCAGTTAAATCTCAAGAAAAAGCCACCAAAATACCTCACTCACTAAACACCAATCTCCCAGTTCCACTCTCTTTGCTCCTCAAATTTAAGAACTTGGCCAGCTAAAAGGGATCGGACTGCAGCTGTGAACTCTATTTTCCTGGGACTGTCTTGCTCGTTAACCGCAGGGGAGAGTCGCAGTGGATTTGGTAAGGCTATGTGCCCACCTAAGAAGCACGGTGACAGATAAACTTAAATGAATGGTAGAGATTGTATGAAGAAACATAAAACACAATTTATTTTACTATAAGAAACACTTGTATGTGTTTCAGATATTTGCATTAAAAATCCAGTGATTTTCTCATGTGCATTGTGCATAATATACCTCATACACATGAGGGATCTCTCTGCTGATTCACAGATTCACCTCATTAATGGTTAAGGCTCAGCATCAGAAATCTCATGGCTGCTGTCTCATTTGCATGTAGGAACTAACTGTTTAACTCTCATTATAGTTAATCTCCACCTCCATTCTCTGATGCAGTCTTAGCTCAAGTAATCGCAAAAAACACTACTATTTCTTCTATAGCCACATTTTATTATGGGTAATTTTAATAGTGTACTAAATCAACCATTTGACTTAGGCTAGGTACACACCGAAGAATTTTCCGACCGACCTGCTATCTCAAACGAAGGTCTGATCAGTCTGGCGATTCATACATACACTCTGACACATTTTCCCTTCAGATCTGTGCTCTACATCTGGTATTTCATCTGGTCCTCTAGTCTTCAGAGAATGACAGCACAATATTCATTCATTCTTGTCGCATTGTCACACTGATTAAAACTTCTTGTTATAGCTATACACATGTCCTAATGAATTTCGTTAGCTTCTATTACTCTGAAACGAAACATTCTGTCTCAGAATGAACAAATTTATTATTTCTTTTACAGCACTCTCTACATTTATTCACCGGGACATTCATCGCTAGAATCAGCGGAAAATAACACGACAATGTGAACTCTGTAAATGGAGATCGTGAGCATGAGTGCATACACACTACATGATTGGTCGGTGATTGGTAGGAAAATATTAAACAGTACGACCCATCACATGTTAATAGCCTTACAAAAATAACTTGCTGCACCTTGCACTCATTCTTCCTGGATTGTTCTGGGCATCTGCAGATGCTACTATTTGTGACTGTGACTTATTGAGCTGTGACTTAGTGCTTTGGTTTCTGACAATTCTGATCTTCATCTTTACTTGTGTTCTTTGCACATGGCAGTATTTCTTGATTTGCCTATTTTATCTTACATACTAGTTAGACCTATGGTTACTCTCAAAACTATTGAAGACCTAATAGATTTTGCAGTTGACTTGTACAGTCAGTGTTTTCTGTCTGTCTACATAAGTTGATTTTTCTCTATATTTGCTCTTTTCAGGAAAACCCCACCCTTTCAAGCACTTGCTGTTGACCTATAAATTGATCAACCTTCCTTTCTGTTTTGTTTAATTTGTGAAAAGAGAAACGCGATTTTACATTGGTGAATTACACATCCCAGTAAGCTCAGGCTGCCAGAAACAGTCTGGACATGATGGTGCTTATGATACAATAAACACCAACAAAACCACGGCTGCTAGGGTATGCTGGAACTTTGGGAACTACAAGTGCCAGCATGTCCTGACACCCAGTGCCACCGGGCCCTGTAGTGCACCAATGTAAAATGTAAATAAGAGTCCCCTCGTTCAAACCACTACATTTGATTAAAGAAAATTCACACTAACCAACTCTGTTCTTCGCTCTTCTGTATGATCCAGTCTTGTAAAAAAAAAAAAACTCTTACGGAGACGCCACAACGGCTTCTGAATATAGAAGCAACATGCCTCATTATGAAATTCTAATAGCTGACAGGTGTATTTAAAACCTGGGCTATGTAGCAAAGACAGCATAGGAAAGCGTCATTGATGTTAGTGTTCCTACACTGTCAGAGATGCCCCAGGTTTTAAATAGCTCTGTCGACTATTAGAATTTCACTATTTGGTGGGTTGCTTCTGCAATCAACTAAACTTCTGTTAACAGGATTATATACATTAAACAGACCCCAGGGGGTAAATGTATTAAGTAGTGGAATCTGCAAGTCCCCGATATTTGGCAACTTTTCTGTGGAAATTTAATATGGTAATCGCATTCATGGCAAGTTTTGCCTTGAAAGTGAATGTCGTTTTAAATTTCCTCTGTAAAGTTGATGATACTGTATAAAAAAAATAATTTAAAGATGAGTTATATTTTCAAAACCATCCCAAACAGGTTCACACTGGTGCATGCCAGTTGCTGGAAAAAAACATATCTACCCCTACCTACCCCATGACCAGAAACCTTACTTTATATGCTCACAGATCATCCTTATCCATTCCTCCCATTGGTTCCCCTTCACTGCCCTACTGGCATCCTACCCAATGTGGAGTGTACACCACCTGACATGCATGCCATCCCACCTGTACAGGCAGACAGAAGTCTGCCTTTGCAATGTACATGACCAGATGGTAGAATGTAAATGTGGCAGAAGGGGAGGGACGTAGGCTTAAAATATAGTAGTGGGGTAAGGGTGCTGGTTAATCATTTGATGGTGGGTAGGAGCTAGTAATTTATTGGTGTGTTGATGGTGGGGGCTATTTAATATAATATTGGTATCAGGTTGGTGCCTAGTTAAGTTGGGGTGATGGGATTATTAATTTATTGTATGGTGGTGTGGGGAATATTAATAGGATGTGGGACTGAATTTGGTTAGAACGAGAGTTATTTATTAAATGTAAATGCTAATTATTTGCTTTTATGAGGTTGATTGGAGTGAAATAGTTTTATTTATTAAATGTAAATAGTATTAATTTAATGTCAGACCTGGTTGGGGGAAATAGGTCTATTAAATATATATGTTAATAATTAAATGTCAGAGCAGGATACGAGGAGCGAGGCCTAATTATTAAAAGTGGGTGCTATTGTTTTAATATTGGGGCTGGTTAAGGTAGGGATGCCTATAGTGTTCACTTAATGTTCTGATTTTCAAATTTTATGTATCTTTACTTTTTCAAACAAGGCCCCACCATTTCAGGACCCTTCAAAGCAGCAAATGAGTTTAACATGAGTAGCAGCAGGTAGTGAAAGCTGCAGGAAGTGGTAGATTAGAGCACGGCAGTGTACCAACTGTCCAGATTTTGTGGTGTGTCCTGGTTGGGTGATTTTCCTGACATACAAATTATCTTGATTGTTTGGACTCTTCTATTATTGCCTTAAGTGTACTCTCAACATCATCTACCAGGGTATAAATGGGGATTTTGTTTTCTTGCTACTTGAGAACACTGTTCTGAACCGGCCTGTCCCCTCTCTCTCTCTCTACTCCTTATTTTCCTGACCACATATGGCATACAGCCTGCTGAGTTGACAGGTCTCGCAATATCTCCAACATTATTAGGCAATTTAAAGACATGCTGTAAAGTCACATCATTTCTCTGGTCACATGCAAAGTTCAACAAATGTGACAGTTTTGGATAATCAAAGCAGTCTACACTTTCACCAACAGATGGAGAGGGCAATACCGCAGCGTCCACAAGCTTCCTTGAACAGTGACACTACTGTGACAGTCCTGCCATGACCCCTAGGATAACATTCTGTTTTGGCATTTCCCAATGATTAAGGTCCAGATACTAATTTCTTGGGCAGGTCCTTTAAGACCGGGCTTTCCGACTGTTGATTCAGTTGCCGATATGTCTGGCCGGACTTGCTCACAGAGGTCCTCTTTACACAGTGGGAAATTGCGCCCTAGAATAAGTGGATACAGTAGCTGAGGCACTTTTGTAGCCACTAGTTTCACAGTGTGGCCTAATAGCCAAAAGATTCCTTTTTATTCTGTTAGTTATGACATGTGTGCAGCATACATTAACACTGGGCAACAGCAAGACTTCTTTTCCAGCCAGGAGAGGACAGGAAACAGCGTAAGATCGATCTCAGAGTTCACTTGGCATTTAAGTGTCCAAGCTCTCTGCACTTGAAAGACTTCCAATCAGACACCCTTACAGCTGTATGTCGACTAGTAACAGTGTTCAGTGTTCCATTTGAGGACATGGACTTTTGGTTTACAAGTTTGGACACTCTCATCCTTTGTTCCCCACATCCCTTTGAGAAGATGCCAAGACCATGACCATGAGTCACATTCCTCAGTCACATACCTCTATAAGATTATTTTTCTGATGTAGCAATCTTTCAACTCTTCATGCTTTACAGCCAGACAAAGCATATCTAACTTGCACTCCACAAGTTTCTTTACAGACTCTTTTGCTATGTGCACCTTCTGCTGGACAAAGACAAGCTTTAGTTTCATAACAGAAAATTCTTCATCTTTCTCTGCTACTATGTCTTTGAGAGCTTCCACTGCTTTTCTTCTTTCTTCATATAACTTTTGCAACAAATGCAACTCATTCCTGAAAGACTCAAACAGCTTCTTTGACTTTTATCATTTCATTATTCTGTTGCTTTAAATTCCACACTTCTTCTACAAGACAGCGGTTTTCTCCAAGTAATCACACTTATCCCTAGCCACAAAATCTGACCCTGGTAACACCGATTTTGTGCAAAGAGCATGAAGTTTTCCAATTCCATCTCCAATCTACAAAGTCCAGTGCAGGTTTTGCAAATCAACTTGCTGAGACTGAACTTCAAACAGATCTGTTTGTACACTTTCTTTTTGAAATATTTTATTTTTTCTCTTGCCCATCTTAGCTGTAGCAAAAATAATTTGTCCTGGCAGCAATTAATATTTACTCTATTGCAGCCTTTAAACAACAGACTTGGGGGTAAATCTATCAAGCTGAGAGTTTTCCGGCGGTTTTAAAAAACCAACCAGATTCTAGCTATCATTTATTTAGTACATTCAACAAAATGAAAGCTAGAATCTGATTGGTTGCTATAGGCAACATCTCCACTTTTCAAACCCGCCGGAAAACTCTCAGCTTGATACATTTACCCCTTGGTCTTTACATATATCCAGTATTTTCTGCAGGCAACAATAAACAGGTGCTTTAGCATCCCACTCAAGCAAATAGCAAAGTTCTGTGCTCAGTGTTTTTTCCCTGACCACACCCAACTCACAACTTTTGCTTGCTTTGCAAACAAAAACAGGTGCTGAACAGTTCAGTTATATTGCTCCTCTCTGTCTCTCCACATACAATATATATATATATATATATGTTTTTTCTGGTCACTGGCCACGCTGGCATTGGTCGTGCTGCACATATGCCCAATACAGGTTTATATACACAAATCCCCTTCCTTTGATCTAATTACCTCATTAGAGCACTTGTATGTGTTCAGACTAGGAATTTTACTGTGTAAGGACCCTGTATGCAGCCTTCCCCTGTAGACTGTCAGCTGAATTCCTCTCTTAATGACCTGTGGTAATCCACTTCATTTGTCACATTTTTTATTTGTTTTGTGGTCATTTTCATTTAATATCTGCACAACATTTTTTTTTTAGTTTAATCAAAAAATAGTTTTGCTGAGTGTTGCTCATAACAATGATCACAAATGACAAGTTCTGAGCAGCAGAAATACCATAGAGAAAAATTATTGGTTGCAGTAGTTAGTGATAGGTCAAAAATATTACTGCTCTCATCCTAATGAGTTCAACAAATGCGTAACAAAACAACCAAAGGAGGGTATTAAAATAGCAAATCTAAATGACAAGTGGGTTTATTTTTCATATTATGTAGGAAAGTGCAGCCAAAAACGTACATGTAATAGTCAAATGTTGTCCAACTTTTTATGCTTTATGGTTTGCTTTTTATATTTCAATAAATTCCTGCATTTACATCTAAATGTTTACCGCAAGCTTAATAATGCGCATACAATATTATGTTGATTGAACAATAACTTAAGTACAACTGAATAGAATCTCTTGCTAAAAGTATCACACAAGTCACCAGTAGCAAGCAGATAATGGATTCAAGATTTTATTTTCATTTTTTTTACTTTTTTGTAGACAGATTGGACATATAATTACAACCTTTACGTATACAAACTGTATAGTACTGCATTCATTATAAGTTGATATACAAAAGAAGTGAATCGTTATCTACTACATTAATAACTTCATATATATGGGAACACTGTTGAATTTAAGAACAGATAGTCCTAAACAGATTAAATCATACACTCCTACTGCAAAAGAACACAGCTAGCCTCATTATTTAGAGTAAGAACCAAGCTCTCAAAGACATCTTGTAAGTGACAAAATGTTTTATGTATAGTCTTTGATCTTTGATCTTGTTTTTCTTTTAATGAGGATTGTATTTTTATTTATTTATGCATTTATTTATTTTTGCTGTGAGGTAATTAAGTGCTGGAGAAATTATTTTTATAATTTTCTGTTGCTCCCTCATTAGCATCTGTCTGATTAGTATGGATTGAGCAGCTCCTTTTTATATACACTATATCTAGCTGCCTCTTATCCCACACCTTGTACTTAATACTAGTGCAGTGCTCTTCATACAAAAAATTATTTATTATAATGTCAAAAATAGTAATGAAGAGTCTGATGTGGAGTTGGAAAGAAAATGAGCATAATTTTCCCATAAAAAAAATGCAGGCAAAAATAGTGTATTTTCACCAACAGACAGAGCCAAAGCAAAAATGCGAGATGCAGCTAGTTCTACATCAGCAGCTTATGCACCAGAGTTGCGCCAAGTGCAGAAATAGCATATTAACATCCATATGCAGAGCTCTATGATTCTTCATAAGAAGCATATGTGCCTGGTGTATTTGCAACCAACCCAGAATGTAAATGCATGTATAACGCCAATTAGGCTCATTAGACACAACAAGCAGTTTCCATTTAATTCATATTAACCCTTTTTACACATACTGTGCATATTTATGGTGTGCTGCCGCATTCTCATTACTACCTTATGTATTGTGGCCAGTTCACGTGCACTTACTTAATATAAAACTTGCACTTCTTAAGGCTTTAAAGAAATAGCAGTAGCCTCAGATATAAATGCTTTATTGTGTGCAATGCATCACAATGTTAAAACATTATGATCTCTTAATTAAGCCCTAATTAAACAGTGTTATAACCAGGGGCGAGTCGGGTGGCAGGGGGGCATCTGCCCCCCGGGCCGCTCAGTCTAACCGCTGTTTGAAATTCCCAAATTTCTGAGGGGGTAAGAGCAGGAATACAATTCCAAACAGGGTAATATGTTTACAACAGAAAGTTTAAAAGTGTCAATAGCTTAGCAATACATAATTGCAATGTAATTTGCTAAACAATAGTGTTTGCAAACTTTTTATTTGCTAGGAGACACACGCATGCATTATTCAGTGTAAACAAAATAAAAAACATTGTCATACCTCTAGAGAACCACTTTGTGACTACACAAATTATCACAAAAAATGTGTGCTCATTCTACTAATATAGCCACAATCAATGAACAAATTGATATCCCATGTGGAGATAATTTTGAGATCATCCAATCAGAAGAAATGCCATTCTTCATCATCATCATCATCATTATCATCATTATTATGGTTGTATACCTGTTCTGTAGCAGATGCAAAAGATATGATTTCTAACAGATTCATATGCAGGGCTGGCACCAGAAATTGCAGGACCCAGTACAAATGATGTAGGCAGGACCCCCCTCCTTCCGTCTCCAGCCCATCCCCATTTTTAAATTACCCAATTTTTGCCATCCCCCATTCTCTTCAATCACACCCAGTTACCGGTTCTATCTATACCGTGCAGAACTTTACTTAACTCTCTGCTTCTCCTTTCGGCTCCCCTCCATCGACATTATTAATTAAATGTCAGCGATGCTGCAAGGAGCCTCTCTGTCTTGTCACAACTCTGTTCAGGAGCCTTGACATCTTGTAAGAGTTGGCAGACATGCTGTCTACAAGGGGGCTGCTGTCTCGTTCTTAAGTCGGCAAAGGAGGCCCCTACCCATCCCTCACACCTCAGTAGCAGCTGCTACCTAGAAATGGAGTCTGCTACCTTCCTTAAATCACTGCAGAGGCCCCCCTCATCTAATAAATGTATCTAGGCCCATGGCTAGGAGCCCCCACACTGCTGTAGGGCCCCATACTGCTGTACGTTCTTTACCCCCTTGATGGCGACCCTGCATATATGAATACAACTACTAATGTTCATCAGATGCATTTGCATGAACATGCCCTTACTCTACTTAGCCTTTGCAGGGCAAACCTTCCCTCCCCAGTCTGCCTCTCTTAAATCATAATAAGTCATAAGTGTCAACTACATGAAGGTCTGCTTGTGCGTGTATGCATGTGGTTTCGTTCCATGCAGAGTGAAATCATGCTACGCAAACTGGTAATATTCACTCTGCATCAGGCCCACAGTGATACCTGTAGTTTCTGAAACTTTTCTCTCTAAATAGGTATAATAACTGAACCTTTTTTATAGTACAGGGGTTACGGTGGTGGGTATATGGCAATGCTATAATGGCATTTCTTTCGGGTGGGGTACAGGAGAACAACTATCTAAATACCGACATAGTTTTAAACATTGTGAGAATAATGATGGGTATAAGGCCGACAATAATAAAATCACTACTTACCATATAACAGACATGAAGTTTTTCAGAAACTTTAAATCAGTAATACTCGGACCCCACGCCTGTATTTCATTACCACTTTAAAAAGCGCCATTTTCAGTGTGCCCATAGTTTCTGAAAAACTTCATGTCTATTATATGGTAAATAGTGATTTTATTATTGTCAGGCTTATACTTACCATTATTCTCCCATCGTTTAAAATTATGCTGGTATTTAGATTGCCATGTTAATGACTACCGTTTCTTTTTACTCAAGACAGGTGCATACTGAATTGCTTCTGACTACCTGTGGGGTGGTTTTCAGGGGCCCTCATGCATCTTACTGTGACTCTTGTCACGTGGTGGTTTAAACAAATGCAGTAGCACAAGTGTAGCAAAGGCCATGCTTTATTGATCACTTATCAACTGGACCAATCATTTGCATCTGGTCCAGATACCTATGCATTTCACCATTTCAAATTTAGGCAGTGGTTTTAGCCTAGTATCCTGCCCGATTTATCTCCCACCCTTGTATGGGCCATGATATATACTCAATTACGTCAATTGGCTGGGTAGAAGCAGAACCAAGGCAGAGGCCATGTTAAATGTAGTTGACATTAAAGCTGCAAAAATAACAGCATTTTAAATTGTGCAGATTAGGCTGACACCAATACCAACATGATGTTATCCCCAAACAAGAACATCCAAAAGATTCATAAAAAGCTTCAGTGCCATGCCCCACATCACCCTTGGCATAATTATCAACTGTAAGAACAGTCACTTCGAGCTTGGCATAAATTGTGTTTAACAAAAAAAAAAGCAGCAAAAATTAACTTGGGGTAATGTGGTCCTGCCCTTGACACAAGTGACACTACAAAATACATGAAGAATCATCATTAAAACAAACAAGAATAAAAATGCAAGGGCCAGAATAAAGCCAATCTGTGCCTGCCAGCCAACCAGGCCCTTCCATCCAACCACCTCCTGCCAGCAGAACAGGCCCTTCCAGCAAAACACAAGGGATAAATACAATCATATTTTTCTTACCAGGAGGTGGAAATTCTGTTTAACAACATGGTGGAAACAAAAAGAACAAAAAAATCAATGCATCGGCTTCCATTACAAGCTATGTAAAGAAGTTAAAAAAATAACAAGACCTTAATGAAAAACTGCCATGGTGCATGTTGCTCACAGGAGAGAACCAATTGGTTGGTAGCTATCAGTGGCACTCCATTCCACTCTGGGCAAACCATTTAGTTCTAAAGGGATGGATCACAAGGGACAAATCTGAAGATTATGGGTTGGAGAATGTAGATTATTAAAATGGTAATGCATCACATCATCCCACAAATTCAAAGAACATTAAAATTATGCCATAGCAACTAGTGGAGGACCTTGGATCCAGCTACTGTTGACAACATTGGAGCAGAGAGGAAAAACCTGTATTCTTACACAGCAAACTGGACATGGTGAAAAGGACAGGGAGAGGCCAACCTCTGCAAAGCAACAGAACACAGTTAAAGATAATTATATTGAAATACTAAAATAACCTCTTAGCCTGACAATTTATCTTTTATTTCAACTTGTTAGGGACTATATTTTTTATTTGAAATTTATATTAGCACCCAAATGTAGTTAAGAAATTCAAAATCATGTAAAATGGACCATTAGCCTGGCGTCTTACTGCTGTGAACTACTTTGATACAATGTAGTTCAAAAACATTTTTTCCCTTACAGCTTCAAGTGGGCTCTTGCAGCTATGAGTTTGCTTGTGTATGTAGTTCTACATCCCACTGCTACTTCTAGAACTGGGCTTAGTCAGTCCCAGGCACTTTATGGCTGCCAGGCCTGACTAACCCCAGTAGTATCATGAAACAATGCTGTTTTCTTACTTTTAACTATCACTCCAATAACCACTAGACACAGGTGTTTTAGCATGGGGCTCATATATTAGGGGTTAACATTTTTGCTTGAGTCATTAAGGAGAGCAAAGCAAATAAAAGGAGTAACTTGCACCTGGGCAAAACCATGTTGCATTGGAGGGGAGGTAAATTTAAAATGTGGAGACAGATTTATAGTTGGGGTAGGGCATGTATTAGATTACATTTTATTGTAAAAATAAAGCTATCAAGTATTTGTGTGCTACATGAAATAACAGCCAGTATTTAACTTTAATGCAAAATAATAAACTAATTTACACCCCTTGTGTTGTAACATGGTTTGTCCAGGAACAAATTTACTCCTTTGTTTGCCTGGCTCTCCTTAATTTCTCTGCCAAATGCCCTACAGCATTTTTTATTTATTATGTCCAAAAATTATGATACATTCTTTAATTTTAAAAGGAGGAGAATGAGCTGCAGCCCTAACAAACTGCATTCTACCCTTTAGGCAGGAAAATAAAAAAAAACTAGGCCCTTCCAACTGCAAGACCTATTGCAAAGAATGAAAGGTAAGTTTCCTTAATAGGAAAATTAATTTATACAGAAAGTAGTGTATTGCCCATGTGTCCTTTAGTCTGATAATATAACCAATGTAAAATAAATTGGGGCATATAACAAAAAAAACACAGGCTTGTGCAGTAATTTATTGACGGCCAGAATAAAGGAATGGAGGCACCTGGGCTAAGGGGGCCTCCTTTAACTTGTGAGCCATCCCTGCCTCCCCCCGTGAGGTCCCACTTGTGAGCCGCCCGCCGACCCACCCCACCCCAAGCACTTACCTCTTTCTGTTGTCCGGTCACTGTAGTCCCTTCGAGGTTCACTGTAAGTTCCTTAATGAGGATATCTCGTCAGAGTGAGACTCACAAGATCTCCTCAGTAAGGAGATTACTGAGCACTGGGGAAGGACTACAGTGACAGGCTCAGCAGCATTGATCGGGCCGGGGGCGCCCACGCCCATGCACCGATCAATAATATCTCAATACATCAACAGATATATTTACTGTAATACACAAATGCATTAATGTTACAGTCTGTTTATACAGTCTGTTTAAAACCTACAGTCTGTTTATACACATAGGGCCTTATTCATTAGGGCACATAGCTGCTGATTTTGAGTGTATAATATGCATTTTCACTCTCTGCGCATACTCAAAACGGGCAGATATGACTGATAAATCAGTCTTTTTTTGTGCGATAACGCACGGAAGGGGCTGTTACTAAAGCCTGAAATTTAGGGGGGTGTCCCCTACTCTGTAGGTATAGTAGGGGGCGTGCCAAATTCGAGTGCAATCAGCCACGGCCATACAGTAATGGAAAACCGCTGCCATTTTTGCCATATTTCTTGCTCCAGCAATGGGGCTAGTCTAACTTGAGATGGAAATTTGTCCAACATTACAGCCAGTCGACCCACCGGCTTCATGCAGTGCAAAAAAAAAATTCTTGAAAAAAAAGAGTGGAACCCTCCCTACTAATGATATTAACCCTTGCGCTGCCAACCTAGTGCTGGTTTTTGCAAAATTGAGGGAGGAGCATGGGGTCCCTTACCCCATTTTAAATCAGCACTATAGCCAAACAGCTGGGGTTGTTGGCACTATAGTATAGGAGCACGCAGCAGGGGGTCCCCCTGCCATAATGACAAACCAAATCCAGGCTGGATTCCCTAGGGAGTTTGGTCTGAAAAAAATTGTGGGGTCTCCCCAGTTAAGGAGACCAAAGCCCAGTGCTGAGAGCACCATGATTCTTCCTACACCTGGTGGTGGTGGCGTTAGAGTAATAAAGTGAAAGAATTGAAAGAAAAAGTAAAAAAAAAAGTGAAAAACACCATCTTACTTTATAAAGCTACAAGTCCCAGCCAGCCCAGGCCGCCATTAACAGTCTTGGTAGATGCAGAACTTTGTTGCTTGCTGCTCTTGAGCGGGATGCAAAGGGATTTTTCCAGATTTTTTCTCTCAAGTAAGCCTGATTGGCTATTGGCATCACAAGGGGTCTGATTCATTAAGAATCTTAAATGAAGAGGTATCTTATTTCAGTCTCCTGGACAAAACCATGTTACAATGCAAGGGGTGCAAACTAGTTTTCTGTTTTGCACATAAGTTAAATACTGACTGTTTTTTCATGTAGCACACAAATATCAACTTTAAATTTCAGTGTACAAATAAGCTATCAAGTATTTGTGTGCTACATGGAAAAACAGTCAGTATTTAACTTATGTGCAAAACAGAAAATTAGTTTGCACCCCTTGCATTGTAACATGGTTTTGTCCAGGAGACTGAAATAAGATACCTCTTCATTTAAGATCCTTAATGAATCAGGCCCAAGGTTTTGATGGTTTTTTTTTACCTTCGCCTGTATCACTCGTTGTTCCTTCCTTTTCTTACACTGTTTCTCTTACTTTATGTTTCTTCCTCATTCTTTTGCCTTCGTTCCCTGGCAGTTTGCGGGGATTCTGTGTCACTGTGGGGTATTTAACACTGAATTGTGTTTGCTGCCTTGGGACTCCACTGCAGATCTGGGTCAGCAGCTACTCGTTTGTGCATTGGGCCACTTTGCACCAGGCAGCTTAGGATACTTCTGCATTTCTGCACCCTGTGGATGTGTGTTGGTTGGGACAGATGGACTTGAGGTGTCCCAAATTTAGGGGGCTCCTGTCCTAGGAAATTGCTAGGTGTTGGGTACCTCATATCTTGGTTATCCAGCTTGGGGGAATGACTTTGCTAATGTAAAATGAGTGGAGTTGATCCTGATCATTCAGTCTGACCTGTAGTGGGTGCATGCCTCCTAGCCTAATTTGCTCTTGTGTTAGTCTTACATAGTTTCCTGACAGTAGAGGTGGTATTTTCCTGATGAGCGGGCGATTGACCGATCCCATAAGAAGATTAATTAGTTAGTGGCCCGGTTTCTTCACTCAATGGGTGGTATTTGGATTGGGCATCTCTTCTTTAGGTGTCAGAACTCTGGTCTCTACAGGCCTGATAGGGTGCACATGAGGGAAGGAAGGTTTGGGCCTATTTAATGGGGAGATATATGGCGGTTTAATTAGGGTTGTTAGTACGTAGTATGGTGGCGGGCCTAGGTTCAGGAGTTCACCTAGTCTGGCAGGAGAATACTGTACATTCAGCTGGCAAGGTTGGTGGGGTTCACATTACTTGTAGTGAGGCATTTGAATCATGTTACCTTTCAAAGAGACGGCTTAGGTTCAGTGCAAAAACCACCCCTTGGGACTTAGTTGTGGCTGCGTTATAATTAGCCCAGAAGGATTTGGATTCTGGAATGCCTGGGACTATTATAACCATTTAAACACAAATGATAAGGGTGCTCTAAGGTAAAATGGTGGACAAGTATTGATGCCCAGAGGGTAATTGACCCGCAATGTGACACCCAAAATTACAGTTGACCTTTGCCGATCTGCTTACAGTGCCCCCCCCACCATATAGCATGTTTACAGAGTTAAATGAACAACTTTTTATTTTCCAACGAGTTCTGTGGGGTGTCCTTTATTTATATGATAGTGTTAAAAATAAGAGTAAGGGGTTATGGTTATGTCATCAAGCTTTAAGCATTTAAATTGAATTGTGTATATGCATGATGGTATATCATTTTGCATCTTTGGTTTTGAAATGAATTAAGCAGCATTTACTAATTTCCAGCTAGTGTGGGGGAATTCTGGTATTTAACCTTAGGGCATACTTAGAAATTCAACAATGTTTATTAAATGCACTTAGCAAAGAACTGAAATAGTGAGGGAGTGTCCAAATCTTCTCTGATAAAGTGAAACTAATTAAAAAGTAGGCAGGAGGTACGATTTATGAAGTTTTCTATTTGACTCATGCTGCATTTAAACACTGTTTAAAATTTGGAAGGCAGAATGAAAAATCAGAAGGTTATTTTAAGTAGATGAAAATTAAAGGAAATTAAATAGCAAGATAAATCAAGCCTGTCTCCTTGTATTAAATCCTGCATGGATGAGTATTAAAGTTAGTTGTATGTTAGATATATTTTTTTTAATTCCTGGGATTTGTAAAGTGATAAATGTAAAATATGCTTGAAATGTTTAATAAAATTATTTGTATGAACTTTAGCAATTTGTGATAAAATACATTTAAAAATATACAGATGCATTTATAAAACTTGTCCTGAAATAATAGCCAAATATATAAGACCCTTGACCTGGTTTCCATGTATTAAAGAAATGAAACAGTTTTGTATTTCTATTTACATGCTGTTTTTTCAGCATCTACTTTGCAACATATTCAAAGGTATACTTGCAGTGTGTATCTGGACAGTATATATTGCTGAATATAGACTGTTTGAATACTGACGGAACATTTTATTTAGAGGACAAGTCAGTGGATTCTTATAAACCTTTATGATCATTGTGATATTATATGGTCCCTATAGATAACTTGCTGCTTTTCTGCATTGTAAACATAAATTATATTAATGTTATAAATATATAAAAATACATTGTAAGGCAGTTTATGTACTTGTAATTTTTTTATGTTACTCTTTTTCTGTACCATCAGTTCCCCAGCCTCTTTTTTCCACCTTGAGACTTAACTGCTGCCCCTGGCTTTCCTCTACTCCTTTGCCTTTTGCATCTCCATCACTGCTATGATCCTTCTAGTGGTGCACACACTACTGGGCACAGGTTCAGCCTTCTTTAGTTCAGTCTCCACCTCCCTCCTTCTCTTCCCATTTTATCTTTGCACTGAAATTCACATTTATCCCTTTGCTCTGTGCATATGGTAAAAAGATTATATCGGCGCTTCTCCTTTAAGTGATAGTTTATTTTGTGACACTTGGCAGCTAAGTTAACAAAAGAGCATAAAGAGAAAAATTTATAGAAAAATATACATATATCTCTCTATACACTCGGCGCATAAGACACTGTAATGTAAAGAAATGGATCTAAGCACAAAATACAAAAAATATAATGAATAAAAACACGGTAATGTTTATACTCTCTGCTGGTGTGAGCATGTAACGAGCACTTGGTGAGGTATAAAGGAAATGGATCTTACCCTATTCTCTCCCTGACAAATAACAGCTTCTCCAAGTCCTGATATATCCAGATAAGTTGTACGCAGTGAGGAATTCTTTCGAGGAGAAGAATCTGTAGATACAGGTGATCCTCTGCTCTTAGCACATAAAGTTCACCACTCAGTGCGGTGGTGCTTAGGAAAGTAGATTCCGTTCCTCCTGTGGACGGAAAGCCTGATGGTTCAAAATACCTCCAAGTTTGTCTCTCAACCTACGTGTTTCGTCTTACTGAGACTTTTTCAAGGATGGAATAGACATAGCCTTGTATCTCCCTTTATAGTCAATTTTCAATAAACTTTATTAGTAGTAAAAAAATTAGCAAAATCACATCAAGTTGGAAAAAAGGAGAATATACAAAGCTCTTGTAAAAAACGTAAGTATCTTATTGAAAAAAAAATGTACAAATAAATCAAAAATAAAAAAAAAATAAAAATAAAAATAGAAAGTATGTGCTTAGATTCATAAAAAAATAAAAAATACATAAAAAATTTGTAAAAGAACAGAACAACATTTATGCCAAAAAAGGCCACAAATCAAATTCAAAGTTTAGTCCTGCTAGTGTCAAAGTCTTTAATTTGTAAATATATTGAGTCTCAATCTTTGACATCTTAGCGATATAATTGCCTCCCCTCCAATTTTCAGATACCCTCTTAATTCCCAAAAATGTCATTCCTGTTGGGTCTTTATTATGTTGTAATAGAAAATGGTTGGTTACACTATGAGTTGTAATGCCTTTTTTGATGTTACGGATGTGTTCCATTACCCTAATTTTAAGTTTTCTCTTGGTCCTACCGATATACTGGAGGCCACATGGGCACTCCAAAAGGTAAATCACCCCTTCAGAATGACAGGAGATATTTCCTCTGATGTGGTATTTCTCTTTAGAGTCATGGGATATAAAAGTGGAAACTGGAGTGGTTGAAACCCTATTTGAGTTCTTACAACCTATACAGTTTGTACAGAAAAAGAACCCTTGAGAGTTGATGTTCGATGTTGGGTTTTGTAAGGGTAAATGACTATGTGTTAGTATATTTCTAAGATTATCTGCTTAGTCAAAATGTCAAAATGTTCAAAGTTTGTGGTCAGGACTTCCACCATGCATATTATCATCTGGGCTCCCAATCCAGAAAAAGGTGGTGCATTGTATGTTTTGGGGTAAATTATTGCCAAAAGCAGAAAGGGGGCTAACACTTATATATGGGCTACATGGGCAAAAGGGCATATTTGCAAATCACTAAATGCATTGCACAGCCACACTTTTTGTCTGGTTCTTAAAAGACCACGCTCTATATATTTCACTCTTTTGAAACTGAGAGCTTGATTCACTAAATTACGATAATGCCGATACATGGTGCATTTTGCATAACATTTCTTTGGGCATGCCCAGAACTAAACTATATGCCAGAGAATGCATGGGTATGAAATTCATCTTGGAACGTAAAACATACTTATGAGATCCTATGACTTTAGGGATGAAATGGGGGAGGGCAAGGGCAGTTGAATGTAGCAAAGTACAGTAAAGGAATTCCTCGGCGGAAATGGATGAATCAAGTTCACACACAGAAGTACACTCCTTTCCAGATATAAGATTTGCACCTGCTACAGGTCAAGTGTAAGTGATGGATGGTAGTGATGATTATGCATCACACACACACACACATTTTTTGCACTATTGTCAATTTACCTACACAATTTACACCACCCATTTAATCAAATAAAATGATAATATCATGCATGGCAGGTGGGTGCTATTGTGTTATTTAGATTCTAAACAAAAAGCACAGGAAAAGACACCGCTGACCACTTACTGAAACAAGGTAGGTAAAACTTGTACATTAGTGACTCAGTAGAAACAAAGCATATATGTTATATATGGATATATGTCACATATATGTTAGTATGTGCAAGAGCTTTAAATTGTCTGCCCGTTATCTTAAAAGGTTCACTGTGGCACAAATACAAAATAATACACCCAATGAATTCCCATCTTTCAAATGTCTAGACACTGTTGCATACATTGTGTAATGTAGGTTTATGTTTTAAATTGTTTAAAGTGATGGCTATGATATGCAGTTTGCATATAATTGCATTTTTCTTTGGAAATACAATAAGTGAAGTTTTTATACTTTTATGGACCAAGCTTTGTTAGCTGGAAGTATGCATCATCTATAATGTTTAGACCCCAAAATCTACAATGCATAAGTGAATTTTTTTCCCAGTAATGCCATTGATGGGTGCAAGAAACCAAGGTTGCTGGCTGGGAGGAAGTTGACTTCAATCCTGGTCTTCCAGATTTATGTAAGTACCTTTTGTGTTAAATTAGAATGGAATGGATTACAATAAATATATGTGAAGATACCGGGTTTATCTGGCCCAATGCTACCCACTTCATGCTGGCTGGCCACCCACGGGTGCCTTCCTATGCCAGGGAAGTCTACCCAGTACCTTGTAGGATTCGTATGGTCACTCAGGCAAATGCAGTTATAGAAATACAACAGTATATTTATTGTCATACAAAAAACACTAGAATATTAAGTACACACAGTAAATAAATGCCATGCAGATTTACCACATTATCTGTCCCTTACCCCAATAGCTTAAGGACTTATAGTCACCTGGCTGTCCAGACTTCACGACCCATGGATCTCTCTCAGCTGCATATATAGACTCTAGTTAGAGAACGACAACTCAAAACCTATGAACACCCTTACCCCCTGGAGTTGTTCCTTATATCTAGGGTCTAATTTACACAGTCTTTCCCCTCCCTGGGCAAACCCCTGGGTCTATTCTACTTAACCATTGGTCAGTGCTGGACTAGTGGGGGTTGGACAGTGAAGTGAAGATGAGCTGTCCTTCCAGAGAACCTATCCTGTTAGATTGCCTGTCTGGACAAGACTGGTGAGAACAATGGACACTAATTAGTTTTCCTACTCCAGCACATGACAACCTGATCACTACCCACAATCCCCCTGACTTCACTTTAAAGACAATGAATAGCAACCTTACTGCAAGTCATCAATATACAATGCACAATATACATATTTACACTGAACTACAATGTTCCCTTAGCCACATGTTATTGGACAATGCAGTTTTAGTCTGGTGAGCTGGGGAACAAAAGCATGGGCTACAAAAAGTACTTGCTATAATCCACATTATGTGAGAAATGAGAAACCGAATAGTCACAAGGTTATCACACTCATTTCGTCACAATATACATAGAAAAAAGGACATTTTTTATTTTCTTTTTCTCCCTTGCTTGCCCTCTGGCCCAATATTATCTGTGCTACTTGATCAGAACTGCCTCCAGGTCACCTGAGCAGAAGGTGGTCCTGGGACAGTAGAGGCAACATTTCCAACAGGGGAAGGAGAAGTAGTAGGGGCAGCACTGCCCACAGAGGTATGAGGGTCAGAAGAAGCAGTAGCGACAACAGGGGCAGGAAGGTAAGTAGGGTCAGAAGATGGCAGTGGGGCAGAAGCAACCTTAAAAAAGTTACCTTAGTAAACTGGTGGCTGATAATATTGAGTGTAAACTGTTGGGTTATGGTAAAGAGAGTAAACAGGTTTGGGATGGTAATGTAAGTAAACTGATTGCATAAGTGCCACAGGGGTAGGATGGAAAAAGTGTGGCATAGTGAAAATAGGGGCATATTGTTGCACAGGGGCAGGATAGGCATAAGGCAGCACTGGAGTAGACTGGGCATAAGGTGGCACAGATTAAGGATGGGCAATGGGACAGGAAAACCATTCAGTAGCACAGGAGATGCATGGCCTTACGGTGGTACCAGGGAAGGAAGGGTATAAGGTGGCACAGGAGCAGGAGGGGAAAAGGAGGCTGAGGGGAAGGCAGTGTAAAATGTGGAAAGGGGGTAAGAAGGTGGGAAACAATTATCTGCAAGTCACTTCCATGTTGATTGCATCCTTTTTAGTGTGTCATTTATTTCCCTTTGTGTCCCTCCAAACTTGTATAACTTTCATACATTTTCTCCAATAATGCTTCAAAATTTGTCTTCTGCCCACTACCCACTACTTCTTCCTCCTGGGGCTGCTCATCATCCTCCCACATGGGTGTTGTCTCTTGTGGCCTCCTCTTCCAGTCACACTCTGCCTCAACATGTTAGTTAACACAAGGAATAAAAAAATATCGTAAGTATGCATGTTTGTGTTCATAACATTTTTGCATCATATCAGTAGATTTCATTCTGCACATTAGACTGTTCACATGTGAAATGTATATTGTTTGGGGGTCATGTGTCTATATGTGGAGTCATGTACAGAAAATATTATGCCAATTGATTGGACAATATGCATTGCTTATCTATGCAATGCAAACTGCTTATTTTTGTCCTTATGGCAATTTTATCTGTGCATTCATGTATAACTTTGTTATTGTGCAAAGGATAAGCACATAAAATACATAGTCATCTTGACTGCATGGCATGATAATCCAAAAGATTTCTTTGAATAATTGAGAATTTGAGTGAAGACATGAGTCTGAAAATTGTACAATATGTTTGAACGTGTATAAGTTTCTGATAGTAGATAATACAATACATAGAAACTTTGGGGGCAGCGCCGCTTTAAATTTAAGCTGCGAAGATGCTGAACTCCCGCGAGTTGAACAAAACGGGGTATGATACATTTACCCCCTTGACTTACAAAACAATATATTCCGGTCCCACCTAAGGTTCTGTCCTAATTTTGTGAGCATACTAAATTTATTTCTGTATTACACTTCACTTATCTTTACTTTAAACATTTTGCAGATATAGACCTATTAAATGTGAAGACGTTAAAATTAATCTACAATTTTATTTTGTTAATATTCACCAATAGAAGTGGTTTTTGATTCTAGTAGATTGGAGAGCTTTCTTGTACCCAACTCTAGTCTTGTAGTAAAAGTATTCTCTTAAGTTGGAAGAGCACAGTCTCTTATTAAATTAACAAAATGTTTCCTTATATGATTGAGGACAGTCCTTAAAAAAAAATCCTAATGTAGACCTACTCTCTCTTTTTAAATATGTAGAAGGTAACCAGGTTAGATGTATGCAAAGCACAATATATTGAAATATATAAAATATTGTGTTTACTTATCTTTTTTTCACCTCATTCACAGACCTCCAAATTGGAGGCATGGCATTGACCTGCTTTGTAATGTTCTCCCATATGCAGTGTTTATCCAGGGTGGATAGTTACCAGTTGGCAGGTGCAGCCTATCCACCACCAGCTGCATTATGATTTCCACCTCTCGTTGGGTTATGTTTGGTTGTCTCTGTTTGCTGGAAGTAGACTTGCTTTGGCCAGCTCTTTCTTCAGCAGACATTATCAGTAAATAGCAGAAGAAAGCACCAAATTACCAGTCGAAATAGACTATGAATATAACAATAGCTATTAGCCTTTGTCACATAATGGTGGAGTACTATGATTGCTCCTCCAGCTTCATTTAGGGTCTGCAGAGGCCATTGATTTTGTTTCAATGCCAAGGCACTGGAATGCCCGTATCTGCTGCTACAGGACACTATAGTGATTAAAAGATATATTTTCTTCCAATCCTCCAATAACAGGTAAGAGGAAATCAGCCATTTTAGATATGGTATAGAAGAGATTAGCAATGGATGTGCCTATGTCTACATATGGCCAGAGAGCAAACTAGTGAAGAGAATGTTGAGAAGTCTTATTCACTTGCGAACATGAGGATGAGCAGATATACCAGACTTGAGCTTCGTGCCTGGACAAATATCATGAAAAAATGCTTGGGTCCTTCACCTTTTTACATTAGTTATGAGGAAAAAAATGCAGCTTACAGGCCTGCAAAGGTTTGCCTGCACTATAGGTATGGCAACATGTGATCCATCGTCCAACTACAGTGATGATTGAGTGACCTATGCAGGTGGCAACTGCAGCATCTTGCTGAGCTAAGGAGTGAGCTTAGAAGACATAAGTTCACAATTACTAATAAATACATAAGATTAGTTATATCTGACTCGTTTAGTTAACGACAAAGCAATACTTCTTCTTGTAGTAACCTTCATTAGACAAAGTAAAATGTCTGCTATGTTTATAGCAATGTAATGTTTCAAAATTAGTATGTTATTAATATACAGTCAAGAGCATATGCAAGTGGTGCAGGTGTGTTTTATTTGCCCAATATTGGAGTAATTGTCCATGTGTGTATTGGATATTTAACATGCAAACCTAAGATTATATCTATGTAGCTATGTATGTGTGAGACAGACAACATTTTGAAAAAAATCATGTGTTATATTTCTTGCAACAAAACACCTCTGCTGCCAGGATGAGTGGGCTAGGAAGGAGCCCAAGGCGGAAGCCAAAGAGGAGCACCATGCAGAGGAGCCAGAGGAGGCAGGGACACCCCAGGCTTCTGCCACAGAACGCAAGTATATTGATTTAATAATCTAGTATAATATTTAATTATTTTGTTTTGCAGCATAAAAGTGTGTGTATATCTTTACCTAATGTGTCTGCTACAGATGTCTGACATCCTGGGCCTACTAATTATTTGTTGCCAAGCAATCCTCCACCCCCCCATATATTTATATGTGCCTCCAAAAATTAGTCCTTTGAATAGTACTGTGCTCAGAATATGATGAATCTTGCAGAGAATATCTCTAAATGTAGCATAACTGAAGTCTGATGGGCTAGAAAACCGTGGGAACAAACTACAGTAATAAAGCTAAGATATGTTTACAAAATATCATAGTATTTTGATTTTAAAAGCTTTTCTCTCTTTGTTTCAGGTGGCTAAGATTCCACCACACAAATATTGTTTAAAAAAAAAATTACACCAGGGGGCGGGGCCATTTTGGACCAAATTCTGCCCACTTCATTTGGAAGTGGGCAGAATTCAGGAGATTGCCATACTCTCCAGGGAGTCGTATGTGTAGTTTAAAGTTTGCTAAGTTAGCAAGTTTGTAAGTTTGTAAGTTACATGATTTTCTCTCAGCAAACAAACAGGGTGTGTCTGATTAGTCCAAACAGAGGCAGTGATGGGCGATTCCTTAGAAAGAGAAGGTGGGTGTGTCACCTGCCCATCAAGCTAAGGCTGGGGGAGGAGTATCATGTATAAAAGCTTGACTGTGTTACTTGTTCAGGGAGATCAACGCTGGGGAAGCTGGCTGGTCTTGAGAGAGCTGAGCTATGTATAGCTAGCGTTTAGGGTCTCCAAGTATTGCTGTGAAATCTGTATGGTGTCAAAACATTTACCATCCTGACAATAAAACTACATAAAAAGGAAAAAGTTGTTCGCGTGTGCTTCAGCAGTAGTGGGCACTTGCCACAATATATATCAAAGTATATATACATTTCTTCTACTGTGTGCTTTGTTTACTAAAGTTCGTTTTCATTTTGTTCGTAAAAAAGTAATTAGTTAAAAAAAACTGTGTGTGTTTTATTTTTCATAAGCAAATGTAATGTATGTATAGTAATGTGAGGGTGAGAGAGATATCCTATATGTTTTTTTTATATCCTACAATATCATGTAATTACACCTTGCAACAGTATATGTTGAAGTTATAATGCATAATACAAAGGGTTAATATGCAGGGTTAGTATGTGATCTATAATATAAAAGCCTAGCGGCGTGTGTTAGTCTGTGTGTGGAAAAAACTGCCGGGTGACAGAGTGCTCAAGCTGCAGCGCCACCTGCTGGGCAGAGTTAAATACTACACTGACCTACTAAATTCTTAGCATTATCTAATATATAAAAGTAAAAGCCTAAAAGCGTGTGTTAGTGTGTGTGTGTGTGTGTGGAAAAAACTATTTTCTCAGAAAGGGCTCATCTAATTGACCTGAAATTTGGTATACTGACATTATTTGACAAAAAAATTAGAATAGTGAAGTCAGTTAACTTCCATCATACCCCCGTCCCCCCGTGGGAGGGGTAGTAAAGGCTAAATTTACGAGTTGAGGGCTTAAACTCATTTTCGTGAGGTAATTTTACCTCATGAACACACATGTGTAGCGATGTGTGTTAGTGTGAGTGGAAAAAAATATTTTCTCAGAAAGGGCTCATCCAATTGACCTGAAATTTGGTATACTTACATTATTTGACAAAAAAATTAGAATAGTCAAGTCAGTTAACTTCCATCATCCCCCCTTCCCCCCGTGGGAGGGGTAGTAAAGGCTAATTTACGAGTTGAGGGGTCAAACTCATTTTCGTGAGGTAATTTTACCTCATGAACACACATTAAAAAGGGCGCTTGCATCGGGAAGTAACGCTCTTCCCCTGATGAGGCCTGGGCTAGGCCCATATGCATGACAAGAACCTTTTTAAGACCTTAAGTAGCTTGATTTGACTAGAATGCATGAGTATCATGCATGGGTTAACTTGTAAAACATAAGTGTATAATAAAGTGAATGAGGGTTAGGAAGGAAATTCATTCCTGTGTGTTCCTCTATCATTTGGTAATACAAATTCATGTAGTGCAAAAAGTTACATCTGCTCGTTAATCAGATGGAGAAGAAAATAAAAACCATCACTACGTGCGTGCGATTTTACATCACCTAAGTGGCTTGCTCCCATCTTCATTAAGGAATGTATTGCCTGCATACGTTTGATCTTGACTATGGACATGCGTATGGCCATTGTACGTGTGTTTTTTAAAAAAATGCTTGTTTTATATTCCTTGATGAATCAAGCCTTGAATTTATTCCCGTAATATGTTTATAATGTAAATGTATTTAGGCATGCATACAAGCATATATCCATTTTCGTTTTCTCTAATTATGGCAAACATGTATGCTGTCACATACAATATTCACAACCAAGTAATGTAAGTCATCTAGGCATGCAATTATGCTTATTACAACATATATCTTATGAAATTATTTTAAACTCTCAGTTTTACTAGTTTCTGCATTAGAATGATCACACTATATATTTGGGCTACTTAGCAAATTTGTCTTGTTTAAGACTTTATATTAGAAAACATGGTCAATACACCCTCCCTATCACACATCAGTTCTCTATCAATTGAGTGCAATCCATCACATGCAGTATTATCAAGGAAGAAAGTACTTTTCCCTAAATCTACACAAAATCTTTTTTTTTTAATGTGTTCAAAGTAAATTCTGAAGGTTGAGCATATAATAATTTTCCTAACTCTCATAAATATATTATTGTTTGCTTACAAAATTTATCTTGCCTGCATAGTCTCCATAATAGAGATGCGCAGACTCGTTTTTTCGAAAAACAGAACGCCCCGAACATCACCATCCGGCTCTGTACTTTCCCGCCTCCTCGAATCTGAATCGAGGCAAAACGTCATTGTTGCACCAATTGGATCTCATGGGTTTTGAATTCCATAAGTACCTCCCTCCCCAAGAGATCCAGCGCCATTGCTCACACAGAAACATGGGTAGCAGTGTTTTTGGCACTCTCCATTGCTCAGGGCCTTTGCTCATACAGAAACAGGCGGAGTAACAGTGTTCTTGTCACAAAATTGCCTTGAAAAAAATAAATACAGATCCAAAACCAAAACACGGAGGTCAGTGAACAGCCCTACTCCATAATCCCTTGCAGTATGCCTGTTGAAAGCACTCCTGTTAATCTTATTATAACAATAGTGTCACGGGCACTAGGAGTCTTTGCCCAGGATATCACCAGATGATGTTCTTACCAGAGTAATATAGCTGGTACTATGGTCCTCTGGTAGCAGGGTGACAACGGAACAGGAGAATCAGCAGATGGTGAGAGAATGCTCAAGGAAAGTCTATGACTAGCAGCAACTGGTAATGACTAGATGTATGTACATGAGGAACCAGATGGACAAGTAAACGTGAGGAGAGTCAGTGGTCTGCGTACAGCAAGTTGTACCACTGCTATAGTGAGGAGGAATGTCCAGGAGTAGAGAGGAGGTAGTGAAAGTCAGTGGTCTGCGTATAGCAAGTTGTACCACTGTCTATAGTGAAGGAATGGATTCCAGGTGCAAGTAGGTAACGGGGAAGTCAGTGGTCTGCGTACAGCAAGTTGTACCACTGCTTATGTGAGAGGATACTTGAAACTGGTGTCAATGGGAAACATGAGTCAGTGGTCTGCGTGCAGCAAGTTGTACCACTGCTATATATATGTGAGGAGGGACACGAGGAGATGAATGGAATGCAGAGGATACACGGGGCACACAGAACTTGATCCCACGATGATAACCACAATGCAATAATAACTGACAAGCGCTGCTTTGAAGTATACAAAGTCACTATAGAGATCCAGATAATAGGAAACAAAGTCAATAGTAACAATAGCTTCAGTAGATGGAAGACTCCGGAGATGAACACAACACAGTCCAGACGGATATGCAATATAATAGCAAAGTCAATGGAAAGTATGCATACCGCGAATCAGGAGAGCAGGTTGTCAAGGAGACGTGCAGGGATACCTGAACGGCTGAACGCCGGCAGGAGGAGAGAGCACTGGAGGATGGAAGCGGTAATCAGGTTGGTGCAGCGCACGGAAGGTAACCGGTAATCAACGGAGTAATACTCAGGAAGCAGTAGTAAGTAAAACTGGAAACATGATGAACACGGGAGAGTTGAGGCTGTCTGGTATCCGGCAGTAGTAGCGGAGGCATCGGAGGGAAGGCACGCTGAACACGGGAGAGTAGAGGTGGTCTGGAATCCGGCAGAAGTAATGGAGGCAGCGGAGAGCAGACACGCTGAACACAGGAGAGTAGAGACGGTCTGGAATCCGGCAGTAGTAATGGAGGCAGCGGAGAGCAGACACGCTGAACACAGGAGAGTTGAGGCGGACAGGAATCCGGCAGTAGTAGCAGATAGGAATCAGCTGAGTGCAGACACGATGAACACAGGAGAGTTGAGGCGGACTGGAATCCGGCAGTAGTAGGAGATAGGAATCAGCTGAGTGCAGACACGATGAACACAGGAGAGTTGAGGCGGACTGGAATCCGGCAGCAGTAGCAGATAGGAATCAGCTGAGTCCAGGCACGATGAACACAGGACAGTTGAAGTGGTCTGGAAACCACAAACGTAGTAAACAGGAATCAGCTGGAGCTGAATACACGAGGAAACACAGGAGCACCTTCAGAGGCTCATGGGGAATGAGACTCCAAGATCAGGCAACCAGGTAATGATCACAGGTGGTTTAAATAGGGAGGGTTGCCTGATCATCTAATCAATTAAAAGCAACAGGTACTGAAGGTTTCATAAGGGCTGCACATGCGCAGACCCTCAGGATGGCGGACGGCCACGGTTCCTGAACACGGGAGAAATGGCACTCACAGTCCGGTGAGTGACAAATAGTCTTATAATGAAACATCTTGGGGATTTGGCCCCTGACAGGGAAAGATCAATTGTTTTGGGTCCTTTGTTTGGCGCCGTTAGTGGCATAGAGTTGACCAGAGGTTCAAAAACATATATATATATATATATATATATATTTATTCCCCTTTATTAATGTGGGGGGCACTAATACACTTTGGAGTGTAGAGTGCCTTTAGTTGACCCTAAAAAATGGACAACAGAATACATGCACGATTATCTCTCTGAGAGAAATTAATCTTGTGACAAATAATACTTTACTGCTTTCAAACCATCAACATACGGCATGTTAGTGTGGAGGGCTTGGATTTCACATGTGACAAAAAAGAAATGATTCCAGATCAAGCCTTGAACTGTATTAATAAATTGGGTGATGGCATGAATAAAAGATCTTAGGGAGACAGGTGGGACTGAAGATAATAATCAACACAGAAATAAAGATTGGAGGTTAAGTCCCAATACAAAGATAAGGGTATAAAAATCTAATTCTTACTCACACAATTACATCTTGTAAGCCTGATTCAAAACAACCTTAAGTACATTTTGTCATACCCTGGTAATAGAATCTTATAAAATTGCATATATCTTGCATGACAGCCTCCCTCTCTGCTTTTATTGATTTGTTTAATTGTGATTGAGGGCAATTCTTTTAATGCTCTCTGTTGCTGTAGATTGAGAATGACTTCCTTTTCACATTATTTCCTAAATAATGTGCTCTTATAAAAAGTCTCTATATAGCTACTTGTATATAACAAAAGGAAAGAAATGTGAATTGTTTCTAAATTTAGAGGATTGTTCAGTAACATTTGAATTTGTAACTAGAAGAAAAAGGGCATATCTTGAGGAAGCATGATTTGTTTTGCCCTGTCTAATTTTAATTCTAGCTTCCTTATCTGTAAATTTTGGTTCTGGCCTAATTTCCTCCTGTCATTAACCTGTGGAATGCTCTCTGTTGTAGAAGTCGAATAATTGGATGAAGTCGGTCAAAATAATATTGGTTTACTGTGCGATTCCGATTAGTACGCCATGTCGAATGACGCAAACAGACAGAACACATACACACTTACATTTACACGTACATTTAATAAAGTTCCAACTCACATCAGTTTATTAGTAAAACGTAAAGGTTATTTATGCAAAGATAAGTTTACATCGCAGGTATTTATGGTTCAGGTCCTAAGAAATGTATGGTGTTTGGTCTTATATCATTTCTCATTTCACAAGTAGAAATCCGGTACTGGCAGCTAAGCGATCGCACATTGTGACTGCTAGTTATGATTATTATAAGATTGATACTCTATAATACTGTATGCAGCACATGTTATTAGGCTGGTTTAGACTGGATTTGGTTGGTTCCCTCAGGCACTGCATGTGCTCAGCTGTTGGAGTGAGCTGCCGCTCCTTTGGAGAGGAAGTCTTTGAACTAACGTGTGATCTGTATTGTACTGGACTGACTTGACCCCTGGACCAATGAAGAAAGACCTTAATTTATCGTTGTGTACATTATGACATCATCACTGTTTTTATGTTAACTCAAACTGTTTAAGCAAGTCCCTCGGTCAGTATTAAATCTCTTTAGACTGCAGACTTCAAGACTGAATGCTGGACCTGGGCCCAGTGGCGTATGCATAATGTATTCAGTTATACTTACTTGTCTTTTGTTAACTTTTTATGCATCATCATTATTTCCTGCAATTCTGCTATCTGCTATTAAATATCTTTGTGCGTTGAAACCACATTAATCGCATTGAACAATACTAACATAACACTGTGTACTGATAAAGGAGAAGTTGTCAATGGTCCTGTTACATTTTCAGAAAGATTAGGTTCATCTTTAAAATAAAGACTCTGAGTCTCCTCTGGAATTTGTCATAATCAATATACTTTCGAAATATGGCATTGTCCCACCAATGATGGGCCTCCAAAATGTGCCTCCTAATTTGTTAAAGCATCAAAGCAATTCCTGGTTTTCTTCCAAATGCACAGGTATTTCCTCTACACAATAATTGCTCAAATGTCTTTTCTCAGTCTTTCATTGTAGCTGTTAGGAATCCTTAGAAACCCTGGATTCAAACAGTAAGTCTGATTTTACACTACTTATAAAAGAGGTGGGGTGTCTAATGCAAAGTAGATATTCACCAGGGCAATTTTGCTGTTTTCCCTTCGCAGGTTGTGGTCCTCTGTACAGGTATCAGATGCGACCGGCAGCTATATGAACTCTAGAATGAATACAAGGGTTATATACTGAATACAGGAATACAGCGGGTTACTGAAATCATCAGAAATACGAAGAATAGCTACAGATTCTAAGAATTCTGAAATTGACTGCAGGTATTAGGAATACAGCTTATGACTGATAGATACCAGGAATACCACGAATAGCTGAAGATATCAAGAATACAGCGGATTATTGCAAATACCAGGAATACAGCAGATGAGTGAAGATGCCAGGAATACGCCGAGTAGATGAAATAACCAGGGTCACACAAACAGAATTCCCAGGAACACACTGCAACAAATTAAATAATTAGGAACACACTGCAACATATGAAAAAAACAGAAACACAGTGGAGCACAGAGCATAGAAGTAGATGAAATAACCAGGAGCACATTGCAACAGAGCTAAAAGTCAACTCAACAGGGCAAGAAACTTCATAAACTGACCCCATGTTAAATACAGACTTACTTTATCAAGTAGAGGGAAATAGGGGTGTGTGGAGGCTAGAACCAATAAGACAACAGGGGAATCTTGTGGAATGAGCATGCACATTTGTACACATATCCCGAAGAGCCAAGGTGATGAATGTCATCTTTCTGTAGCATCAGCAGAGCCATGAGGGAGTGAAAGAATCAGGATAGTGCGCCAGACCTTTGTAAATACATTGGAATGTCCTGCAAGATACAATGCGCCCCTCTCAAAAGGGTGGACTTAGGACACTCAATAAAAGGTTTCTTGAGAAACTTTTCATAGAATTTCTTCAGAAGGATGGTAGTGTAAACATCTGCAGCATCCATCTATGCACAATCTTTCCATAAGAATTCCTAGAATCAAGAATTTGCCATACCTCAACCCCATGTTTTGTCTTGATAGTAGACAGAGAAGTAGATGTGGCAGAGAAATGATTAATAATTGAGTAAATACATTTTGAAAAGTATTGGGAATACAGAGAGAAGATGGAAATTTTAATCTGAAAGCCACTGGGTTGAAGACTTCAACAATTTCAAATGTACCTAGGAACAAGGGGCCTGATTCATTAAGGATCTTAAATGAAGAGGATCCTTATTTCAGTCTCCTGGACAAAACCATGTTACAATGCAAGGGGTGCAAATGAGTGTCCTGTTTTGCACATAAGTTAAATACTGACTGTTTTTTCATGTAAAACACAAATATGTGATAGCTTATTTGTAAAGTTGATATTTGTGTGCTAGATGAAAAAACAGGCAGTATTTAACTTATGTGCAAAACAGAACACTCATTTGCATCCCTTGCATTGTAACAGGAGACTGAAATAAGGATCCTCTTCATTTAAGATCCTTAATGAATCAGGCCCAAGATTCATACAGGGCACTTTCAATTGTAGGTTTCAGGTAGCTAACCAAACTGTCTCCTGTTTTCATCATAAGGACAGCTCTGAATTTTTTTGCAGTGTAAAGATTCTCTTAATGTTCTTTATAACTCAGACCAAATTTTAGAAAAGTCTTGGCTTAATGAATAAATTTCCAAAAAGGCCTGAATGAGTCCATTGAATTGAAATGTATATAAGAATTATTCTAGTGAATCTGTCTAGATATGAATGTGGTTTATTTTTTCGAGGAGTCTTAACTAGATAATAGATTATAAGGTTAGTATTTATTTTGAAAAGGTGATCAGTGGCTTAGCCATATTAATTTGGAATATAGGCACTAATTTAAGTCTATAGATTGAATAGAATCTAGGACATTTGAATTAAATTAGTATACATTAGATTAAGTTACTTCTACGGCATAGAGATTACTATAGATTTGTAGTGATCATTTTAATATTATTATATTATATATTGGAACGCATTGTCAACTTTGATTATATATTGGAATACTGACATTACAAAGTAAAAAAGTTATTAAAGATTGCATTGGATTTGAAACAATGTTATTAACCTTGTTAAAATATGATATGAATGAGTATTGGAGTTAAACTCATTAGTCAGTTTATAGTTCAGTATGTTAGGTGTTCTCCCTTAAGGTGTAAGTATTGTGTACAACAGTTGGATAAATTTATTTTATACAAATTTTTAAATTGGAATTAGTGATTAACATCAGATAAATAAATTTAGATGTAGTATAAATATGCTTTGAATATATAAGAGATGAGAAGGTGCCCTTTGTTTTAAATTAAAGTTTTTTTCTCTCTTTTAAACATACTTGCCTATGCTAATTATTTTATTATTATTACTAAGTTTTTTTATTAATAAAATTAATATTCATACTGGTTAGTTATTATTGACACTGACAAATTTGATCCACAATTGTGTTGGATGACTGTCAAACTCCATTGCGGTTATTAATGTATAACTTAACTGTGGCATCGGAGTCATAATGACTTTATTAATTTTTAAAAAAAATATATGATGTAGTATTGGAGGCTGAAATTTATCAGTGAGTCTGTGGCCCCGTGTAGTGGGTGTCCATTCAGATAATATAGCATGCCCTGTTCAATTCCCAGAGCTAAATTGTATTTACATTTAAGAAGAAATAAATAAATTAAATATTCAACATCAGATAAAGTTTTTTTTAGTTATGTGTATCCCTGTCCCTCACCATGCCACCCCGCTCCTTTCCTATACCCATCCTCTCCCCCAGCCCCCTTCTCTCGCCCATCTCTCGCTGCCCCACCCCTCACCTCCCCCTAGCTCTATCAACCCTGACAATCTCATCCGCATCTCCCCTCTTCCCTCCCTCCCCTTCTCATGTGCCCTCTGGAACTCCAGGTCCATCCGTAACAAACTGGCCTCCATCCATGACCTCTTCATCTCCAACTCTCTAAATCTTCTTGCCATCACTGAAACCTGGCTTACTTCTTCTGACACTGCCTCACCTGCCGCCCTCTCCTATGGGGGCTTCTCCTTCACCCACTCCACCAGACCGGATGAGCATTCAGGAGGTGGAGTGGGTCTCCTCCTTTCCCCCAACTGCACTTTTTGGGTCATTCCCACTTTACCTTCCCTCTCCTTCTCTTCCTTTGAAGTACACTCCATCCGGCTCTTCTCCCCCATCCACCTCCGTGTCTCCGTCATCTACCATCCCCCAGGCCCCTCCTCCCTTTTCCTTGACAACTTCGCTTCATGGCTCCCCCACTACCTTTCCTCTGACCTTCCCTCCATCATACTTGGTGACTTTAATATTCCTATTGACAACTGTTCTGACCCCGCCACCATCAAACTTCTCGCCCTCTCCTCCTCCCTAGGCCTCACTCAGTGGACCTCTTCCCCCACCCACTGTCTTGGTCACTCCCTTGACCTTGTCTTCTCTCACCTCTGTGATCTATCTGACTTCTGTAACTCTCCTTTCCCACTCTCTGACCACCATCTCCTCTCCTTCACTCTGTCCTCCTCCCCTGCTCCTGCCTCACCCAAAGCCACCCACACCAGGCGCAACCTTGACGCTATTGACCATACCTCCTTGTCCTCCTCTCTTGAAACTCTCCTATCACCCCTTCCCTCCCTGGTCTGTCCTGACCAGGCGTCCTCCCTCTACAATCTCTCCCTCTCTACTGCCCTGGGCGCTGTCGCCCCGGCCTCTACTGTCAGCAGATGCCGCATTATTCCCCAGCCCTGGCACTCAAAACTCACCCGCTTCCTCCAAAAGTGCTCTCGCACTGCTGAACGCCTCTGGAGGAAATCTCGTTCCCTGGCCGACTTCCTTCACTTTAAATTCATCCTCTCTTCTTTCTGCTCCGCCCTCTCCCTCGCCAAACAATCCTTCTTTAAGTCCCTCATTTCTTCTCAGTCCTCCAATCCCCGCCGCCTCTTTGCCACCTTAAACTCCCTACTCTCCCCCCCACCCACTTCTGTCCCGTCTTCCCTGTCCGCTTCTGACTTTGCCACCTTTTTCTCTTCCAAAATTGAGGCCATCAGACTGAACATCTCCTCCTCCCCTTCTCCCGCCTCCCTCTTCGCTTCACCTCCCACCAACACCCAACTCTGGTGCTCCTTCGGCCCTACAACAGGTGAAGAAGTTCGCTCTCTCATTCTTTCCTCTCCACCCTCTATCTGCCCTCTCGATCCCATCCCCTCTCACCTCCTTCGCTCTCTTTCTCCCACTGCCTGCTCTTACCTCGCACACCTTTTCAACCTATCACTCTCCTCTGGTGTAGTACCCCTCTCATTTAAACATGCTCTCATCTCTCCTATCCTCAAGAAATCCAATCTCGACCCCACATCTCTTGCCAACTATCGCCCTATCTCTCTTCTCCCCTATGCCTCTAAATTACTTGAGCGAATTGTCTGCAGCCGCCTAAGCAGGCACCTCTCAGACAATTCCCTTCTTGACCCTCTCCAATCCGGCTACCGCCTACTCCACTCTACCGAAACTGCCCTGGCCAAGGTTACTAATGATCTCCTATCGGCCAAATCCAAGGGTCATTTCTCCCTACTCATCCTCCTTGACCTTTCCGCAGCCTTTGACACCGTGGATCACCCCCTCCTGCTGCAAACTCTTCTCTCTCTCGGCCTCTCTGGTTCTGTCCACGCCTGGTTCACCTTATACCTTGCTAACCGCTCCTTCTCTTTATCCATGTCTGGTTCTTCCTCCTCCCCCTACCCTCTCGCTGTAGGAGTCCCACAGGGCTCCATTCTAGGCCCTCTACTCTTTTCGCTCTATACTTCCTCCCTTGGTGCTCTCATCTCCTCTTTTGGCCTTCAGTATCACCTTTATTCTGATGACATTCAACTTTACATCTCTTCACCTGATCTTTCCTCCACCCTCCTCGCTCAGGTATCTGACTGCCTCTCCGCCATCTCCTCCTGGATGTCGGAGCGCTTTCTCAAAATCAACATTTCCTAAACTGAACTCATTGTCTTTCCTCCTCCCAGCCTCCCATCCGACCATGACCTCTCCATTGTCGTTAACAACATCACCATCTCCTCTGTCACCCAACTCCGCTGCTTGGGTGTCACCCTTGACTCCTCTCTCTCTTTTGCCCCCACATTCATTCTCTTGCCAAAGCCTGTCGCTTCCAACTACGCAACATCACCCGCATCCGTCCCTTTCTCTCTCAGGAGGCCACCAAAACCATCATACACGCACTCATCATCTCCCGCCTGGATTACTGCAACCTCCTCCTCACCACCGGCCTCCCCCACTCCCGTCTCTCCCCCCTCCGCTCTATACTCAATGCGGCCGCAAGACTCATCTACCTCTCACGCCGCTCCTCCTCTGCCTCCCCTCTCTGCCTTGCCCTACACTGGCTCCCCTTACCCTACAGAATTCTTTTCAAACTCCTCACCACCACTTACAAGGCTCTCTCCCACTGCCCCTTATTTCTCTAACCTCCTCTCCATTCACACTCCCACCCGCTCCCTGCACTCGGCCAATGACCGCCGCCTCTCCTCCACTCTGATCACCTCTTCCCATTCCAGAATCCAGGACTTTTCCCGTGCAGCCCCCCTTCACTGGAATGACTTTCCTCGCTCCATCCGCCTCTCTCCTACTCTGTGCTCCTTCAAACGTGCACTCAAAACTCACCTCTTTCTCAAAGCCTACCAACCATCCACTTAACCCCCATCTCCTCCACTCATTCTCCCCTCTCTCCCATTCCCTCAACTGGCTCCTCTTGTGCCTGGTCTGTTTAACCCTCCCTTAGGATGTAAGCTTGCTTGAGCAGGGCCCTCTTCCCTCCTGTCTCCTTACCCGTTCTTCTTCTCCGTGTCTATTGCATCTGCCTCGCTGGAGTTTCTGAAGTATTGGTACTTTTGTTTATTGTTCTGTACTGTTATACCCTGTATAGTCTACTGTTTGTACTATGTGCGGAAACCTTGTGGCACCTAACAAATAAATGATAATAATAATAATAATAATAATAATAATAATAATAATGTGTATGATACAAAAGGAGAACACTAAGAGAGATAAACAGATGTTTATGATAAACATGTTTTAGATAAAATGCTGTTTTTTTACATATGTTTACTTAGGTTAATTAGTTTTTTTTACTATTGATATAACTTTTAAATAGTACAGTTTAGTCTTCGGTCTTAGTTATCATCACCAAATAAATGTGATTAAATTGTGTTTTTTGTTGTAATTATGTCTGAATGAACCACCTGTGACTAATTGTCCAAACAATTTCATTGGTTTAGATGGCTATATAAGGAAATAATCAACATCAACATCAACATTTTGATTTTTCTGTTCAATAATAGCAAGAAAGTTGCTGAGGAATGCGATTGGGGTTTAGGTTCAAATTTATGAGTGATATATCCACTGGCAAACTGAGAAATCACCTGGTGAGGACAAAAAACACTAGAAAGAATTATAGACCATGTTTGTTGCATGGATTTCACATAACTAGTATGTATGGTCTCATCTATAACTATGGGCAGAGATAAGACACACACTACTGTAAAGGAATACGAATAAAAGTCCTGCAGTGACTTATACAAGTGTGGATCTCAATCACTTCTGGTAACAGACTCTGACATAGTTGATTTATAACCCTGTTGGATGATTTTCACTGTCTATTACAGCAATTAATATGTAATCTACCCCATGTGTCTATTACAGCTATTAATATGTTATCTACCCAATGTGTGCACCATCGCTAATAGATGACATAGAATTCAGAGTTTTTCTATACTTAATCAAATGCCTTTTGGTTCCTTGAGTTGGACTGTTGGTACTGATATGGAAAATTGTGTATATTAATTTAATTTTATACACATTTTTTGTTTATCATTTGGCTGGTTGCTTTTGTGATATGGGGAAATGTATGCGCCTTTTCTTTTGCTAAAAGTTCGTATTTAATGTATATGTTTTCTTAAAGGTGACCATGTTAGTTATGGGTAATGATCAGGTAGAGTCTGGTTCCAGGACTCAGGTAAGGGGGCTGTAGCTCCATTCTTTCTGCCCTCATTTCTCTACAGGAACCCCATTCATCTTGGAGCTAGTTATGACTGGAGTCAAACCAGCAGGGGACGAGGGGGTGTATTGGTATGAGACGGTACAGTCCTGTAACAGCCCCTTAGGGCAGCAGCCAAATCACTGACTGATATATGGGCTAGTCTGGGAGTGTGAGAATTCTAACTGTTTAAAAAAGAGGGACCCAGACTTCCCTGTTGTAGTGGGCATGTGACCAACTGCAATAATCAGAGCTCTGTTCCAGCCACAGCTGGTCTGATCTTTTAACACCACATAGCAGATCACTGCTACGGAATACACTATACCTACTCACAGTAACCTTTCCTTTACTGGATAGAGAGGTTTTAATCTTCCTCAATGCCAGCAAAGAAGTAGCAATCCAAAGTGGTTAAGAAGTGTGGTGAATGCAATATGGCATGACATACAGCATGCAAGCCACGCAGATGGACAATGCATCAGATTTTTCGCTTCCATCAAAACAATATATATTGCTTTCCCAGGATAACACCCAAGTGTCTTATAATAATGTAAAAGCAATCCAGGAGACAATGGGACCCATTATGCAGGTCAAAGCAGTAAAGCTTGCAGACACCATTAAAGATATGAAGGAGATTTTGCTCCAGATGTCCCAGAAAGTATCTACTAATGAATGCAGAATTGGAGAAATGTTTCAGGATGTGACTTCCCTTAAAAAGTATACTACACTGCAGAAAATGCAATAATACATAATTAGATGACCTTGAAAACAGGTCTAGAAGAAATAACCTGCTAAATGTGGGCTTCCCTGAAATTTGAAAGGCCCAGCCTTACACCACTTCCTTAGCAACACCTTGCCTGAATTATTGCACTTAAGTGAGGATTGTGTTACTCTAGTAAAAGAACATGACCATCCCAATTCCAGACCTTGTGTTGTGAGATTTAAATGTTTGAATCAGTTCCACAGACTGGCTATCTGGTCAGTTTCCAAGAAACAAGATTTGCATTTTTCTGGATCACACTGCAGAGGTAACATGAGCTAAAAAGGATTTCTCCCAAATCTGCATTAAACTGGTGAAGGATGGCTGAAAATTTACTTTGTTATACCTGTCCTGACTACTACTGTTCCAAGGCAATGAATGTAAAGAATTTGCTACAGCTGCTAATGCCTCTGCATCTTTACGCGAAGAACAGATGGCAATGTCTGCACTGTCTGAAGTGGCTTGCGCGGCAGCTAACCCACCACAATGTACTCAGCCAGATGCTTTAACAGCTTTCTCTTCTGGTTGTTACTGCTCTTCCATGCCGCTTCTACACTAGTTTTATCTCTTTCTCATCACAACTTTATGTGAATGCAAACTTTCTACTGGATTATTTATTTATCCTTCACCCACTAAACATTGGTTTATCTATACTTTATGGCTTATTACCAAAGCAAGAAGGTAACATGTTTGTTCCCCTTCCAATGTCTGATTGGAGTTGTGCTACCAAGTATAGTGTAACTCCATTAAATTCTCTTACCCACTTTCTGGCTGATTTGTATATATCCCACTGTGGCCCTTTAGGAGCACTGCCTGTTTTCAAAACTTAATAAAAAGCAACCTCAACCTTCTGGAAATAACAGAAACATGGCTCATGCAATCAGACACTGCCTCATCTGCACCTTTCACATGGTGGCCTCTGTTTCACCCACACCCCCAGACCTGGAAGCAGACAAGGAGGTGTGGTTGGACTACATCTCTCTCCACAGTACACATTCACAGTTCTACCAAATGTCCCCTCCCTCTTGTTCACATCTTTTGAATTACATACTGTTAACCCATTCTTTAGTCGTGTCGCTGTGATCTATCACCTCCTGGACTACACCAATAATTTCTTGAACATTTCTCTGCATGGCTCCCTCATTTCTTATCTTCTGTCATCCCAACCATTATCATGGGTGATTTCAACATTTCTTTGTTTCTAAACCCACAATTGGTAAAGAAAAACTGGCGTTGACTTAACAGTCTGTTATATGTAAATTATAAATCGGTAAAATACTGATTAAAATAGCCAATTAGTATGCTTAGAAAAGGATCAGGTTTGCTGCTTAATTTAGGAAGTTGTTGTATATCAGCTTCAAACTAGAGGGAAGTTACAAAAAAATTGTAAAAAAAGCACAAGAAAGAACCTGTCAAAGTTAAAATATCACCATTGAATAAATTAATACTTATTAAAATGTATTCAAATCACAACAATCAACATGTATACATAAATAGGTTAAAAAAACAGACTCCATATAACCCTTAATCCGGATCAATAATCACAATTTTTTTTTAAAAAAAATCATCTATAGTGCACTTATAGGGAAAAGAGCAATCTCATATTTGATGTTGTATAGCATTATCAAGAGTTAGTTTTACATGAGATCACAGAGTCAATCCACAATTAAAGACACAATTGTGCCTATTGCAATCCACAAAGCTATTGTAATTTGTAAGCCACACCTTTATATGATTAAACCCTTATTAGTCATGATCATTCAAATATTATAGCTACCTTGAGGGCAATAAAGAAATATAAATCATCAATATTACATCTAACTCATACAGTCTACAAGACGGTTTGGGCTCCGTCTCATATCGCTACATACCGAGTCCATCTCCTGAAATAGAAATCAGTCTCTCTCCGTTGTAAAAGTCTTACCCCACTCTGGGCTTGCATGAAAGGATTTGGGCAAAGGAAGTGGTGGGATCCAACAGGACCTTGAAATCTCTTGCAAATTAATCAATGTAAATAACACATTAGCATCAAATTCTGTGATCACAGTAGAGTAGAGTTCCAATTGACCCATATTTCCACTGTTAATGTGTAGTTTTCCCAGCTATATGTTTCAGCAGCTTGCTTTTAAACTCACTTCAATCAATCAGGGTTAAGTGGCTATTGCAATACATGTGTTAATCATCTGCAAACTAATCAACACATTAAACAAAGTATCCACCACAGTGATATTTTCAAAATACTTTCTGTAAGTTTAATAAGTAGTAAACTTACAGAATTAGCACTAATGTGCTAATTAGGTTGCAGATGATTAACACATGTATTGCAATAGCCACTTAACCCTACTATCCATAAGTGATGTTTGCATGCCAGCATCTGTATTATCCACAGTTACCCAGGCCCATCTCTGCTACAGCTCATCACTCACAAAAGTTATTCCAACACATGTAGTAAATGCGGCAAACATGCCTCATAGTCGCCAACTGGAAAAACATTGCCCCTCCTTTAACCAAAACATATTCCCACTTACCAAACTCCCCCCCCGCCCATTAGTTATTCATCGCTGTCTGACATCATTTATCCAATCACAATTTGTCAAAATAAGTTTCCCACACCATCTTCCCTGGTTTCCTCCCCACCCGTCACCCTATTGTACGCCTTTCCCTGAAAAACATGACATATAGATACCCCCCAGCATGCATGGGTTCAATTCCTCTCCTTTTGACTTTTTTATGAATGTGAAATGCACCTGTATCTATGTATCCATTGACTTAATGTTTTTCATCTTAGTGCCTTGTAAAAATCAATACAAATTTTCGTTAAAAAAAAATAAAAATATTCTACTAATATACAAAGCCATCAACAAAATTGCACCAATATAAATCTCCTCACTTGTCTCGAAATATCTCCCAACTCAATACCTCCATTCTGCACGAGATCTGCATCTCTCTTCCACTCTCATCACATCCTCCCATTATCAGTTACAGGACTTTTTTCGGGCTGTACCCAATTTGTGGAATTCACTCCCTCGCACAGTAAGACTTTCCTCTAGTCTTTAAGCCTTCAGGCATTCTCTGAAAACCCACCTCTTCAGACAAGTTTACAATAATCCTCAACCACCCTCTTAATCTCAATAAGTTACCCTATTACCACCCTCTACACAGCTAACGCAAGATAACAGCTCTCTGCCCAACATAGTTGTGTGACTAAACATACAGACCACTAAATGCTTTATAACCTATGTGTTCTAGCTCAACAAATATGCAATATGATATAGCACTTACCCTTGTGTATTAAATCATTGTTCCATAGATTGTAAGCTTGCGAGCAGAGCCCTCTTACCTCTCTGTATGTATTACTCAGTATTGTTTTATTACTGTTTGCTCCCAATTGTGAAGTGCTACAGAATCTGCCTGCACTATATAAATAAATGTTGATGATGATAACTGCTTTGCCTATGTGATTGGTGGACCCCTACAAAGGTGCTGGCTATACTGGCCTACTATAGAAAGGGACCCTTGGATGGCCAGACAGTACAAGTAGGATATAATTGGGACAGAAAAACCCAGTATCATCACAGAGAAGTTATTAAGTCTACAGCAATATGAGGCTATGGTTTGACACACCATTGGTTGCTGCCTCATGGCGATGTTGGGTCCTCTTCTCTCCAGTGGTGTTCGGTTCAGGTCCCCATTGCAGATGGACATGTGTGCATCCTGTTCATTAAAAGACATCTCTCCACCTCCCTCACTATTAGGGAGCATTTATCTTTGTTTCTGCAGAAAGTCTGGTTCCATTTTTGTTCCTAGTGTTATTTACTTATATATACAGTCATGGCCAAAAGTTTTGAGAATGACCCAGTCTAGTTGATTGCACATTATTATAATTTACTCTTAACTTTTCCATAATAAATGTGATACATGTTTTTACACTGTACTGTTTGATCCATTTCTATTGTTTTCCACTTTTTGTAAGTCATCAATAGTAGGTTTGAACTGAGGTTTTTTTATGTAGATCAATAGTTTAGACACACAAGCAGCCCAGGGAGAAGAAATGACAATAATGTAAAGAACAACTAGAAAATAATATAAAACAATCGGTCAGCACTCTCAGGGGTTGGGGAAAGGGAGAGTGGATGCTGCCACTATCCTAATGAGGGGTAAAGCCTGAATCCCCTTAGATACAACAAAACCAAAGGATTAAAATAGGATTGGAGGCAATAGAAATGGGGTAGGGAGGATCCAGGGAAATTAGGGTAATGTGTAATAATTTAAGTGACTTTTAACTTTGTATTAAAATGTTCTTACTGGAAAAGACATATGCAACATAATCAACAAAAATAAATGTCCATATAGTCGGTAACAGTTTCTATATCAAAATGTCCCAATGTCTGTTGGAAAAATGTCCTATCCTGTTAGAATCAATCCAGTTATAGATCCTATGTTGCAAATATCTCCTTTGCAGACCAATATCCGATCCTAGAGTAATCTTCCTTACTCCTTTAGTTTAGCACTGTGTATGCAAATATAGAAAGAAAGGGAGAAGGCAAAAAGATAGTGTACCTAGTGTTATTACATGTATTCAGATTATATATAAAAAAAATTGCAGTCACATTTAGATAACGCGATGACTTCTTGAAAGGTATCTTTGTGCCAGGAGTAAAAAGTTTTGTTTCCCCATGTGGAGTGATTACAGTACACTGTTTGATAGCCGTGGCTTCAAGGTACTGTTGGGGAAACTCCATGATGTCAAAAGGCATTGCTAGGTTACAGTGCCTTACTGTGATTAGACCCAATGCATTTCGTCATAAATCATGACTTCATCAGGGTGTGTGCCAGTTATAAGGCAAGTGATTTATATACGAACACGGTCCAAAAATATATACACAAACTCACACTCAAGAAATACTTCTTGAGAGATTCCATTTCTTATGAGCCACAAGGTGAACAATCTGTATACAAACACACCAAATTGAAACCTCAGTCAATATTTTATCCCTCTTATATCAAAGGAAATTATGGCACAACCTTCCAAAAGTCTGTAGAAGACGATTTACGGGAAATTAATAAACATAACAATTTGACAAAGAAAGAAAGAAAATCGTTTCACACCCTAGTACAAAATCATTCTGTTGTGATAAAATCTGCGGGTAAGGGAGGTGGACTGATTATATTAAATAAAGAAGACTATATAAAAGAACAACCTACTGAGTGATGAAACCACTTATCAGAAACTCACCAAGAATCCGATGAAAGATTATCAGGATGAACTAGAGATTATTCTTTACGCAGGCTCAGAGAAGGGTCTGCAAAATAAGGAAGACTGAAAATTCATCACAACAACTCAACCCAAACTAACGGTGTTTTATTACCTCCCGAAAATTCATAAGAATTGCATCAATCCTTCAGGACGACCAATTATATCTGGGATAAATTTGCTGACATTAGCACTTTCGGAATATATCGATTTTTGTCCTCCAAACGGTGGCTAAGAAGCAGATATCATATATCAGAGACACGACCGAAATCCTGAATGTACTGAATGGAGTGAGTTGGGAGAATCATTTTTATTTAGTCACCAGTGATGTGAAGGTGCTCTATACCTGCATTGATCACACACAAGGAACTGAAAGTGTTAGATATTTTTTAGAGAAAGAAGGAGAATTACTACCAGATCAAATAAATTTCTTGGTCGACAGCATTTGGTTTATTCTGGATTGTAGACACTCACAATCTACAAACATGAGGAACTGCTATGGGGATGAAGGATGAAGTTTGCGCCAAGCTACACCAATTACTTCATGAGTAGGTGCGAGGAAGAAGAGATTTGGTTGCGAACTTGGTCCTATGGAGAAAATTCTTTGATGATATTATTTTTCTGAGGCGAGAGAATGAGGATTTCCTCACACAATTCATAGAAAACATAAATAAAAAAAAATAGAATCTGGAGTTTACCACAGTTACTAGTAAGAAACATGTTATATTCCTCGACTTGGAAATAGCAATTAAAGATAACAAAGTGGAACATTAGCACCAACAAGGCTCAATATAGACTTTGAACTTACCTCCTTTCTGTAGAGCATCCATTACTGAAGGTCTTCTGATATTCACATATTTGTGAAATCACTCTGTACCCTACAAATATTGATCAACCATTCCACTAACTAGTGGCCACATAACTTATATGACATTCCGATAATAATGCCCATATTTCTATCATGCAATTAAGACATTAAGAAAAATTAACAACTTATAACATAATCAACTTATAAGGAATACGTAGCCCTGACTGGACTTTAGAAGAATGCTATTACATTTTAACATTGCTGCATCTCTGTTAAGGACCATTTACATATATGACTAAAATGTGTTCCTTTGCATCCCACTCAATTCTTCATAGCCCTACTTTCTATTAAGTATTGCTTTTGGTAGTGCCAATAAAATTAAATTATAAATCCAACTTAATAATGAAGCATGACACAGTGCATTGCAGTATATTTCAACCAGGTTAAAAGGAGGGTTAAGAATAGACACACGCGTTAAAATGGGTATCTCATTACTTTTTTAGGCATTGCTTTTATTATTATATGAGTTGTTTATTTTTAATGTGTTCTTGCCACATGTTTGTATGATGGTAATTGAGTATTTTATGGAAATTTCAGCTATTCTGAGATATAAAGATTCTGACTTTTTAACCTTATTCTATGGAGATTAGTGTCTCCGTTTCATGATTACCCAACTGTTCCCTGCAGCTGACCTGCATTCTATTGGACTGTGTTAGTATATAAACCACTTACCTTATAACTGGCATGAAGTCTTGATCTATGACAAAATACACTGGGTCCAATCACAGTAAGGCACTTTTACCTAGCAACGCCTTGTGACATAACAGAGTTTCCCCAACAGTACCTTGAAGCCTCGGCTAGCAAGCCATGTACTGTAATCGCTCCACGTAAAGGAACAAAACTATTTACTTCTGGTATAAAGATGCTCAAAGATACCTTTCAAGGAGTCATCAGGTTATCTAAATGTGAGTGTAATTTTTTTTTATGTATAATCTGAATAAATGTACCTAGTATTATTACACTATTTGCCTTTTCCCTTTCTTTCTATATTTGCATGCACGGTGCTTAACAGAAGGAGTAAGGAAGATTACTCTAGGATCCGATATTGGTCTGCAAAGGAGTTATTTGCAACATAGGATCTATAACTAAGTAAAGAGAATGGTTTGCGCAACCCAAAGGGAAATTAGTACCCGTGCGAGAAACACAATTATGGGGTTAACCACACCTCTCACATAGACATACAAAAAATATATATATAATTGGTGCTCAAACAACTCCTTGTTTTCTTTGTTTGTTTTTACCGTGTTTGATTCCATATTGTTACCATTGTTTGAGCACCAATTATATATATATATATATATATATATATATATATATTATAGAATCTATAACTGGATTGATTCTAACGGGATAGGACATTTTTCCAACAGACATTGGGACATTTTGATATAGAAAACTGTTACCCACTATATGAACATTTAATTTTTGGTGGTTATTTTGCATATGCCTTTTCCAGTAATTACATTTTAATGCAAAGTTAATAGTCACTTAAACTATTACACATTACCATAATTTCCCTGGATTCTCCCTAACCCACCCCTATTGCGCCCAATCTTATTTTAATAATATAGAGAAACAAAAAAAAACAACCTTAGCCGCTAAATCATAATAGATAAAAATTATATATATATATATATATATATATATATATATAAATGACCGTAAATGCAGATGCAGGTGTACACTTTCAGCGCTAAAACCATATTTATACATAGACATATATTAAACTCTGAGTAACATATACACTATAACTTCTCAAATGAACATTCGAGAAGTTAGTCCTTAGGTCCTTAGTGTACATTTTGATCAAACTATGGATGCCCATCTACCAAATCAAGGTGATTGTCTTCAAATGGGTACCCACACTAATATTTTATAATTTTATAATATGGGAATTACCCCATTTAATGCCTTAAACTACATATAGTATAGATAGCAACCAGGCTGTTCTGTTTTAAACGACCTATGGATAGATGAGTAGGGTATTGAACCAAAATGAAGCCAGTCACAACCTTATAAACAAAATTATAAAGGGGATATGCCACACACCCTAATTTACAAATATATTAAATGGTGTAACACTACTGTGACTGAAAAAATGCAGATGCAAACTTTAAGCATTACGATCATTGTAAGGACCACACGTCCTGGTGGGTTCTTTGAAATCAGGTTGGCAGATTGTTGCAACCAAAATTCAGTTTATTCTGTAGATGAACAAACAAAAAATAAACGCATAAAATATTGTAACCACCATCCAAAACAGAACTTTAAAATTGATAAATTTATTTAAACATAAAACCATATCACAGCATGAAATTGTAGACAAATCTGCCATAAATTCCATAAAATAACTTGGTTTTAAACATCAATATATGTTATATCATGAAAGAGATGGTGTACACATCAAATTAATTAGTATGTATTGTTTGATGATATATCCTTAGACATAAATAATTAATCTTGTTTAGTAATATTTTGACTTCAATGGATTATATAAAATTTCAAATTAAGGAATTCCAGTCTCAATAGGCTACTTTTTTGTAGTAGCAACAGTATATAAGATTTCTCTTAAATTACCAGAGAAGTCCCATTGCAGTTGTATTATGCATAAGAATAATAGATTATTTGAGCATGTAAATTTAGCAGCAGCTTTCCATTTCAGACAGCTTGTGTCTTATGGGGTATGTGTTCTCAGCTCCAGCAACACAGTCCATTTAAGACAGCATACACATAGAAACTTTTTTAGATCATCCATGATAGTCTTGACCTTTGACCTATACAGTAAATTTGCTACACAAGCCGGGAGATTATCGTGGATGGTCTAAAAAAGTTACTATGTGTATACTGTTTTACATGGACTGTTAGAGAAGACCATGCTGCTGGAGATAAGACCCGATACCACATACGACACAAGCTGTCTGAAATGGGAAGCTGTTGTTAAGTTTACATGCACAGCTCTGCTGAGCTGCTTAAATTTCATGGTGAGCACAATTAACACTATTCTAGTGGGACAGCATGAGAGGAATTTTCCATCTCCTTAAAAATTTTGAAAGACACAATACATAGGCACCAATTTCCACATCTATGTGACTAATAACTTTGATCTCTAATGGAGAATATTTAAAAGGACTAATCTCTGATTCTTAAGCACAATACAACTGCTATGGGACCTCTGTGGTAATTAAAGAGGAATCTTATATACTATTGTTGCTACGAAAAAGTAGCCTAATGTGACTGTAATTCCTTATTTCGAAGTTTAGATATGATCCATTAAATACTGTACATAATGGGCCTGATTCATTAAGGAAAGTACCTATTTTTTTACTTAAGTTTTCTCCTGGACAAAATAATGTTACGATGCAAATGGTGCATATTAGTTTGGGATTTAGCACATAAGGAAAATACTGGCTTTTTTCCCTAGATCAACTTTAAATTTCAGTGTACAAATAAGCTATCAAGTATTTGCATCCTACATTAAAAAACAGCCAGCATTTTCCTTATGTGCAAAACAATAAACTCATTTGCACCCCTTGCATTGCAACATGGTTTTGTCCAGAAAATTTAAGTAAGAAAACTTACTCAATTTCTTGCTTAATTTTCCTTATTGAATCAGGCCCAATATTACTAAATAAGATTATTTATTTATGTTTAAGGATATATCAATTACAATACATACTACTGAATTTGATGTGTGCACCATCTCTTTCATGATATTAAAAATTTAGGTGTTTAAGACAAATTTATTTTATGGAATTTATGACTGACTTGTCTATGATGTTCATGCTGCATATCACTTAAGCAACAAACAGTAAGGGCTAGATTTACTATCAGGCGTGTTTGTAAACCCGCCGACTTTCGGCGGGTTTGGCGGCGGTTTAGCCATCGCTAGATTTACTAAGGCTAAACCCGCCGTCCAAACGGCCAGAAATTATGTTTCCAAACCCGCCTCTATATAAAGCGCCATGACGGTTTCAACAATGTTCAACATACAAACAGCCAGATTTACTATTAGGGGGTTTATAAAGCCGCCGGAAAACCGCCATTCAATAGACCAAAATGAAAACTCTGCTTGTAAGCAGCAAGATTGTTCAAACAGTGTGCTGTTTGAACTATTTAGCCATTTTTAACATAAGAGAAAGAGCCATTTTGTGCAAGTTTTCTCCTTTAGGATTGTATATGGGAAATGGGCAAACTGTCATGTAATTTGAGGGTATGTTTTTTTTTTCACCCAGAATTATTGCATCCTATTTACTGATGTAAAGGTTTTTTTTTTTGTTTTCCAGTTGCAACAAATCCTCAAAAATACTGTTGTTTTTTCAAAATCAGGATGCACAATATGTCATTACATAGTTAACCCTTACTTTAATGGTAATGCAATCCAAAAGTTACAAGATCAAAAAAGGTGTTTCTGCCTGAATAAATCACAGTCAATGACAGTCTAGCGCCCAGCAGTTAATCAGGTGTGGGTTTTTTGGAGAATGGCTTTTGCGGCGAATGTGGTGCATTCTGGACAGTGTATGTTTGCAGCTTTTTACCTGATGGAGGCAGAAAGGCGCCTGGAGGAGGATGTACAACAGTTGTCATCTGTTCCGCGGACCCTGCGCAGACCGGCCACTCCACGTGCATTTAAAGTGCGTTTGATTCTGGAATCTTTGGCTGATGTGGACGTAGTACCAATGTTTGTACTCATGTAAACCAGGTTCCTAGATAAATTTGGTGGGGTGCTTATGTATGCACCTGTAAAGGTGGCTGATATTATCCTGGCTTGCTGTCTGATACATAATCTAGCTTTACATCAACTTACCCCACCGATTATTGCAGTAGACGGTGAACAAGTAGGGGCCCGTGTCCCATTTGGTGATGTGCAGAGCACAGAGGGGGAGGCAGATTTGAGACCGTCTCATTACAAACTACTTTAAATGTAAGTGCATACTATAAAAAACATATATTGTTTTTTTTTTTTATGTCAGTGCAATGGTTTTTTTTATGGAATTTTTAAATAAAAGTGGACCCTTTAAACAGAGAATAGTGTGTACTCTGGATGTTGTAATTGTGAAAATCCCTGGAAAGTGACAGAGGTCAATGTGTACGTGAAATTAGTGCATTGTTTTAAAGAAAACAGTATACTCTTGTTTAATGTGCAGAAAAGAAAGACTGATACCAATGAAATATAACTGCATTTATTGCATTACAACACAATAAAAGAAAAAGTCTAACGCTTACACATACAAAACAAAACATTCCCCAATAATACAATTTTTGCCCTAGCGCCGCCTTTTTGCTGGCATATCACTATGTTTTGCCCCACTCTCTACCCTCCCTCGCCCACCCCTGGTGCGAGCACCTCTCCTTGTAGGAGTGCTATGTGCCAATCTGCTTGGCGTACTAGCAGTACTGGTGGAGGCCGATGAAAAAGGTGCCGGCAAGCAGGCAATGAGTTCCTGCTGTAGTTGGCCTGCCAGCCGGATAACATTTGCATTCCCTTCGTGAACGGAGGAATGCAAGGCGTCCACAGCCCCAGTTATTTGGGCCAGCTGCACGTTGGTTTGCCAGCCGGTTTATTCCAGCAGGGATTTGGCTATTGGAGCGGTGTATCCGCCTCAACTGGCCCGCGATTTGGGACATGTGCCGAGTTTGGCTGTCCATAAACTGACACTGCTGTACCTGAAAATTAGCTATGGATTGGGCCATTTCTCGCCCTGTATCCATCTGAGGAGCTACAGCTTGTTGCTCGGATGACTGTTCCGCAGGGCCAGGTGCTTGTTCCTGGCGCGTAGACACGGGGACATCTACCATCTCTAAAGTGATGACTGTGTCTCCTTGTGGGTCATCAGTAGGTGACATCTGCGCAGACTGGTGCTGGCCTTGCAGAGATGCTGAGGTTCCTGTGGTGAAATAACCAAGGTAAGTATATAGCAAATAACATGTTTGTAAATTGCATTCTGGTCAATGTACCCAAAAAAAAAACATTTAACAACTAAAGAATGGTTACCAATGTCTACCTTCAAGATTAGTTGTCCTCTGCGACCTGATGAAGGATGCTACTCATATGTTTTAGGAGTAAAATCTCATTTTGCCTATGCGTTACAGTGATGGGTTCAAAATGTAAAAAAAAAATTATGCTAACATTGAGGGTGTTTGTATCAAAATGCTGCAAGACCGTGCTTTGGGGTAAGCGAATACTATTTTAGGTCTCCCTTTATGTAGTACATGATGGGGGATATAGACTAAACTGCGAGTTTGAAAATGTGGAGATGTTGCCTATAGCAATCATATCATATAACAATCAGATTTTAGCTGACATTTTTAAGAACGCAATAAATAAATTATTTTAAAAATCTGAGAGGTTGATATAGGCAACATCTCTAGGTTTCCAAACCCTCAGTTTAGTAAATGTTGCCCTATGTTCTCATTGCAAACCATATAAAAATCACTAAATATAACATGGACACCAACATTTGTACACAAAAACAGCCAAGTCCATAATTTCTCCCCCAAACAGAGAACACACACCTGCTTGCTCTTCAGAGCCAGAATCGCTTGCTGAAGGTGGAGGTGAAGACCTTGGACTGGGAGTAAACTGGGGTCCTGGCGAATCTGGATGTATTAGACAAAGCATACAATGTATTTGCAGCAAAAAGCAATTTACAAAGAAAAATGTTTTTGAAAAAATGTGTTTGCAAATTTAAAAACAGGTCAAAAAATTTTTTTTGCCCTCTACATACTGATTGTCTAAAAAAGGCACTTTTAAGAAAAAAAACTCATTTTTAAAAAAAAAACATGTTTAAAATAAAAAAGGCACATTTAAGAAAAAAAATCACTTTTAATATTGTTATCATAAAAACGACAAATAACTCACCAACTCCTTGGGCAAACGAGGGTGAATCTGTGTTTTGCACATTAATTCCCTCCACAATTTCACGGGGCATTATCTGCCGCAGCTCCTCCTCATAACTGGTGTATTCAATGCGAAGAGGGGGGCCACCACCCGTGCGTCTTGTGGACCTCCTTTCCTGGGCCATCTTCTCTTTAAGCCTCCTCTTGATGTCTGAGAAGCGCTTGCGGCAGTGCGCCACTGTCCTCTTTAGTGGGCCCACCGCGTTCACAGCATCGCACACTCTCCCCCACAGTTGGTGATGCCGCCTTAGAGGAGTCCGGGCTGCCAGGTTCCCTAGGATGACCTCATAGCAGGGAACTATGTGGTGCACCAGAACACAATTTTCGTCGTGGGAGAATCGGACATTTCTCCCTGTCTTCGTCTTCCTGCCCTCTCCTGACTCCTCAACCTCGCCCTCTCCTGACTCCTCAACTTCTCCCTCTCCCTCCTCTGCCCCCTCAACCTCCATCTCCCTCTCCTCAGCCTGTTCTCCCCTCCTATCTCTGGACATAATGACAAATAAATGCCAAACACAGAAAACACAGAAAGACTTACAAACACAAAGGACAAACTACACTAAATACAGACACACTCTCCAGACAGGCACACACAAGTAACACAGACAAAGGACAAGTCAAATACAAAAAATACAAGACAAAAAATAAAAGAGAAAATAAATGTACAAAACAGAAAAATAGCACAGGACTACTCACACTTCAATCAGATATCGCTCACCAATCCACCAAACTCCAACTCTCACCAACTCTCACAAAGCACAAACCAACTAACTCCTCTCTCAAAACTCCTCAAAACCCTATCAGAGAAAAAAGTGTCAGGCCAGTGGTTTATATAGGGCTTGTGATGTCAAATCTCCTGACTTTGAAAATAGCCAATAGTAACAAGCCAGGAGACAGGTGTAATTTTCAAAAAAACTGCCTTTACACAAAAGCGCCGTCATTTCAAGCAAAAGTGCCGTGTTCTATTCAAAGCATTACATCCCGCCGTTACATCGCCGGCGGCTTCAAATTGAAGCTGAAATGCGCCCATTAGTAAATCCGGCTGTTTGCAATGCAAACCCGCCGGAAAACCGCCGCGATGCAAGGCGGCTTCAAGCCGCCATGTATCACGCCTGTTAGAAAATCTAGCCCTAAATCTATAAATGTAACTCTGTAATCCATGAATTAGTCAGAACACTGATAAAAATGCGTACATTTATTCTAGTAACATTAACTTAAAATTCAGTAGGTTCCCTGACCGAAGCAGACATTTTTAATATGTGTTAATGATCTCCTGTTATAAAGAGTGTCCACACAATGCGCTGATAATTGTCCAAAGAAAAAGCTAATGTTCATTACAAAAAACAAAGTGCAACATGATGTAGTCAAGTAACAAGTGCAAGAAAACATATATGCATGCATTTTGCACTCATGATTAATGCCCTGTGGTACAGGAGCACTTAAAGAGTACATCCATCAAATTTCTCTCTTTAAGAATTTTTTTTATAGCCTTCTCCATGTGAGTTATGCTGAAAATGTTCAAATCCATAAAATCTCAATTGACTCAGTAAGGAAGGATTGGCTTGAATGAAATTAAAACATTAGGATTGAATTTTTCTTGTATGCGATCTGTTATTTTGAAACATGAGTGAATGTCTTATACCATGTTAGTAGCAGAGCAACACAGTAAGCAAATGTGCAGCCTCTATCCCTCCTGTAATTCTTAGATTTAGCTATCTCTGTATAATCACCATCCATGCTATCCAGTACTGGCTGTAATGTCACATAATGGGGGAATGGATAAGAGTCCCGGCTCTATTCTGTTTAAGAACAATTTGATGGATCTGAGAATTCATGTATGAGTTGTCTAATAATGAAATGAGATTCCAATGGACAGTTAAATTAAAATACATTAGTAAAGATGGTTTTGCAAGGTGGAACTATTACAAGTAAGCATTCCTTAGTGTACCTTTGTACCTAAAGTGTATGGTTAACATAAATGATGCATACACATATACATACTGGTTTAGCGCATCATATATTACCCCCTGTCCCTTCTTCTGTCATAAATGATCTGCAGAGTCTACTGGGATGATTGTCACAGTCATCCAATCAATTTGAGTGAACCCATGAAGGGAATCTAAGTGCATGCATTTTCTGTTTGTGTGTGTATGTCTATATGTATTATATATTAATTATTATATTATTATATATAATTATATGTATTTATGCATGTATGGAAATTAGTTAAGACTAAACACACCCTGCTTTGCACATTGCCCAGTCAAGTATTGTGAATGCTTGTTAAGTTACCAAACCTTCTACCTAGGGAACACCACAAAAGTTGTGTGCTTTGTGTTTTGTGAAGAGGGGTTTATTTTAGAGGAGCAACAAGAATATCAACAAGAACTAGTTATTGCTCATAGTATAATCCTAGCATTATAATTGTGTGGGATCAACATTGCATGCAAGCATAGGCTTCTGCAAAATTCCATCCAAATGCATATGGAAGTATAGAAAGAAAGAAAGAAAGAATTGATAAATGATGCTACAACAACCTTTCTTTCTTTCTTTCTTTCTTTTATGAATGACAGTTTTCTTGGCTCTCCACTCAAATGTACACTTGTTGACTATATTATAAATCTTAAACACTTTGAAAGGAGATAGATTTTAGGGTGAATGGGAAGATATTTAAATATAATATTCATTTAGTCTGAACATATTTTATCTTACGAAAAAAGTTTACAGTAACCTTGCCATTTTGAAACCGTTCTGCATTAGTTTTTTTATGACACTGCAACACATACTGCTCAAAAGAAAATTCCAGTATAACAATTTAGTTTAGGAAGAAAAAACTTATAGGGCTACTTTGCAGAATGAAAATATTTCATTAAGCAGTAGAACAAAATAATGTCTGTTTCGAAATTATGTAAAACAGCTAAAATACACAAAATTGCTAGTTTTTGAAAGAGGCACCTGTCTACAGTAATAATTAGATTTTGATTAGTACCTCTTCTGAATACCGGAAGAATTTTTTTACTAAATGTGTTCCAACAGATGTAGGGTGTTACCGAATATGTTTGTATATGAAAACATGAAAATAGCATCTCTTTCCAATCATCATGTGAACTAGCACAGCTGTACTTTCAGCTCTGGTGTACAAATCCATACCAAGACAGTATTTTCTTACTATAATTTGATTCTGGGCTGTCACTGACCACATTTAATACATCTGCTCATAATATCTATTCCACTTGCCTTTTATATATATATATATATATATATATATATATATATATATATATATATATATATGCTTAAAATACAACTCAGTTATTATATACTGCTTTGGGGGTGGAAAAAAATATTTTTTTTGTTTGGGTTATTTTTTGTTATTCTTTCGAGGTATATTTCTGTGTATCTTGTGCATAAATTGTAAACAAAGCAATTTGGCAATTTTCAATATTTTGTTAACTTGGTAATTAGTTACAAAGCATTAATTACAAAGAAACAATCAATGTATAGTAATATAGCACAGATAGAAAAAGAATCAATAAAAGCATACCCACAAAATATATGCAAATTACATTAGTGCTAGCAAGTTTCAAAACTTATATGTATATTCAGTGACATGGAAAATCAATCTGCATTTTAATATCATTGCTATGCTTTTTAAGTTGATTGAGTTTTACCTGCATGCAGCATTTTATAGACAAATTCTCCCCAACCAATATCAGCTTACACAATGGGGCTCATGCAGAATTGGCTGCAATATGGTAGTAAATTACCAGATGAGTCTGCCTCCACATAACCAGCATACGCATCTGGTTTATGACACATCATTGTCATCAGCGAGTATTTGCACTTGCCCTACAGCAGGTGCAAAAGATATGCCTCCTTGTCAGTCTGCATGAGCTGTAATTGTGTGAACACGGCTTTATGTATTCAGCAAGTGTTAAAATGCTCATCTCCAGGTGCAGCTGGGCTTAAATGCCAGAATTGTGCAAATCTGCATGGGCTCATATGTGTGCTTCCACTTTATGGATATTCACAGAGCAATTTCATGCAAGATACACTACGCAAATTGGCGAACGTCCCACCCCTCATGAGCCCCAATATGTGATTACATACCAATTGTATAATAATACAACATGTTTGATAGGTAGCATATACGGTGGTGAAGGCAGAAAATAAAGACCACAAATCATTTCAGGAATATTCCCTTTCTCAGTTGGTTTACCTTTTGCAAAATGTAAATGCCATCTTAAGTAGAGACCAATTGGCACTAAACGTGTATAATACAGCTGGCTGTGCAGAGTATGTCATTACCATTGCATAGGCAATATGATGTCAGTACAAAGACATGACATCATCCTGATTACCATTGGAACATGTAAGGAATAGAAGGAAAACACAGTGTAAAACAATATTGTGGTATCAACATGCAGCAGAATAAGGAATCTTTATTTCCCCTATTAAATGCACTTGCAGAAGCACTTCTGTCCGCTCTGGTTAGATGTGAATTCCTGTATTGGCTTAGTACTTCTACATACCAGAGTTGTACAATTGCAGTATCAGCCACAATAAAAAAAAGTCGTTCTCAGGATTTATCTACGCCTGTATCTTGTGACGAAATTTGATATGTTAGAAGGAAATATTGTTATTATTATTATTATTATTATTATTATTATTATTATCATCCTTTATTTATAAGGTGCCACAAGATTACCGCAATGTTGGACAGAATACAAACAGTAGACCATACAGGATAAAACAGTACAGAGCAATAAACAAATAATACCAAGAGCTCCATGCATAGCTAGTACAGCGAAGTTAGAGCAGAAGAACAGGTAAAGAGACAGGAGAGAAGAGGACCCTGCTTGTAAGATCTTACATCCTAAAGAATGGGCAAACTGACACCAGGCACAATTGGGAGTGTGTGGAGGGGATCTAGTGCAAGAGGAGCAAGAAAGAGGGGACAGGTTAAGAGAACAGAGAGGTGATCAAGCATAGAGAGATGATTAGGTGTATGGCTGGTAGGCTTTGAGGAACCCATAAGTTTTAAGTGCCCGTTTGAGAGTGCAGAGATTAGGAGACAGTCGGATACAGCATGGAAGATCGTTCCAATGGAGGGGGGAAGCCAGAGAGAAAATTTTGTATTTTTAAGTGAGATAAGGTGATCAGAGTGGAGGAGAAGCGACAGTCATTGACCAATCACAGGGAATTAGAGGGAGCATGAATGAAGAGGAGGTTAAAGATATATGGGGCATTAGAGTGGGAGAGGACCTTGCAAGTGAGGGTGAGAGACTGAACTGTTCATGTGGCACCTTTAAGGTCTATAAAAAAAGACATTAAGCACCAAGGAGAACATTTCTACTTTTGAGGTGACTTATTAACATTTGGGACATTGTTGCTCAACATTGCTACTATTACTACTAAATATTGTTGCAAAATACATATGTCCTCAAGCTATATATTATAACTGCAAAATGTAGCACTGTATGCTTGAATAAATATATATATATATATATATATATATATATATATAGATAGATAGATAGATAGATATAGATATACATGTCTATTACAGAATGGGATATAGTGCACTTTGCAATCTTGACTAGTTTCTGAAAACAATTACAGATTTTGGGTTTTATTTTAGTTTTGGGAAGGAGGGGGCAAAATGGTGAAAACATAAAATGATGAACTTTAATTAATGCACACCTACACACTATATGAAGTTACACCATCAATTGCCTTTGTCAGCATTGACTCATCAGTGTTATACCTGCACAAGCAAAGAGGAGAGAGTGCTACATCTCTTCACTTTCCTATCGGCATCGCCTCTGCTGGCTCCTCCTCCACTACCTCCCCAGACACGACTATCTCCTCTGGGACCTGGGCTCCTTGTTTGGAATGCTCCCTGCATTTTACTCTGTGAAACACACAAATAAAATAGTGTTGGTTTTTGGAGGATTGAAATTAGTAACTACACAGCTCTAATGTCCTCTTAAGTCCTGGGCAACACCTTTCTGGCTTTTTAAAGAAAAGACATTAATACATAAGGGACTGTTTTATTACAATCTTCTCTGTGTGTGTGTGTGTGTGTGTGTGTGTGTGTGTATGTTAGGGAGTATAGACTGTAAGCTCCAATGGGGCAGGGACTGATGTGAGTGAGTTCTCTCTACAGCGCTGGAATTAGTAGCGCTATATAAATAGCTGCTGATGATAATAACTATTTAATTTCTTCCCCACTGAGCTAAACTGACCTATATTCTACTAAGAGCAGAAATACTCTCAACTGTAATTTCAAGTTGCCTTATAGAAGGGAGCTACTAATATTAATTATGAATATATCAGCAAAAGCTTCAAGAGCCTATCAGATTGGAAGATATTTCACTTACAGCTTTTATTATTGGTGTGGGGCATCTTCTTTAATTTCATGTCAAAAATTTCCTTTAATCACATAGAAACTTGGGTGAATTTTAAAGAAATAATGCAGATACCAGACTATGACTACTTGCTTTTGGTTTTGGTATTAATTTTGGATCTTGATTCAATTAAATATTGTGAAAAATAAGTAAAATAATGTAATTTTGAGATTTTTTTTATTATTTATAACATTAACATTAATTTCAGTCATTTCAGGCTATTTTCTAATTATCCCTTCACACCGGTCCCAATTTTAACCAATGTTAGCTAAAGTCTGCAGCACCTGTCTTAATAAAGGAACTTTGCCATCATTGCATTTGCTTACTCTGATTCAATTAAAAAAATAATAAACTAAAAAGTGTTTATCTACCTTTCATTGCACCCTAACCTCCTTCTTATGTTCAGACCTACTATTAATGTTATTGAATAAAAAAATAGCCAATGTAGACACCAATGTAAATTTGGCAAAAGGTTACAGTTTTTCTTTAAACAAAAATTGTGGCAGAGAGAGCAATGTGAGTCAGATAGCAACTAATAGCAAAACGTAACAGCGGCAGGTCAAATTACTGTTGCACCATTGCTGCCAGGATTTAATTATTTATGATTTTAGAGCTTCCTAATAACTTCATTAGCTTTTAGAACTAGCAGGAGATGTCTTCACCTATAGCAGCCGCTTTTCCTGTAGAGTTGTCACACTCACTGGTAGTTGGAGACCCCCAGAACTTAACTCAATGTAGCATCCTGGGGACAGCCTCTGCTGCAAGTCTCAGACAGTCTCCTTTACCATGGGGTTGGCAAAGAACATATAAGGAAAACAAGGTAGGAAAGCCCTGCTCTTGGCTACCAATGAATGCTCTGGCAATGTATTGCGTGCATAATCTTTGAATTTTTGTTGTATGTGTGCAGGCCCACATAAATATTTACGAGTCCCCTGGTTTGATTTAGAATGGTAGCATTAAGGCAAAGATGTACCTCAGTCCAAGGACAATGCAATCTTGACTTGTACTATTTAACATTGTGCCCTCTCATCATCTTTTAAATGTCTACTAATGCCGCTGTCAATAGATGTCCGAGGTTGTCTTAGTGGAGGATTTTGTAAATCTGCACATTTGCTTTACAGTTCTCTAACTCCATCCCACAGCATAAATCATCGTCCATCATATATCCATCTATACATGTATTCTTTGCCAGGTCCAAAATCTGTCCTGTTAATTTCTCAAAATGTAGCCATTCAATTGCATTGTCAAGACATGTTTTGGACAAAGAAATTTGCATCAATGTAAGAATTATACATACATATGTGTGAAGGGCAACTATCTGAACAGTCTCTTATACAAATTTCTTACACGTCACTAATGGTACATATGAATATAATTTATATAAATTCCATATTTATATAGTCTTGGGGACCACCTCTGCTGCAAGTCTCAGGCAGTCTCCTTTACCCCTGGGTTGGATAAAGTTTCCACTGCGTACAATGATTTTTTAGCCCTCCCTTCCCATAAATATAGAGAAATCCCCTGGTTTGATTTAGAAGGGCAGCATTATGGCACAGAGCATATAACTAAAAAAAAGTAATGAAAGCCATGCCCTTGGCAACTCATGCATGCTCTGGCATTGTATTGTGTGCCTAATATTTGAATTTTTGCAGTATGGGCGCAGGCCACATTCATCTCTCAGCATCCTCATTTATATAGCGGCAAAGTAATGAAAGCCATGCTCTTGGCAACTGATGAATGCTCTGGCAATGTATAATGTACCTAATCTTTGAATGTTTGTAGTATGGGTGCAGGCCACATTCATCTCTCAGCATCCTTATTTATTTATATAGCAACAGTAAATTAGACAGAATTAAATTGTTTGAAAAATAAAAAAGATTATAATATATAGCATTTTTTTGGGTGTGCGTTTGCAAGTTGTCTTTTTTTAAATATAGATTTCACTTAAATTACCATTTCTAAATAGACAAGTACTGAAAAATAGAAAATATTAGAATGTAATAATATGTAGTGTTTTTGTGGGGGGTGCGCAGCTGCGTGCTGACCCTCGCAAAAATCCTTTTTAATATATAAACTATATAAGAAACAAGGAGGCTTATTTCCTTACCTATATTTAAGACCAACCAACCAAAATATTGGAAAAACAATTGTTTTATTCCTCAATAAATAATAGTATAAATCAATATAAAACACAATTATTCATGGTTAAATGTCATACAATATTCCACTTTATTTGCCAAACTAGCACAACTCTGTTTAAAGGTACAATTTCCTTAAATAGTGGTCTGGAGGTGCACACCCTGGAACACTTCTTCATTCACTGTGCAAGAGAACAAAAAATGTCAGATTTTTTTAAAAAAAAACCAATTATATAATTTTCCAATTAGATAAATTTTCAACATGGATCCAACTTCCTATAGCATTCATGCTGCATGTAGATATTTGTAAAAGAAAAGTGTCTTTAAGTCACTATTTTACATACAGAAGCTCCAAATCTCTTATTGCATGTCCAGCTTAAAGGTATTGATATAAATATTATCACAGCTTAGTCAAGACAACAATTTATAGTTTGTGCAAGTCTGTGTTATCAACGGAGACCTGTAGCTCACACTCACAGTGCTCTGTGGCATCCACTTCTCACGATTGTGTCTCATTGGCTGTCAGCATGTATAGAGCAGATTAACTAGCAATCGAATAACAGCTAATCTGACTTGCAGCCCTCCGTGGTTTAGGATCTTTGTAGTTTTTCCATCAAATTACCAGCATGCATAAAGTTTTCTTTTGGAGCAATAGACTACAGCAGCCACACTATTACTTCCAGCAGTAAACATCCTTATTAGATGAGAATATGACAGAAAAGTGCTTCCATGTTTGTCCAAATATTACAACAGCAACTTTTACGCGTCTGTCCACTTTTAGCAGCGTGGTTTCATCTTTCTTTTTTTAAAATATAGATTTCACTGAATGATCCTTCCAAAACAGACAAGTATTGAAAAATAGAAAATACTACAATATAATAATACATAGCTATTTTGGGGGTGTGCAACTGCTGCTGAAGCTCACTTGCAAACACCCAGTTTATTTCAAAATTATTTCAGTAGTCACTACCCCACACATGATTACTTTCACTAAAAAAAAACAAAAATTAAAAAGAAAGAAATGTGTTTGTATGTTTTTTATTCTGTTTCTAATAGTCTGACAGCAAATCAACTGTTTTTCTCAAAGAATATACTAGTTCAGAATGATATCTATCTAACTCAGTCAGTATATACTGTCTAGAACTATTATATATATATATTATATATAGTCAGTGCAATGCATTAACAACAACCAGTAGCCATTAGTCTGTGTAAAGTGTATTTATGATTGAAATTATCAACAAATTATTGTAGCTAACTACTCTACAGAACTGCTTTACAATAATGACAGAATTCTGTACAATGTTATCCAGGCGCGGGGTCCATTGCTGCTTTAAAACTGTTATTTTTACTCTGGCTCCTAGAAGTGGCGTAATCTGTTCCTGGAGAGATTTGTGAAAGCCGCATTTTACATGTGCCAGGCATAAAGCGTGGGGGAAATAGTGGCTGTCTGTTAGATGGTAAGTCTAGATTTTGTGCTTGTCGCTCTTATAGTCTTTGCTATTTTAACGTCGCTGTAAGGTGTGTCGGGACATTGACAGCCAAGAAAATGACTACCACCTATCTGTTTGGAGCTATAAATATCAGTACTTCCAGTGAGCAGGGCATCATGCATAGCCACATTTAAATACCCTTCAAGAAATAACATCTAAAATCTGTAGGAGACTACCTTCCTTTCCCCGACTCAGGCCTCATTGGAAAGGCATAGTGATCCTGTTGTATGTCAGTGGTGTGCAGTTGGGGGGGGGGGTGAGTGGTGTGCAACAGCACGTGAGCTCACTCATATCCCACTGATACCCCCCTGCCATCTGCCACTCCTTCATCACGGACCCTGGGCTGAACTCTAGCCAGCATCTAGAAATCTTTTCATCATTTTCCCTGTGTAGCCCATCTCCTGATGTCTCTGGATTTCCCATGTGCTACTTGCAACAGAGGAGAATAGTTTAGGCTGTGTCTTCTGCGTTACTTACGGTGTGACTGGATGTTTGAATGAGTGAGTATTGGTGTTGCTGTGGGTCAACATCATGGCCCGGATGATGCCTGGTGGAACCTTCTTAAAGTGGATCCTATGGGGGACAACCAGTGACTATCAGTGATTTTCCATACTGTTTCTCCAGTTTTCCCCTTGCTGAGAAATTGAATGCACTGTGTTTTTGTCCTTTATTTTTTCATCTGAATATATTTCTAAACTGCTGGTATTCTAGGGACAGCTCTGTATATTTATTACACAACTTACTGAGGTAGACTTCATGACTCATATCCACCCCTGGACATAATATTTGTTTGCATGCTATTTGCTTATTGGCTTTGAATGCTTGCCTGTATCCTGGGGATATTTTGCTGAACAATTGCATATGACTTCTTCATATATGTTTTAATATTGTTGTATTTTGCAAGCCCATCCTACTAACCAATCCCTGTATCATAATTGCCATTTGTTGGAATTATTTGTTCATGGGGAAAAACTGGATTCAAGTTGCTGAGCTCCCTGACCTGATACCCAGTACTCCACTGATTGTACTTGTGGGCCAGAGATTATAATTTACATTATTTTGGTTGTATAATCTGAGCTATGTAGGTAATGTTGTTTTATTGCCATAACCTTGGGAGATATGTGGTTTCTGTTGTCCACACTGTACCTTACCCTGTTGACACTGCACCGCAGTTGGTTGGACTTGTAAATCTAACATGGGTGCATGGTCGTAGAAGATCGTCCAAGGGTTTGATTACAGTTCATTTGTATCTTACAATATCTATTTAACATAGTTCTTAGTAGGATCTTGTTTATATTTCTGTATGTTTTAAGATTATTGTACTTGCCATATGGATGTGCAATAAAACAACATCTATGCCCAGGTGACCTCATAATTCAGCTTGTATGTTATAATCATGTACAGGTATGTTGACAAAATCTCAGGTGTTAAAATGGGAAAAACTGAAACCTCCCCCACAAGACCTCAATTTGCCCAGAATACCTCTCCTCTCCCTGAACCCTCTTCACTCTCTGTGGCTAGCTCTGATGTTCAACCCACTGCTGGTTCTGAGACTGCCTCAACAGTATCTGACACTGCTGTGGAAATGCTAACTTAATAATGCCTGTTAATGAACAAAAGCTAGATAACTGCAGTTGTGTCACAATTGGAACAAAATGTTAAGCGAATTACCTTCGTGGAAAACAGGGTGATTGATGTGGAGGATAATTCCTCTTCTTTACATTCCACCATGGCAATGCAATCTAAAACCATCCTGTCGCTGATGGAGAAACTAAATGATCTTAAAAACCGCCATATGTGGAATAATTTACGCTTTGTGGGTATTCCACAATCCATGTAAAATCACCAGAGATGTGATTCTGTCAAAAGCACTATTTCCAAAATCGATAGAGATCAAACTCCTGACTGTTTGCCACTCTAGCTATACAGGTCTGAAATGTATGAAGCTACGATTAAGCAAACTCTCCAGAGTTTGCTTTAAAACACGCCAGATACAACACGCTGCATTCTAGCAGCGTGATTAGTAAACACATCACTGTTACACTCTCCCTGCTTATAGAGCCTTAGGTCCCAGCAGCTGTCAAAACTGTTAAAAATAGATAAAAGTAAAAACAAAAAAAGCATGTGGTCCCCCTGGTTACATGAAAATCAGGGAAAAAATTTGCGTGGGGTCACCCCGATTATCACTTATCCAGCACTAGGCAAACCAGCCTGGGGTGGGTGGCACTATAGGAGAGGGACACGCCAATCAACCCCAGGCTGTTCAGCGCTGGGCTAGATTCCCTAGGGAGTGGGGTCTGGCCAAAAAAATGTACGCCCCCCTCTAGGGACAACCAGCCCAATGCTGAAAGCACTAGGCTCTTCCTACACCTCTGGGCGATGGGTGTAGGGTAATAACGACGATAAAAGAGTTAAAAAAATAAACAGACACCATTTTGTTTTGGGGGACTACAAGTCCCAGCCAGCCAGTGTGCCATAAACAGTGTAGGCATGCTGATTCTTGTAAAACTACAAGCACCAGCATATCCATGGCAGCCAGGGCATGTTGGCACTTGAAGAACCGCAAGTGCCAACTTTCCCTGACACCCACGGCTGGCTGGGACTTGTAGTTTCACAAAAGAAAATGTTTACAAAACCACAACACCCTCATTAAAACCACATACTTTAATAAAATAATAAAACCCCAATAAAGATGCTAAACACCCTCATTTATACCACACACTTGTATTAAAAATAATAAATTCCCAATATACTTACCACTGATGTTTTCATCTGTTGTCAGCAGCTTTTAATCCTAAAATTTCTGTAAACCAAGTCCCAAATAAGTTTCCAAAGTCCGGCTTGACCATGTCCAAAAATAATTTGTATCCAAAAATCCGGCTTGAAATGTCCCAAAAAAAATTTGTAAATCCAATGTTTCTGCTTGAAATGTTTTCTATTCTTCTTGGGAAAAAGCCCCCCTTGTTGCTTGCAGTCTTCAGTTCTTCTTGGCCAAAAGGAACCCCTTGTTGCTTGAAGTCTTCTTATCTTCAGCCTGAAGTGCCCCAGATTTGTAAGATCCTGTCCGAAACATGCTTGTGTAAAAAAAAAAAATGATGAGAGACGCCACAAACAGCTTCTACAGTGCACCGATACGCAATGAACTTAGTTCATGTGCAAGGTCTATTAATAGTATTATTAATAGTATTAGGGGTTTCCCACGACAGCGTGGTAAAATCCCGGTCATCTCCATGACAACCGGGTCATCACTTCCTCTTCGTCCCAGCCTTTGTCATGACAACGGTCAGGACGATCCATGCATGAAATGTCGCATCCCGTTATGAGAGGCAGCAAGGAGCATGTGCAAATATCTTTAAGTAATTAAACAACCCCTGAGGCTGATTGTGATGTGATCTCCCAACAAATTGATTACCCATTCAATGTATATAAGGCAGGGAGGGCTTAGCCTCCCTGCTGGTTATAGCTCTCAGTTGTTTGCTGACTTGCTTCTTTGTCTCCTGATTTCTGATTGTCTCATCGTTACTGACCCTTGGCTTTCCTGATTCTGATTGTTTGCTTGTTTTCCTGACCTTTGACTAAGTTATTTGGATACTCTTGCTCGCTGCCAGCCCTGACCTCTGCCTGTGTATGACCATGGTGCCTGTTATGGACCCCTGACCTCGGCTACCTCTGACTACCTGCTATCATCTTGACTACTGCCTCTTATTTCCAGTTGAGCTACGTCCGCCAAGGATAAACTTCTACTTTGCTAGATCCTAAGACATGGTGGCATCTAAGTACCTTCAAGCACATAAAAATCTACGGGAAAGGTGGCTGCTATAAGTGAAGACCTCTATGCCATCAATTCTAAAAATTTATCCTGGTGGCTGTGAGCCCTAACACTTATGTTACTAAGAAGAGAGTGGAAGAAATTCTATAAGCGGTTGGATTATTCAGTTGAGAGTTTGACTCTGGATTCGGAGGGTAGATATCAGTTAATGAAGTTTCTTTTAGATGGGGAAAATTTTACCGTACTTAATATTTATGCCCCTAATGCTCCTAATAGTAGATTTTTTTCTAGCATTTCACAACTATTGACACAAACTGACATATCTACCCTGATTTAAGGGGTTACTTTAAGACAATTGATTGCGCAACATTAGAATATGTTCCTCTGCTTGCTCTTCCTAGATACTAGAGGAATATTTTACATCTATTGAAATCCCAACATGCTCTTTTGGATCCATGGATGATACATAATCCCTCAGTTAAATGTTATTCTTTTCATTCTTGAGTGCATGGCACTTTGTCTAGGATAGATTACATTTTAGTGTCTGACTAGAATTGTTCTTCTATCACTTCCCCACAAATTCATAGTATAATGATTTTAGACCATGCTCCAGTCTCTATCCAAATTATCTTTCATGTCCCACATCTCTTGCTTAAAACGTGAAGATTTCCCTCCTATCTAAGTAATTCGGACCCCTTTATTGAATACTTAACAATAAATGGCTAGATATTATCAATGGCAACATAGAGCACTGGGAGGATTCGGTCCTATTTTGGGAAATCTCAAAAGCAGTTATGAGAGGACATGTTATTGCTTATTTGGCAAAAAAACAGAAGGATACTCAATTCAAATATAATTCTCTACACGCTGCTATGAAACTTACATTTGAAACACATACCACTTATCCCTCTCCAACCAAATTAGATCTCTATTAATCAGCAAAACAATTCCTTGAAATATTTATTTTAGCAAATGCCTGGGCCAGTATGGATTATGCTAGAAATACATTTTATAGGTGGGGGAATAAGGTGGGAAGATTATTGGCCAATATGACTAAGGAACAGAGTAGACGCAATTCTATCCTATCCATTATGGATCCAATTACTGGTTCTTGTTTTTCTGCTAACTCTGATATATTATCCCAAATTCAGGCCTATTATTATGAGCTTTATTCAGCCTGTCTGGTCAACCCAGTTTTACACCATGAGGTTTTACGTGAGGCTAATCGTCCTAGGCTCACTAGTGATCAGCAATTCATGTTAATATTACCGGATGGGAAGTAGAGGGGGTAATTAAATCATCATCAACATCAACATTTATTTATATAGCACCAGCAAATAGCGCTTTACATTCTTAGTATCTAATAAATCCCAGGGTCCTAATGGCAATAGTGGGGAGTACTATAAGCTTTTAAGACACAGCTTTGTCCCTTTATTGACTTTCTTGTTTCAGAAATCACACAAAGACCACGTAACTTATCCTAACTTCAATAAGGCTCACCCCATTTTTATTCCTAAACCGGGAAAGAACCCAGAAATGGTTTTGTCCTATAGGCCTATCACCTTACTAAACTTGAATTCAAAATTTTGACCCAAAGTTATAGCAAATAGTCTGCCATTATTTGTTAACTTCTCACTAACTGGAATTACTCATAATAGACACTTCGTTAAAGGGGTTAGGGCTGTTGTGGCAGCAGCGGCCTCAAAAAGAAAATCCCTGATATGTTATTAAGCCTTGATGCCGAAAAGGCCTTTGATATGATCTCTTGGAAACATCTTCAAATGAGTTTTAAGAGTAACGTGTTTGGTCAGGAATTTTCATAATTTATTAGATTTATTTATACTACTCCGATAGCCTCCTTTTTTATAAATGGTCAACTTAGTTCTTCCATCACTATGACTTGAGGCATCAGACAGGGATGCCCTTTATTGCCACTTTTGTTTAACTTGGCGTTAGATCCCCTCCTTTGTATTATACACTCACACCCTTGTTTGTCAGGCATTTACATTGGGTGCCGTGAGATTAGTTTTTTTCTTTTACAGATAATTTGCTACTTTTTCTCTCTGACCCACATCATAACTTGATTTCTTTACTTCTATGTTAGTCATGATATTGAGCAAGTGTTTCTGAACATATCTCCACTTGACCACCTTTCTTCATTTTCACAAATATGATAACTCAGAAGAGATTCAGGACAACCCATTTTGGGTGATAGCCCGAAAGTCTTGCCATTTTATTTATCATAAGTGTTACTGTAACAGCAATCGTTCACTTTACTTATCCTTTCTACATATGTCCGAATTACAATTTGGTCAGGTCTCTTACCCCTTTAACAATTGTTAGTTGAGTGGTATTGCCGGTAACAAGTCATTGGTCATTGCTTACATTAGTTTAGGTTATGGAAAAAATTTAATTACCACAAATGCATATGTTTGCGATTTTTCAGGCTAGACATTATATACATACTGTGCTGGATTCATTATCTACTGAGAACTGGAGTAATGACTTTGATCTGATGCTGGATAAGCCCCTTTATGACAGGAATGTTATCTCAACATATTAAAAACTTTTGAGGAAATCTTGTGACTTTACTAAGATACATTTAGCTCTGTCTCATTGGTTAGCAATATTTCCCCATGAATCTATAGAGATAATTCTCAAGACATTGTCCTATTCTATTTGCACCCTTTCATCCAGTACTTATAGAGAAAAGTTTTACAATATTTATCATCGGAGGTACCTGTCTCCACACTGTAATTTTATTATAGGACTTTCAGAGTCTAGTGGATGTCCAAGTGTAATGTTAAGGAGGCTGTGGGAGTGACCATACATAAATAAAATTAATTTTTGAGGCATTTAAATAAATTTTCCTCTTATACCCTCTTAAATTTTGTCTCTCCTTTGACTCCGGAATGGGCTGTCTTAGGTTTCAATCCTCAGTCACTTAAAATGACAAGGGATAGTAGGAAACTATTGTTGATCACAACTGCAGCTGCTAGAAAAAGCATCTTGCAGGTGTGGATTCAGAAATTTCCACCAATGTTATCTGTGTTCAAGACAAAATTGTTTTCTATATTTTGAATGGATCGTATTGAGTCCTATTTGCTCAAAGAAGAAATAATTAAGGGATTTATTTAAAATCTGGGGAAGCTATATTGATTTTTTGCCCAGCTCTGTCAAACAACAAATCAGGTCCTGTTTTAAATCTACGTCCTGGTATGAAACTAAACTTTTGGTGGATGATCCTCTGGTTGTTTTGAATGATTACCATTATTACCACTGTTATCTTTAATTTGGTCTCCATGTTGATTTTTGGGATTTGATCTTGGGGATCTTTTGATGCTGGCCAAATGGTCCTGGAGGTGTCAGATGTAGTCGGTTGATATTTTTAGATAACTGTCATTTCTTTGTGGCTGAGCTTGTAAAAAGTCTGACTGTGCCTAGGTCCCAATCTAGGAGTATGTTTTTGTTCTCATTTTTAAGGATGTTATTATCTTAATTATTATTTTGGTATGCCTCTTTTGTACTGCACCTTTAAAAATGTCTGACTACTTTTTGTTCCCATAACTGTTGTTTACTATGACATGTCTGCAATTTTTATATGGAGATGCATTTGCTTCAGTAAAACGTTTTAAAAAATCTCAGAAGTTCTGTCCTAGCTGAGAATTGAAATTCCACAACAGATCAAAGCCACAAGTTGTCAATCTCTGAAACAAAACTCTTGCATGAATACATAATCAAATTGTCTGTGACAGCTGCTATTTTTCCATCCATGATGTCCATCCCAGCTGACCATTACCATCATCTCAAAATGTATAGCCTCCTAAGTGCTCTGTTACATCCTATCAATTAAGAAGGCTCACGCGACCAATAACATTTTCATTGATGCCCAAACGTAAGCAATGTTTTAGAGGTCTCCGGTCATTTGAATTTGTTAAAGAAAAAACACTCCTAATGACCCCATATTTTCCACTAACTTATTGTATTTGAGAAGTTTCTGCAACTTTAATAAATATACAATATTGGGGAACATTCTTAACAATTATTTTACAGAATTACAAGTTGTATTTTCTGTTTGGTGCATTCAGTAAAGAAAAATCATCATAGGTATGTTACAAACTAATACAATTGACAGTAATAGTGGATTTAATAAGTTGCACACCCTGAAAAACTACATGGGCATTTGCAATTTTTCCGTTTGGAAATATGACATATTAGATGGAATATTCTTTACAGTTAGCCTATTATGATTTATTCTATCCGCACACAACTATTTGGAAAAGACATAGACATCACAAAAAATATACATGTCTCTTCTTCCCAGTATGAATTGTTCTTCCTTTTTTTCGGTTTATCCTTTTTATATTTGTGTGTTTTTTTGATAATTGCCTATTTTGGACACCATATTCAGCAATTATTTACAATAGACTGCTTATATTACAATGTTGGGATACGCAAAACAAAGCTGAAAGTTATCACAACTTTGACAATATGAACAGAATGGTTGTAGCATATAGTTGCATGTAAGAAACTTACTAAAACCAACTATTCTTGCACAAAGCTTAGATGGTTTCAATCAGTGAAGATGTAGATATAACTGACAGGTTATTAAAAATGTACATGTGATTGCGGAAACATATCTATTGGCATTTATTTTTGTAATATAAATAAAGTGATACAATAGGCAACACACATGTCTAGTAAACATATTTTTCTTAAAAAAATAGCATTAAAAATAAAACAACAGCAAAAAAATGCTATCTTTACAAACATGTGTTTCAAAACATACTAGATAATTAGGGTAGAAAAACATAAACAAGTTTCTTTAAGATTCTCCTCTTATATAGCATCCAAATGCCAGCACACAGAGTTACATAAAAATATTATTTATTAAAAATAAATAAATGAAAAACTAGCTTAATATAACAAACAAAACACCTAGTTAGTTGAATATCGGAGAGAAATAAAGAAATCCGGAGAATTGAGGAGATCAAACAGAAGATTGTAGCCAAGCATAGACTATCTCAAGACTATCTCCAGAGATC